>NC_090293.1:12194500-12507000 GCF_037392515.1 Haliotis asinina | reverse complement strand
TCCTATATCATTTTGTGGTAAGTACATTCCTATATCATTCCTACATTAGCCGAATCCGTTCTACCTGTAACCACGATTCCACGTTAATCCACAACCCTTGGGGAACGCATTTCCATGCTGCCCCGGAACACATTCCGACGATCCCATATTTCCTATATATTTCTGACGCACATCTTCTTAATCCTAAGTCATTCTTTGCTTAGCATTTATTCACATTAACCGCTACAGCGTTTTCTGACTAGTCCCCTCCATGCTGTAGGATACGTCCCTACTGATCACGTTTCTGTATTACCCCTACTGATCACGTTTCTGTGTTACCCCTACTGATCACGTTTCTGTGTTATCCCTACTGATCACGTTTCTGTATTACCCCTACTGATCACGTTTCTGTATTACCCCTACTGATCACGTTTCTGTGTTATCCCTACTGATCACGTTTCTGTGTTACCCCTACTGATCACGTTTCTGTGTTATCCCCACTGATCACGTTTCTGTGTTATCCCTACTGATCACGTTTCTGTATTACCCCTACTGATCACGTTTCTGTGTTACCCCTACTGATCACGTTTCTGTGTTATCCCTACTGATCACGTTTCTGTATTACCCCTACTGATCACGTTTCTGTGTTATCCCTACTGATCACGTTTCTGTATTACCCCTACTGATCACGTTTCTGTGTTATCCCTACTGATCACGTTTCTGTGTTACCCCTACTGATCACGTTTCTGTATTACCCCTACTGATCACGTTTCTGTGTTACCCCTACTGATCACGTTTCTGTATTACCCCTACTGATCACGTTTCTGTGTTATCCCTACTGATCACGTTTCTGTATTACCCCTACTGATCACGTTTCTGTGTTATCCCTACTGATCACGTTTCTGTGTTATCCCTACTGATCACGTTTCTGTGTTATCCCTACTGATCACGTTTCTGTGTTACCCCTACTGATCACGTTTCTGTGTTATCCACGCCTGATTTTTCTGCTAATCACATTTCCATGTTTGTTCCATGACACCCTATTTTCTGCTGAGTTCTTTTTCTAATGGCTCCTTTTTTTCTGTCAGGCACATTTTCATTGTGCTATTTTCATTGTGTCACTTTGTGACAAGCATCCATGTTATCCGTTACGTCCTTCGTTGTAGGGATTATACACTTGAACAAACCATTCCTATACAAGGACATGTTCATATTGCCTACTATATAACTCACGTATGTATATGTAAGTAGGCACTTATGTAGGCACACCATTGTGTTGTAAGTACATACCAATACTACTTGTTTTAGCCATTACATTGGTCACACGAGGAATGCTTTAGACCATGAACAAGTATTGTTTGATAAAACATCCTTTCGAAAGGTAGCGAAAGAAACAATGAATGTCAGTCCCTGGGTCCTTGGGTGGTTCTAATGCCCCACTACGGTATTCACGGGACTTCAGCTGGTCCATTAACGCTATCTTCTCTCCCGAGCACAACATGGAAGTTATTTTGAATCTAAATGTCAGGGCTTATGTGGACATCATGAACATGTCTCATTTGCAATCGATCTTTCAGCACTCATTGTTATCTTGGTACGAAAATAAAATGTATACGGGCTCTTGCTGGCACTTAGCGACGAGATCCTGATGGTTTTAGTTACAAGTGCTTTCGTCAAGTACTTCTTATATTTAACTAGTCATTGCTTCTCAATGTCGCATCAATTTTGAAAATCGTCGCAGCTAATCGTATGTCATGCATACGACATAGGTAAGCGGCTGAAGTGACATCTAAATGTGTGAACACTGCATGGCGTGTCATCCTAAGGGCACACGCTCCCTTCAGCGTGTAAAACCACTCTCTTCTAGAACAGTATCGCGCTTAATGCATTTATCTCAACTTAAAGACCTTCAATCAAAGTCACCCTCCCACATAACAGTGCATGACACAATAACAAACGTGCCTTAATCATGTTCTAAATCCCCTTCATCAAAGTATATTTTCGTTGTCCATGGAATTCAATAGTTCTTCCAATGCCGTACCAGATGGAGTTATATAACGTTACTGTTGACGTGTGTCGTGGGATCAGACATGACACCGAAGCCCACTTTCGATTTCGAAAAGCAAAGTTTCCGGCTGTAAATTAGTCGATGCCAGTTTGCATTCATTCTCTCAGCCTCTACTCATTGATTTTTCAGGGTCGTACGCGGGTGCCGTTCTCGGCATGCCGTTATCGGCGGTCCTCACTGAGTACCTTGGATGGCAATCGGGCTTTTACGTGTTCGGTAAGCTTTTCCCAGTTCCGACTTCGTGTCCTCTTCAATAAACCTCAGCAAGAGCCAGGCCGGCTGCTTGATTAGACTACCATCATCCTTTAGCAGAGTCCATTGTACAGTCTCGCCTTTAATGTGTAATTCTCTAAGTGTATTTCCCCGCGGGATAGCATACTGTAGTAAAACTGACATTTAGCCAAATGAAAGCTTAATCTGAGCTATTTTCAAGGAGAACTGTAAAGTCAACAAAGGAAAAGAGGGTTGGCTTGTTTGTGATTGGGACGGTGTACGTTGAATGACGTTTTAGGCGTTGTTCAATGAAGCGTAGTCTTCAATCAGACCTGTCCATTGTAACGATCACTCTCGTTTAAACCTATTGTGTGTCTTGACATATCGCTTGATCGAAATATCGATACGTTGTTATTGATGATCGCTTCCGAGACCCCGTTCGATTGAAAGATATCTGACGGCAAGAACATTAATTCAGTTTACAGCGTCAATCACAGTCGGCTTTGACTAATAAAGCGAAATTGAAAATTCACATTTAATTTATTTTATCGAAAAGCAGAACCTGGTCATTTTAGGCGGACAATATGATTTCTCGAGCAGAATAATGCACAGCTGTCATTACGAAATTTATCCCTGATGAAGTAGTGTCTACGGACCAGTGATGCAGGTTGTTGGAAATACAAGTTTCTATTACAGTTCGTTTATTACCTCAGGGGAAGCTTTCTCTAAGAGCATTATGTCCAAACACATTTACATTGTGGCGATCGCCAGGGCAATAGCATATAAATAACATTTGACACTTTTCCTAATCAAATAAAATGCCGAATTGAATTAAAAGTCTCGACAATGGAATCTGCAATAGCATTGCATATTCAATACGCGATACAAAATACGAATAAAAATATTCTCCTGGCAATATTTTTCTGTCCCCAAATCGAACAGATTTATCGGGGGCCAGTTCAGATCGAGGGATATCCAACTATTCATATCCATCCGATTTATTTAACTTGATACACCCTAAAGCAATCATTTGATTTCTACCGAATGAACTATTAATTTTGTATCGTATTCTGCCAGGAGTAGCACATAGATAGTTTAATGCACGAAGAAAAACTCCGAAATATTGGTATAGTCACCCAAAACAGTCGAAGATCATAAGTACATTTTGGAGTCTGTTATATGAAACCGAGTGCTCTGTCGTCACCACCCAAAACTATCCCTCAAATTACCACGACCCAGTTCAATATATACCGTTGATCTGTAAATAGCGTACTTCTCAATAAAGTTCACGCTGACAGCTATTACATACGAAGGGCAAGTTTCATCCTGTAATCAACGTTAGTGACGTAACGTAAAGCAACAATAGTATGACGTCACAGAATTACATCAATGTGTTTTCATGATATCAGTGGTTCACACTCGTTTTCATATTGTATTACACAATGGTACTTACTATTCCGTGTAATAACTTATGAAACATGAGGGTTGTAGACTGTAATTCATTTCAGTATGTGTATACTACTACCATCCCATTGGAAGCTGGATGCATATTTCATCTCTTTTCCTGTCTGTTTCAGGTGTGTTAGGTGCGTTGTGGTCTATTGTATGGTGGTTCTTATCATTCGAAAGGCCGGGACTACATCCCACTATTACAGAAGAGGAGAGGATCTACATCGAAACCTCCATTGGAGAAAATACATCTATCATCAATAAGGTGCTCCACTGTCCTACAATGCTTTCAAAGCAGCCTCTGCAACCTTGTGGGGTCGTTCATGTAAATTGTTATGACTGAGATTTTGAGAGTTTCGAATCTCGGTTAGCTATGATTATGAAATTTCGTTGAGAGCTGTCGGTCTTGACATCCTGGAATAATACTAAATACTGTTACTAACTCTTACATCTCACTCCCTCCACTGCCTGTGTGTCTTTCACTTCAAATTCTGGAAAATAGAACTACTTTGTAAGCTTAGAGCACAGTACAAAAGGCTGAGGGACATCAAGCTGTTGTATGGTATGATGAAAGAATCCTTTCGACATACATACATACATACATGCATGCATGCATGCATGCATGCATACATACATACATACATACATACATACATACATACATACATACATACATACATACATACATACATACATACATACATACATACATACATACATACATACATACATATACATAGGCCACTAACGGGAACCGGTGGGCAGAAACGATGACTTGGTTGACAGATGTCATCGTGCCCCATGTATGTATGATTGGTGGTCATGCTGTTGATAACCCGTGAAGGTCCCGGGGTAGAATAGGCCTTCAGCAACCCATGCTTGCTATAAAAGGCGACTACGCTTGTCGTAAGAGACGACTAACGGGATCGGGTGGTCAGGCTCGCTGACTTGGTTGACAGATGTCATCGGTTCCCAATTGTACAGATCGATGCTCATGTTGTTGGTCACTGGATTGTCTGGTCCAGACTCGATTATTTACAGACCGCCGCCATATAGCTGGAATATTGCTGAGTGCGGCGTAAAACTAAACTCAGTTAACTCACTCATGCTGTTGATCACTGGATTGCCTGGTCCTTTATTTATAAACTGCAGCCATGTAGCTGACATATTGCTTAGTGTGGTGCTAAACAAAGAAAGAACATGTAATAATGTACTTATACAGAGTTGTCAATGTCGGTTTTGTGGTTCAAAAGTTCTCAATATCATTTTCACATGGTTGCAATGTCATGTCACTTAAAGTGTCCCCCGCCCTTGTATTACTGCGGTTAAATGCGGCATAAAAATGTAATCGGTTTCAATGCGAGACAGATTCCATTTCATTAAGGGGGTCAACAATGAAAACTGTAAATATGTAAATATGTCATAATATCCATTATTCAAAGAAAATGACTCAACTTGAGAGCATACTCAACCGGATCACTGTACACAAACACCCTAGATATTACACAGATGTTTCATTCTGTATATTACGCCATTTCAATCACATGGAAAGTCTCGTTCAGATTATATCATGTGGGCCAAGGTTCTATGCATGTTGCTGTATCATCTGTAATGCATAAGAAGAATAATCATAAAAGTATAAGGTAGCATAGCATGTGTGAAACGTGAAAGTAACTAAGGTATTTCAATCCAGGTAGTTCGCCACGTCTTCAGAAAAATATAGCTTCGAATTGAAGCATAGTGAGCCAGTGCTGCTTTGATTGTCAGCGTGAATGTTAACTCATGACCAGTTCATTTAGGTAAAACACGTCAATGCTCTAATTGAATTAGAACTACCAATACAAGTGATGAAATATGTGCATGTTATATCTACTTACTGGATATACTGATTGTTTTCTATGTTTGTATTTCCTCAGTAAAAGCACAAGAAATCAATAAATTGTCACAATAGACATACAGTGGAATCTATCAAATTCGGACTCAGTAAAAACACAAGAAATCAATAAATTGTCGCTCGGATTACGTGAACCCAGTATGCTACAAGCATGAATTTAGTAACCTTTCCGATTGACACAATGGACATACAGTGGAATCTGTCAAATCCGGACTCTGTGTAATCCGGACTCTGCGCAATACAGCTCATATATCTGTTTATCATGCGCAATCGGTCCATTTGGAATACGATGACACGTGTCTACCTGGTAAACGAATCTGACCACCCAGTCTCTGTAGACATTTCTTACAAAAAGCATGGCTCCCTGAAGACCAGATTTGTTCTGGATCTTCACTGGTCTGCAGATTTTGAACCATATGGATTTTATAATAATAACATGCATTATATTCATGTCTACAGAATCATAAGACCCCATGGCTCAAGTTTTTCACGTCGATGCCGGTGTATGCTATCATGGTAGCCAACTTCTGCCGAAGCTGGACGTTCTATCTCCTTATCATCAGTCAGCCTACATACTTCCTCAAGGTCTTTGGCTTTGAGATTGACAAGGTATTGCCTTCATTTGTGTTACGTTCATACAGAATATTGAACTGGTGTCGTTTCTGACAATCAGTTCTGTTTTGTTACCTAAAGTGGAGGTATTACCAAAAGACAGCTATAAGTAACATATATTGCTGTTGGTTTGTAACTGTGAATGTGAAAATACAATCGATGATGAATCAAGACAAACATAATACCAAACCAATTTGTATTTCAATTATGACTATTGTTGTCACCTAGAGCTGAGCAGAGGTTAGTCGCAACTTTACTAAAGCTCTGCACCTATCGTAATCTAACGGTTTACACATTTGTATACCTACAATTTTATGGCCCTTTCTGTTTTATGGTGATAATCCTGTAATCCGTACAGGAAACAGACTGAGGCTTCGCATTATATTTCTTGACGATATTAAAGCACATAATGGTGCATAGTGAAATCATTGATAATCATTGTTCTCATTATCATTATTCCAACCCCAACAATGTTGTTTATTGTTCCAGAGCGGCACCCTGTCTGCTTTGCCCCACTTGGTGATGGCTATTATCGTTCCTATAGGGGGGCAGCTTGCTGACTTTCTACGTCGTAGAATTCTCACAACTACTGTTGTTAGGAAGATCTTCAACTGTGGAGGTAGGACATTTCGGAGATTGTTTGCCATGATTCAGCGTCTTTTAGGCTGACGTGGAACTCACATGCGTGGACATTTTGAGGACCAGTTTGATCAAGAACACAAAGAAGAACACTTCAATAGGTTACGTCCTCTGACACAAAGTTCATTCCAAGGTCAAGTACAGATGTACGAACACTTTAATAGGTTAATTCTTCTGACGTAGCATTCAACCCAAGGTCAAGCATACATTGAAGAACACTTTAATAGGTTAATTCTTCTGACGTAGCATTCAACCCAAGGTCAAGCATACATTGAAGAACACTTTAATAGGTTACTTCTTCTGACGTAACGTTCACTGCCAGGTCAAGCATACATTGAAGAACACTTTAATAGGTTACTTCTTCTGACGTAACTTTCACTCCCAGGTCGAGCATACATTGAAGAACACTTTAATAGGTTACTTCTTCTGACGTAACGTTCACTCCCAGGTCGAGCATACATTGAAGAACACTTTAATAGGTTACTTCTTCTGACGTAACGTTCACTCCCAAGTCAAGCATACATTGAAGAACACTTTAATAGGTTACTTCTTCTGACGTAACGTTCACTGCCAGGTCAAGCATACATTGAAGAACACTTTAATAGGTTACTTCTTCTGACGTAACGTTCACTCCCAGGTCGAGCATACATTGAAGAACACTTTAATAGGTTACTTCTTCTGACGTAACGTTCACTGCCAGGTCAAGCATACATTGAAGAACACTTTAATAGGTTACTTCTTCTGACGTAACGTTCACTCCCAGGTCGAGCATACATTGAAGAACACTTTAATAGGTTACTTCTTCTGACGTAACGTTCACTGCCAGGTCGAGCATACATTGAAGAACACTTTAATAGGTTACTTCTTCTGACGTAACGTTCACTGCCAGGTCGAGCATACATTGAAGAACACTTTAATAGGTTACTTCTTCTGACGTAACGTTCACTGCCAGGTCGAGCATACATTGAAGAACACTTTAATAGGTTACTTCTGCTGACGTAACGTTCACTGCCAGGTCGAGCATACATTGAAGAACACTTTAATAGGTTACTTCTTCTGACGTAACGTTCACTCCCAGGTCAAGCATACATTGAAGAACACTTTAATAGGTTACTTCTTCTGACGTAACGTTCACTCCCAGGTCGAGCATACATTGAAGAACACTTTAATAGGTTACTTCTTCTGACGTAACGTTCACTGCCAGGTCAAGCATACATTGAAGAACACTTTAATAGGTTACTTCTTCTGACGTAACGTTCACTCCCAGGTCGAGCATACATTGAAGAACACTTTAATAGGTTACTTCTTCGGATAATTCGTCACATGCACACCACATTAACCCCATAAAAGAGTTGTCAGGATTACACATATGAAGAAGAGAATGAACGCAACGTTCCACTCAACGTCTTCAAGTGCACACTGGTAGACATTTTGTTATAAAGGAAAGTCCAGGTGGTGGGCAATAAACACCTACTTTGTACTACTAAGGTGCTAGCGGTGACTCTTACCCTTTTGTGAACATCCGTTGTCATCATTATTCATTCCTATGACTTTCTTCACTAGTCACATATGACGTCCACTCATATCTGTTTCGAGAAACAACCTCTGCCGTTGAAGTTCGATATTTAAATACCAAAACATTGCATGGAAGTAACGTATGTGCAACGGTGTGGTTAACAATATGGATAACGAATAAACTTCATCTGGATCTAACTTATGCTAGTAAAATAACAGTTCCTGATATTCAACATGGATCTAAACATGGCGTTCCTCTGAAATTATCACGCCTAGCATACAACATTAATTCATCTTCAACATCGGTCCTAGGACGACCTTCCACGGAAATTAAATAGCAAGTGTTCATGTTGTCTGATCTTCACCATATGTCTTAATGCAATAGCTTTACATAATATTATCCTATTAATTGTCTGTGTCTGATCCCCAGCATAGGTCCTAACGTAGAACTGCAGTTAACGTAACATACCCTGCTTTTCAACAGTGTCTTATCTTCATCGTAGGTTTGAACAGATCCTGTCTCTGAAACTAACCTGTGCAAGTATACTACCATATCGATGTTCAACATAGGACCTGACATTACGTTCCATTGGCAGCAGCGTGTATACACACGTGTCTAAAATACAATTGTGAGCGTCTGTGTATACACAGACTGGCACAATGTACCAATTCGCTGACGAGACGTTATATGATGATACTCGATAGGCTTCGTCCTAAGTCCTGATGATTCGTTTCCTTCACCAATTGATGTTCCTAATCATTTCTCTTTCTGGTAACAAATAGGTGTTGATTAAATACTTCGTTTATTATTCCGTTTGTTAAGTAACACACCACTGTTTAGAAATGTTCATTACGATAGCAAATCAGATTTGAACCACCTTTGGTATGTGAAACTCATACCGGAATGTGTCAAGTGATGTGTAACCTTGACTTCTGCGGTGCCAAGGGAGTATCAATTCACAATAAAGCCCCTTGGTTCAGCTGGTTTGACACATCAACACACAGTCACCCCTTGGTTTGATGGTGTAAATTAGTCCAGCTGACTGACCACATGAACCAACAGTCTTTGAAGCTGTAAATAAGCCCGTATCACTTCAGAAGCAAACTCTAAATTCTTAGTAAATTCTAATCTATGAAATTTGTAATTTACTGACAAAATCCAACGGGAATAATTGTAACCTCTCTACCGTTCACAGGTGATATGCTTCCATTTATAGAAGCTATGCTCATCACAGGGCTGTTAAGGTTCCTGGTAAAGTTTATAAAAGTGAAAAAGACATAAGGTTTCTGTGTTTTAAATCAGTATCAACTGTACTTAACCTGACGAGGAAATTTCCAAAACAGACAGGCATGAACCTAACCTACCATTCCAATATAACTGTCTGAAATCAACTCAACTTCCTCTGTAGGAAGTTGCGCAAGACAGGCTCCAAATTGGCTACAATAATCCAGTATGCTTCCATTTACGCGTCTTCACGAAAATGATAAACTTTCGAATTCTCGGAGGGAGCATGTAATAAGCCCGATGTACCATGTCTTCAGAGAGAAGTCCGACCACTTTGAGCAGTCCATTATTAATCATCATTAACCGTAATGCCGTGCCCTGTTCCCTAAGTCGCTTTCTTTGGCTGCTCATCTGGATGTGAGAGAGACTACAAAAGCATTCAAGACATGCATTTTAGGAAAGGTAATCGGATTTTCTCTTGGCGTGCTCTGGCTTGCCTGCCACCCCCAATCCGTAACTTTAATCATATCAAACCCATGCGTGCGTGTTTACCTCTAAGACATGGGCTTTTGTGGCATGCGCGTGGAAGGACTGTATACCGCCCATCGACACAATCAATTTTTAAAGTCAATCGCCGCCTCCATTCTCATTAAAACGAGGCTCTGGGACTCAGATCGAGGTTGCTGCCAAATCTCCAATGGGTTTGGTTATCACGCTAAGGCTTAGACACGTCAGGACCAAAGACATCAGACCGTGCTTATATCAAAGCGATAGTTTCCTGAATCGAGCTTAGCTTTCAATAATTTAATTGAATTATTTCGTTATCGAACCAGGAGTACCGCCAAGGAGAGAAGCTTTCTGACTGGAGAGTCTTTAGAAGAGCATTTTAATCGGGGCATCGCTCTGTGGGTGGCTGGGACAGTTGGCTCTGTCTGCTGATGTTACGGCACAGTGTCAGTGGGAAGCAAACGTGGTTTTCATTACAATGTTTTCAGGCATAGTAGAAACTCTCCATCAAGCTGCATGTGTCCACTTTTAATCAAAATAAATCTTATCCTAATGGATCTTTTGGACACCATCTCAGTTTCTAATGACTCTCCACCGTGACAGTTCTGACATAAATACACTGCGTTCGTTTTCTTTGTCCGCATAATTAATACTGAAAAATGACCATTTAGGTCAATATCTCTAATTGACATTGGCCTGAGTTTTGTAGTCACAATACCTACACTCACATATATAGGATCGCAGAATTCATAAATTAATAACACAGTCGACATAATATGTGTCTGTTTGTTGTGTAACACAGTGCTGTTTCATTTACATTCAACAGTCTAAAACTATTTATGCGAAGAACTGATGTAGATTCCATAACAATGTGCCAAACTGTAGGTTGCGATGGCACCCACTGAAACCATGTCATACTGTCTGAAAACCAGATCTTGTTTTATGTGTTAATCTGTGTTAATATGGCCAATAATATCTGCGTATAAAACAATTTGAATATGGCGAATAATGTCTGTCAACGTTAACCACATTTTCCAAGAATCATTAATTTAAGTCTGCTTTAGTTCAGGTAGACGTGTCCAAATGAGGCTCTAAACAAGTCTTTTTGTGCTGGCTATGCACAGTACTGGAGGGCAAAAATTCAAAGCGAATTCATGCAAATACTGTCAATTTTATATTTTTGTTACCGTCGAGTTTTCGACTTGCATCAGAACCCACACAGTATTTCTCTGAATGACTAAGCTAGACATCTTCGGGTGATGGGTGCAGGATGTGATCACCGTATCTGTAGCACAAGCATCATCACTGTTTCAACCTGATTCATAAACGCGGTCATAATATGGTTGGCATCGTCCATTGTCTCTGGTTTAGCAGACGCCTTTTACGATTTCCATGGTGGACTGTCCAGTCCAGAGTCGATTATTTACAGACCGCCGCATTATTGCTGGGATTCTGCTGAGTGCGGCGTTATACAAGAACCAACGCACATTTTACAATTATGGAAAATGGTTCCTGACGCTTTCTTGTACAAGGTACTTTTAAAAAACATGACGTGCCCAAAACCATCCTCATCTTCTGGGTCTTTTTGGGTCCAGACAACACAAGTTTGTTCATCAAATGCCCAGTGAAACCTGCTGTGATGAGGCGTGGTCTGGTCATCAGTTTACAAATGGGTATACCGCGTGATAAAATATTCATTTGCGAAAAGAAGAGTCAGGAAATAGGCATGTCCATTAGCATTGTCATATTGTGAATATTTCCCTCATCACGACAATGTGATGCTCAAGTGATACGGGGCTGTCACGGTACACACAGATGTGTTTTCTGCATGTGGAAAGGCACTAATGATAGGATAATGTTTTTTATTAGGACATAAAACATTTTGTGGTGTAGTTGTTGAGTGGCTGGCCGGGATGTGGGTGGTAGATGTTTTTTGTATGCTGATCGTTTTGTTTAGGGGTAGGTAGACGTATGTTTGCCCCTAGTTTCACTGCTCCTGCAATTTCTTCATCAGATTTACATTTAAGATAATTAGAGTCGATTATTGTCGAACAAATGGATTACTGTGATTTCGGTAGTATATCAAATGTAATGCTTTTTCATATTTAGGCATTGGTTATTTGGCTATCAGACAAAACAAATATGTCTGTTATATTCCTAATGTTTTAACGGTTGTCATTTAACTCTAATGAACATATCTTTCAGAACAATGTTTTAGTTTAAATATACGACTTTGCACGTCCTTTCATTTGGTGTTAACTGCCATGGAGATAGGTGACAACGTCCAAAAATGCTCCTCTGTTATGCACAGAGAATTACGTGTGCAAAGAACAGGTAAAGAGTGAATGAGTTGCTTTATCATTGCTTGAATGGACACACAAACACGCAAACTCAAACACTAATGTCATTAGTTTCATCTTAGAAGAAAAGATGTGACACATTAGAATATATCACAGTCATAACTACTTCATATATTGAAAATATGAAAAACAAAATGTAATTCCAATACGATGCTTTTTCAGAAAACCTGCGTGAAAAATAAACTTTATAAAAAAATAACCTCATGAAATACTCCTTTGGTTGCGTGTCACCAGCTACTCGACCAAACAAAAAATTAACAATATATCACTGGAAAACCGTCGCCTATGACACAGAGGATAGGACTTTCTTTTATCTTTTTCGCTGATCATTTGTCAAGAATCCTTCTGAACTGTCTAGTATTTTTTCTTGCGTGCTGATGCCGTGCTTTTTTGTGTCTCTCTAATGAATCCTCTCTGCGGATTGGTCCGCGTTCGCCGCGGGCGTTTAGGCGCTAGCACCTTAGACCGGATATTACTCGCTTGCTAATTTGAACACTGCTAATTAAAGCACGCGTGATAAATTGTGGGAATACATGCTGGAGGTGAATTAGAACTCATCAGCTGATGAGATGCCACGAATCCACCGTCATCAACAAACAGAACCATACGATTCTAATTCGATCAGTTTTGAATCTGGCGGTAGGTAAAATTATTGCGTGACCAAAGTAGCCTTGCACGCCTACGATGTTTTCAGTTCATCGCGGGCATGTTTACGTTGTAAAGCATTAGAAGGAATAATGGTTGAGTCTTGTACTCTGGAGCATTAAGCTAATTATGCTGTGTTAGAGAAAATCATTTTACGGTGATGAGTTGCCTAAAAGCAGAGGGTTTGGCTAATTTCGACGGTAGTGTGCTGAGCAATGACGTAATTACCTTTCTGGAAAACAGAATAAGGAAAATGCGCTATTTTGCAGTTAATTTCTGTCGCTCACACATGTAATAGCTTTACATAGTGAATTAAAATTGTAAGTGACTTGAATTATAAATTGTCAGCAAGTATTAAACGTAATGCTTACAACGTCGAAATCATTACTGAAAAAAAATATTTACTTAACTTTTCAGAAAGGAACACTTTACCATCATTTCTTTAGAAATAGAATTTACATAACCATGGGAACATGGATTCCATTGGGTAGACTGCAAATTTTACTGTTTTCGTAGATAATCTGTATGAAGCACAACACACGTGTAATGACACAAGCAAGACAAGAGGTTACTTTATTGCTGTTTTCTGTCGACGTTATTATATTGCAGGTTTTGAAATTTGTCTTTGACGAATACATTTCAAAGTTGAATGTGCCATGATCGGGACTGTCTGAGATCAGCATCAGGGGATAACGAACACCTATGGAAAACAGCATTTTACTACTAACAGATTCCATCCCATAACATTTTCAGCCCACCAGTGGTCATTTAGTACCATACCCGTATAGTAGCTTTGATTTGCTAAAAAAATCGCCGAATCACAAGTTAAAATCAGAACATGTAGATGTAAATATTACACTTAAACCCGAAAGAAATGTCAGTCTCGGCCGCTGAGCGTAACAGATAAAACAGTAATATGATAAAGCTTACAGAAAACATATGTGATGTTCTAACATTAAAGGGCTGAGGGGTAAACATTACCATCCCTTAAACAGTTTGCATACAAAGTGAGTTGTGTTTGCTCCTGTCAAATCATCCCTGAGTGAGTGAGTGAGTTTATTTTACGCCGCTGTTAACAACATTACAACAGCATCACGACAGGGGACACCAGAAACTGGCTTCAAATATTATACCCTCGTAGGGAGTCGACCCCGAGTCTTTAGCGTGACGAGCGAACGCTTAAAATTTAACCCGGCTATCCAACCGCCCAGTCATCCCTGAAGGTAATGTGGGACGGTGGAGCCGGGAAGGGAACTTTGTATACATATTGCTGTATATAATATATACATAAATATTGTATTTCTTATATTCTATATCATAGCATATATGTTGCAAAATTCTCTTCCCGGCTCATGGCGTTGTCGTCTTTAGTTAAATAAGTAATGTTATTGTGTTTTAGGATTTCTCGCGCTTCTGGATTATCGCATAAACAATTTTAAAACATGTCGCTTATTCATAAATTCGACTTTTCATAAATACAGTTGAAGCCTTAGTCCTTGTATTTGCAAACTGTGTGTGTCACTGACGAAAGGAAGACATATAATCTGTCGATGATTTATCAGACATGGAAATGAGTACTAAACAAGCCATGTACCATGTGAGTAAAGCAAGTCTTTCTAGTTCATTGGAAAAGTGTAAAACTTTTAGTCTGAGGACAGAACCCAACCTTGTTTCTGCGGTAATTCCGAACAGGTAATTAGCTGTACCTGAAGCCAATCAGTTCTTAGACGTGTTTCGCTTAAGCACAAAGTTTAAGGGGCACAAACGACCCCGGCATCCTGAAATACACCACGGCGGTTGTCAGCTTCAGGCCAAGCGATACAGGAGAACGAAGTCCGTGTAAATTAGTACAGGGATAATCTGATTAGTTTGTATTAATGTCCATGTTTACCTTGCTAACACAAGAACACGAAGAATTGATTGCAAATCGATTAGTTGTATTACACTGTGACACTATCAACATGTCCCTTTGTAGTCAATACAATGATTGAGTTTATGAACGCGGCAGTACTAGTGACCTGGTGTTCGAACCTAGTGACATTTTTCCTCAAAGAACGGAGCAGGTGAACTATTCGCTGCCAGTTGAAATACAGAAACCATCAATTTCATCGTAATAAAGTTGTCTTATTCAAATATAATGTGTGCTGAACGTTTCTCAGAACTCATGGAATCTTTCCAGATCTGTTATCAAAACGTTTTGGCGCAACATACAATGTGACAGTTACCTTTCCAAACGGCACAGTCATACTATACCGATCTTATATATCGTCGAAAGCGGGACGGGCAGATCCGCTCCTGGGAACTGATGTTTCATCCCAGGAAAACCGTATGACTGTAGATGTTACATATTGATTAAACATGTCTTAAAGGTGAAATTAGCTTTTGAATTTGACAAATGTATGACTAAAGGCAATGTGTAATGGCATCATAGTGTAACTCAAACATCACAGCAATCAAGAATATGTTTTAAAATAAAATATACTCAAATGCTTCCAAAGTTTATCTCTTAGTCTGTCTCACAGTCTCTGAACCACATTATTTTCCCTACTTCCAAACCCTCTCTTTAATGCGAAAGTCTTAAATTAAGCAAGTTTAGATTTCCTCAGTTTGAATCTCTGGCCCCGATTTCTCGAAATAAACTTAAGTCTGAGTTTTGACTTAAGTTCAGGCTTTTGTTCAAATTTGAGAAAATGCAATAACATGCATTTTCCAGAATGAAAGGATATTGGTATCCAGCTCAAACATAGCAGACAATCTGAATTTGGTGGACAGATTTCTTTAGTTGTTTGGACATTTTTAGTCTAAAAAATGCAGTTGAACGTTTGTTCCGAGAAATCGGGCCCTGATCTCCTTTGTTTGTTACTGTTGAAACTATATATATTCAAAGACTAAGCATTAGTCAATTTGTCTCTGTTCAGGTGTCTTGTGATCGCAGCTGTGCTTAATGTATTTCAGTAATACAGACATGGAGTTCACTGCGCCTTGTTTCTCCTGATTTTGCTAGCTTAGTAGTTTCGAACCTCGTAATAGAATTAACACCAAACTCCCCAACAAATACATTTTAGTCAGTAGGGTTGATCAGTTCCGACAAGTAAATATCAATTCAGTGTGACTTTCGTGTAATTCCTTATGCGCTGGTTATACAAACATATAATTTCTACCAAGTTCTGGATTCAGTCAACGCGCAAATAGTCGCAACTAGCCTGTAGGGCTGCCGGATGCCTCTCGTCAAAGTCAACCTTCATCTGTCCCGAAATATCAGACTGCAACATAAATTACCACGTCCCCGCTCGCTTATCTGTCTGCCAATCCGTCCACTATTATAAGTGACCCCCGTGGCTACCTAATCCTCGTGAGTAGTTTGCGATAACGGTTATCAACCTCCCCGACACCAACGCGGCTGTGCTGTCGCGCCATACACCAAATGCTAAGTCACACTAACACACCGTCATATGCTTTAATGATTGATGTCCGAAATCATACACTGCCATATAAAATAAGCTCTAGTTGCAAATAGATTCTTCAGTGTACAAGACCACTGACTCCCAAAACAGAACATGTGTCATTTTAGTGAATGTACTCCATGCATGTAATTACTGGCTAATAACGTGTGCTTTGAAAAAAGGAACACGCATCTGCCAATGATGTCTAACGCCCTAATGCCACACTAACCTGACTCCGAGAAAAAAATACTATCACACATAAAGCTTCATCTATCATATTTGTGCAAACAGTATTGATGCGATTCGGGCAAGTCTGAGAAGTATCAAAATACAGCGCTTGAAGAAAAGGTTGTTTGCAATATGATGCCTTTTCTATTTGTGACGTGTGTTGCTATAGTTGTAAATTCCAAAACCATTTAAACCACATTTGTGTTGAGATAAAAGGCTTTCAATCAACTTTTTGTATAAGATTTATAAAATTTCTAATTCACGTGGAAGTCATAGGAATTTCAGAGTTGTAAAATTAGTCTCTTGAGATTACATGAATGCACTTTGATGTCTCACTGTTGTTTTGTTGCCTTCTGTTTCAGGATTCGGGATGGAAGCTGTTTTCCTATTGGGCGTTGGCTTCACCCGTGACACAGCTACTTCAATAGTCTGCCTCACTCTAGCCGTAGGATTCAGTGGATTTGCCATTTCCGGTAAGGTGTTATACGCCATGAATTCAACACAGAATGACTGTTGGTTTACATTTTATCGAATCCCTTCCTTGCAAAAGACGGTGATGGGGAAATGTGTTACCAGCTGACGGAAAAGCTTTTGTACAACACTACGCGTGTGTGTTGTCCTTTTGATAACAGAGCCATGACATCACTTCAAAGAAACGCAATCCGTTTGTTCCTTATGCGTGGAATGACATGCGTTGAAAGAGTTCAAAATCCGAATTAGTAATCGTAATTTATACAAAAAAGATCTTATTTTGGCAAATACTGAATTGGAAGGGAAAGTATTTGATGGTTCCATTTCATAAAATGCAGTTGGAAAGTCCGAAGAAACTCTTTTATGTAAAGTGTTTTTGAACAGAAATGCCCAACTGTGTGTTCTAATGACGCCGATGGTCCATCAGACTACAGGATCTGAATGTTCTATATGCTCTGTGTGTGTAAGAGTCTTAGAGGCTGAACGAGTGTGTGGGTGCTGCAGCAGCTTGTGTAATGTCTAAACATTCCATCATCTACACACTCAATTTAATGAAAAAACACCCTTTTACAATCTTCATCAAAGTTAAAAAGTTTTTTCTGAAGTTTGCCTCCTTGAAAGAGTCCACTTCTAGCAAAATCTGCGTTTCATTAGCAAATCAATTGGAGATGAGGACTGGGGGGACAGGGTTGGAATTTTCATAATCATGATTTGATGGCATTTTCCGGAAAAGCTGCCCCTCTCGTTGAAATGCCAGATTAATCCCTCCACTCTACCCTTTTAAGTGAAAACTGTTTCATTTGGACTGATTGCCAGAACGATTTCCCGCAAATATTTGCTCCTGCGAAGGTTTTAACACTATTACCCGTTAATCTGAACATAAAACCCTTTTTGTCCACCAGTCTACAGAATATGAGGAACGTCAGAGGATTTCTTTGTGGCTAGGGATGATGAGACGGGGAACAGATAAAGCCCTGCCCTCAGTGTTGGTTGAAGGTATTAGTGATCAATAGGGAAAGAATCGGGCTCGCTGACGGCCGATAAAAGGTTTATTGAAATATACGATAAGAGGCAGACCACGCCATCAGCCCTTGATAAACAGCTTCCTGATATATGGCTGTCTTGTGCCGGAGGATGAGACTACACATCCGGATATGATGTAAAAGGGCGAAAACTGACTATATAATGTTCTTGAGAATGTATGTATCCTCTTCTAGTTCGTGGCTAATGTTTGTCAATCAGAACAATAAAAGTGTGAGGAAACTGGGGCACGTCAATATATACATGAATACGGACCAGCTTGGTATTATTGATGTAAAAAACATCAAGTTAAATGTAAAGCACCGCGCCATAACACCAAGGTGAAGGACACAATGTGGCCCTTAAAGTGATCCATGCATGTAGGAGACGTCACGGAAAATGATGGTCGGATTGTACAGTGTTTGGTCAGTAAATTTGGATGTCAGGATGAAAAATCATCGATTACATGTGTATAAAAACCGATAATACAATTTCCAAGCTCGGCTGAATTTTCAAACCAAGTCCACAATACGTATTTCAAATTAAACAACAGTTACAGTTTGATCTATATTGAGCATGTAATGGGTATTAAGTTTATGGTTTTGATATTTGGAGAACGTATTGGAATACGAAACCAGAGATGATGTTAGATTGTTAGTTACTGGTTTTAGCGATGTTTCTGGTGATCCTTGTCTGCGGCTATTTCTACTACATATATGCCGTCTCGACTGGTGTATCCTAAATCAAACACGTAACATGTAGAGTAAAATGTCAAGCAGTCATCATATAGCTAAAACGTACTTAAACTACAGAAGATTGCCCAGATCAGCTAGACACCTTTGTTTGATACGCGATCATATCTAAACGATGTGGTCACGTTGGTTGGAAGCTAAACCGCCTCTGGGTTCGTGATGGCGATATTTCCCACGAACAGCCATCGATTGGAGTTGTCAGGAGTCAGCTACACTTTATAGGTTACTCTTGGGCAAACAATGAAGAGTGCGAAACCGTCATTTTCTCCATATTGAGGATGTCAATAGTAATCTGAGGCTTTCTGTTCCGATCTTGACAAGTTCAGAACAATATCCTCCATTGTTTCGTGGTAATCGCATTCCAGCCCAGCAACGTGTGAATAGTTCGTAGCAACGCCAGCATGGTTATATACGCATTATACAAGAAACCCCTTTCCAACCTTACTTTTTATATCCATTTCAAAGATCAGTTTATACCACATGAATTTTTGAAAGTACAAATGACTCATTCATCAGGTCTTTGAGTGGCATTTAGAAGTGATACACATCATGAAGAGACTTTAATGGACGTCGGCTTCATCACTGTGGTGAACACAACGTTTAGGAGATTGTCATTACTCCTTCATCAGAGGAAAGTGAGTGAGTTAATATTTAACGTCACATCGGCAATATTGCAGCCATATCGTGACCAGAACATTCTTGAAAAAGTAGCGTGAAAAGTTAAACTAATATCACTATTCAGACAATACAATAAAAAAACAGGCTATAGATCACCAACAACTGAAGGTAAATCACCACTCTAGAGGCCATGGGGACTTACAGTACCTTAGCTTATTGCATGGACCCTAGTTGGATTTACACCATCCCTTCAGATATTAGCAATTTAGTCACATCTAGCCACAAATTAAAAATACACGTATACTATGAATAAAACAAGTAGAAACTTAAGTCTAAATGTACATGGAATGTTTTGGGACTTACGTACCCTCTCAGGAGGACAATAATTTTACGATACTTCAACCCCCTTTGTCAGGTGAAAGAATGTTATGAGGCACTTTCATCCGCATGTGTATGCTACGGTATAGAATGGGCAATTTCAGTGGCATGATGTAATCAAATACACAATGGATACTTTCTCCTCTATATTTAATGGAATATATTTCAGAACCTTCACGGGCGTGTTTAATGACAACGTAACTAGAAATATTCGTTTTTTTGTTTATGAAGTAAAACCAGGACACCTTTACAATGAACACATTCACAGCCATGTTAATAAAAATACATTCAAGGTACACTTTCACTGGCATGTTATTCAGGGACACATGCAGTGGACACATTCATAGGGATGATATTAATGGACATATACAATGGCAGTTTCACCATGGTATGAACATAGTCATAGGCCACGTGTTAATGAGACGTACATGAACAGACTTACTAAGAGAAATATGAAACTGACACTTTTACAATAATACTGTACGACGTATGCAGTAGACAGACTCACCAGCATGTACTGGAAGTAATATTCAATGCACAGATACGTTGGCAAGTTATTAAGGGGATAGAGAAAGGATATTTTTACGGACATGTCATTGGTGGAAGTATACAACAGCCACTTGCACATGCATGTTCTAAATAGAAATCTACACTGGATGAGGTCATGTACATTGCACTCGTCCACCAGTGTTAAGGACAGAATTAGCATTTTCATATTCATGTTATTAATGAAAATATACAATTCACTCTTTCATGGTCATGTTATTAATCGAAATACATTCTGGAAACGTCACTGGTATAGTTTTGTTCAGATATGCGAAGATCACTTTTGTACAGTCAACAGTTATTAAATGAAATATACAATGGATACGTTCATTTACATTTTATATGATACATTCTATGGGCAACCCCATAAGCACGTCTTAATTACAAAGGGCTTGGAATTAGATGCAAAAATGTTATTGTTACTTTCTCAAACTGTATTACACTGAACTATGCAATGTCAATACTTATCCACAATATTTTCTTATGAATAAGTGCCCATGCGTATTTTCACGCCATTTTTGCAGTCAAATGCAGGCCTCAAACTCTGACCGGGGCGCGTTGCACGAGCTGGCTAGTCAGGCTAGTGATCCAGAGAGATTGTGGTGACGGGATCAGAACCAACTGTGACCGGGTGTAAAAACCTTGGAGTCAATTTTGTGTGCAGACTCATTCAGTTTTGTCCCAACCCCTAATGTACAGTGCATAAAAATGTGCACTTAAAAGAACCACATATCTTACAAAAACACCTAGCTGGAGGTACAGTATCGTATATGAACTTGGACAATGTACTGTCACTATGTGTCCCAGTCTACCCAACTGAGAATGGGTACCTCGTTAGGATGAGAAAGCCACAAATAACTCGGTGCGCCTAGATGCAACAGGAGTCCTATACTTCCAAAGGAGTTGAGATGTATAATACGATGGTCCGTTGAAATTAACATCTACTGATCAAGGGAAATACAGGTACAGCGGTGTGAGCAAGCACTAGTTGTCCGGATATGTGCCATATATAGATATCCTATAAGAGTATATTTTAAAAAAACATTTACAAACTGTTTCTGTTTTAACACCGGGTGTCGGTTCATTAGGAAAGCAATATATTTTTTTTCAGGTTGTGTGTATGCCTGTATTTATGCCCATGGGAAGATCTGTAAAATTTGTACACTATCAGATGTCACTGGTGTGGCTGTACGTTGTAGAGTCTGACGTTCACGCAACACACTTGTACACCACGTGAAATATAAATTCCTAATCATTCGCATTTGCAAATAGCTGAAAAAAGTTATCAATAATTCATTAAACAATAAAAGACCTTATGTAAACAGACATTATGAGACCTGCAACTGCGAGGAAGCTAGTAAAAAGCCCATTCCTCTTGACATATTTATGTCTTATTACTAACATACATCTCAAATCCAGACAACCCGGTGTATTATGTGTCCATTTGCAGTTAGATGCCTGTTGGCATGTAAAACACATTTCAATCGAAGAAACAATAAAGAAGGGAAAATCTTTTGTGAACAAACTATAAACGTTTTCATGCCCATGAAGAACAGTTCTCGGCAAGCTTTGTTTCACTCAATCACACTTATTAACCAAGAAAGTGGCGTACGACAAGGTGGCCCACACCGTACAGGCTCAATATATGTTCATATCCCTGGCAATTATAAATCAATGCGTAACACGTGTGGATGGGTGATATATTTTACATGTCTGGTGAGAAATTGATGATGATTAGTGAGATTTTATGATTCTCTGGCAGCCCAGATTACCAAGTGTTCCGGGAGTGCGGCAAAATGTGATGTTTATTGCTTCAGCAAGTTTAATTCATCATAAAATGCGATCAGATGAGGAGGGTCATCTACTCCGCCTAAAATTGATTCTGTTGCCGAACTAAAAAGACAGTTATCAGGTTTTGTCTAAACTCCAGGGTTAGTCCGCTGCCTGTCACTTTTTTTAGGTTCCCGTGACCAACGAGTACCAAGAATAGGGATTGGAGCTCAGATGAGAGGAGACCTATTTAATGCTTGGTTGCTTTCAAATTGGCAGTGCCACCGCTCTAAGGAAGATAAAGTTGCTCTTCGCATTTACTACAGCTGAACATGTTAAGACACAAGAAGGCACGGCGTGACTATTAATAACCAATATGATTCGATACATGGAATATTGGTTGAATATTACTTTCCTAATACATGCCTTTGCTCTATCATCAAGGCACTGATGTGTGAAATATTCCATTAGCTGAAAATCCACAGCCTGTTATTGTTTAAAAAGATTCCAAATCCTCCCAAATCATGAAATGAATTAAGCGAGGCTTGAAAGTAACCAATAATCCATGGCATTTAGGTGAGGAGATCACTAAAGGAAATTAGAGATTTACTTCGAATAAGAATCTTTTTCATTGAAATGCTGGTGGTTGAATAAAAGTGTGTTCACCATTATCCATCCACTGCGTAACATTGTCCTCAACATTGTCTAGAAAAAGCTTGATATTACATGAAAACGTCGGTATTTCTTTCATACCATTGGTGTTTGTTGGTCTCCAGTTGACCAGGAGCAACAGCTGTAGTAGTAGTAGTAGTAGTAGTGGTGGTAGTAGTAGCTGCAGTAGTAGCAGAAGTGGTAGTAGTAGCAGCAGAAGAAGAAGTGGTAGTAGTAGCAGTGCCAGCAGTAGTAGTAGTAGTAGTAGTGATAGTAGTAGTTGCAGAAGTAGTAGTAGCAGTAGCAGCAGCAGTAGTAGCAGAAGTAGTAGTAACAGCAGCAGCAGCAGTAGTAGTAGTAGTAGCAGCAGCAGCAGCAGGAGCACAGCAGTAGTAGTAGTAGTAGTAGTAGTAGTAGTAGCAGAAGTAGTAGTAACAGCAGCAGCAGCAGCAGTAGTAGGAGGAGGAGGAGGAGGAGCAGCAGGAGCAGCAGCAGCAGCAGCAGCAGCAGCAGCAGTAGTAGTAGTAGTAGTAGTAGTAGTAGTAGTAGTAGTAGCTTGTACCGCAGTCATCCCCAAGTCAATTAAGGTTGAATGTAATAATACCACTCGTCTAGACATACAGAATGAAGATTTCTGAAAGAACATCCATAGGTGGGATTTAGTTTTTTCCTACCTAAAACAGAAGTAATTCCACCAGTCTTATGATTCGTATGGTTCTAACACCAAAACCACATCTACTTGTGAAAAAAAATAATCTGTCCGAGTTGTTACAGGTGAAGTGCAAAAATACGTTAAAGCTAGGAAAACTACATCAAAAGAAATACATCATTACTTTTGTTCCTTTCAAATTACCATATGTGATCTGTTTAAAAAGCTTAATTATGTTCACCTAGCCTGTTTTTATTTCATCGATACGTAAGTTTCTTTTTCACTTCTATATATCAAGGAAGAGTCATTGAGATGTGTAACAAAACCTATGTAAGCACGCGTCTCTGTTGCGTGTAAAGGTGAAATCAGAGACAGTCAATGACCTCTTCTGTCGCTAGATCTGTTTCGCTGAACAAATACTAAGTCTGCACTCAATTTCATGTTGATGAAAATGCGTCTTTATCTAGGCACCTTATCCCACTTGAGATAACTGCAATCTACAAGCTCTGCTGCAATCAGCATCAGCTATCAACAACTTTAATCTGTACACTCTATGCCAAAACCACTTAGAGTCTCGGCAATTGATTTTACGCTTGCCGATATCAGAGAGCTTTGCTTTGATAATTACAGGCAAATACCATGATCGAATGTTCGATTTTGCTATTGTCTTTGCTACAGACACTAAAGATTAATACATTAAGGGTTAATAGATTGACGACACAGTTGTGTTACCACGCTTGACCAGGGTTCCATGTCTTTGCACTGAAAGGGTGTGATTAACCAAAGCAGGCAGCATTTCACAGATTCATACATACAGCGTCTGAAATAATTATGTGGATGTCAATCATATGATCGTTACATGCATGTACATTTCAAGCGGAAATCTGTGCCTGTGTTCAGAGCATACTGTTGATTGTCCGTGTATTATTTACAACACAAGAGAGATATCGATCATCGCTGATCAAATTAAGCTGTATTGCCACAAGCTCGAACTCGTGGAATATATTGTGACTTCGTGTTTTGGATCAGAAAACTAAGTGGGCCAAGAGACATATAAGGCATTATTGTCACGATACGGAATAGAAGAAATGCCATGTCTTTGTCCTGGGTACATGAAGAAGGTCAAATCGGCTTCATGTCATACTGATGTCTCTATGCGAATCATGACGCCCAACTATCGGGAGTGAGCAAGCGAGTTCAAAGGTTCATGTTAAGTTACGAAGTCTCAATCTCTCAAACATCAACATCAAGTTCCATTATCAGTAAGTTTACTGCCCCAAGGAATGTTTCGCAATTTATGCAATAAATCATGTAATTCAATCTCTTCTCCTTACCGATGTACATGACCTTTAATGTCTTAATGGCATCATCATTAAACATTCCAGATTTCTCACTGTACTCTGAAACACGTCATTGTTCAAAACAATGTGAGTCTCTTCGCAGCACACATGTATAACAAAATCTCTTCGACAAAATCTTGAATATTTTAAGTACGGTATTGACTGTAAGTGGCATTGAGTTTGAAATTTGCTATTCTCTGGAATGTGTATGACACACACAAATGACATTCTTACTCACAATGCAGCTGGGTGATTATGTGCAGCTTAAATACATGGCCACAAATATTACACACCGTTTCCTATTCCCAATGTGTATCGATATCACTTACATATATAATAATAGCGTATACATTTATTAAAATAGACGTGTAGTTGTACATTATGAAATACACGAAGATATTTAAAGGTATATCTGCATGTCTCCTCATATTTTTCAGATATTTTTATCTCTCTATATATATTACTTACATCGGGGGTCAACATAATGTTTGGAGCTTTGGGGGTTTTAAGTTTTCCTTCTCACTGGGTTTTAATGATATGTTGCATTCAGTATGTATTTGGTTCATCGTGTTATCGATTCTTGCTTTACCAAATAATTGTTCCGTTTACGTAATTAAATGATTTTGTAAAATGCATACAGTTTTGGTTCTCCGTATAAACAACTATTTGAAGCTGAATGTCGTAAAGCAATTCGCAAATAAGAATTGTTCATAGTGGTCTTTACTCAGCAAGGCGTGGATACGTAAAGGTTTTGTTGCATGTCTCCCACTCATTTCCCATGAACCATCCGTGTCAACTTCATTACTATTTGGACAATCCAATGGAATCTGTTTGGTGGATAATCGAAATAATGTCTGACGTAAACATTCTGTATGTACGTATACTGACTAAATCATCTAGCGGTCATGAGCTATTTTTTCTTATGTGGAATATGAAGTTGTGGGGGTAGTCTTCACTGCAAACTACCCATGATACCCAGGACCAATACCTGTGTATACCCACGCTCATCTGGTGATAACTGAATACTTTCATTTTCAGGTTTCAATGTGAACCACCTTGACATTGCCCCGCGGTACGCCAGTATCTTGATGGGACTGTCCAACAGCGTAGGGACGCTGTCGGGCATGTTGTGTCCGATTGTTGTGCAGTACATCACCAAGGGTCAGGACAAGTCTCCAGCAGAGGTAGGTCAGAACAGATCGACAGATCCTGTTTGCTCAAACTTAGTTTCTGTGGTGTGATCAAACACCAATCAGTTTCAATCCAGCAAAGTAAATAGGGGAAAGTGGACGTGACCTTGTACTATCGGGAAGACCACTGGATTTCTAGTCATACGAAATGACAAAGGCATTGTCCCTTTCCTGCGGCTATTTTGGCAAATGTTATTGTTCCATGTGACATATTGTGTTTGAGATCTGTTTTGATCTCGATTGATGTAGCCATTTATCATCCCTAACTTGCGTCCATAGCATTGGTGAGATATGGCGAGTGCAATCAATCAGGAATTCTGGAAATATAAAGAAGAGAACATTTCAATAGGTTACAACTAAAGCAAACCATAACCTTAGGTCCTGTCGACCACCTGGAGACTGCATTAAACAAAAACACAAGCTACCCGGCTCACGGCGGATGACAATTCGGGTATAGAGCTGTTATCGCACAAATATCTGAAGCTAATGTCATCTACACACAAACTTTTCGACATTTCGAAATGCTGAAAACATCAATAATACAAACTTCACTGCGCACTGTCACGAGCAGGGATCTACTACAAGAAGAAGACTAACCTGATTAGGCCACATGTGGTGCAACTGTTACGGGAACATGGCCACATAATTAAATTTAAAACATCCAAAGTGTAAAAACGTCCAGAAATTTGTCTCGCATCGGTGAGATGAGTTTCCCGAGGGACGAAACAAAGAAGTAAGAGTTATGTGAAATACTTGCTCACAGGTTGCTGGTATGAACATGTGCAAAATAATTAAAGTCGATCTGTTTCAATTTCAATAACGAATAGTTTCGTGGAAGAAAACCACTTTAGCGATTTGGTGCATTTGAACCCTTCGAGTGGAATAATAGTTTAGGAGATTTGCATCCAGCGCTTCGCGAGACAAAGTATTCAAAATGTATTCTTAATGTTAATGTTACGATATTTTTAAATTCTAAATTATGGATGTGAATGTTTGAGCTGACGTTCGGATTTTGCATTAGAGTTTACATAAATTAGAACTGTTAACTGACATTGCTGTGGCTTCTAGAATGCCATCAATGAAATGATGACAAATGCTTTACATTCTGACATTGCGTGACATAATGTTGATATGTTCTTGCAGGCGGCCCAGGAATGGCAGACCGTGTTCTTGATTGCCAGCATCATTCACTTCTGCGGGGTCGTGTTCTACGCCATCTTTGCCTCTGGCGAAAAACAGTCATGGGCAGAACCCCCAGCAGAGGAGACTTGGCGCCCAGAACACACCCTGACAGACGACGGGAATGCATGGAAATACCAAACCTATGGTTCCACAACCCACGGGTATGAGGGGGAAGTGAACACTGCTTGCAATGGAGGACCCGTACCCCCGCCGTATAGTCCCGTGTATGAGACTAAAGAGCAGCTTGTTCAGAAGGAACAGAAAGATCGCTATATGGCTGATGGAAATGAACGAGATTTCTAAAGTAGTAGATGATTTCATTTGTCATTTAATTCCACATCGTAGGTCATAGGAATATTGGCATGCGCTGAAGGTCACAGGACCAGCAGGAGATTAAATTTTCAAGTAATGGATACTGGTTCGAGGTCACGTCAGGAGCAACATGGCGAGTTGAAAAGGATCTGTCGGTATTGTAATCGAGTGTTGTTCATTTCATTAGGTGTAACTGAATCATATGTTCACGATACGAGATTGATGGTTTCATTGTGCAATCAGTGTGGAAGTAACGAAGCTTAGCAACAAAAACATCGAACAATACGAATCCAGGGAATTCACGGCAATGAAAGAAGGGGATGGATTCTCAACCAATCCAATCACGATCCCTGTACAAGGGTCCGCCAGCATGGCCGAGAATATGATTAGGCCAAATACAACACTGTAGAAAATCAAATTTCTACGACAAGAAGATGCTTTAAACCACATCATGATAAATCATCATCGACCATGCTCGTCAAATGAAAAATGTGATCACGTGACTATCCAAAATGGCGGCTATCGGGATCAGGTGGCCGCCGTAGTTGCGTATCTCCTATTAACGTCTATTTTCCAAGAGACAAGCTTTCTTTGGACATCTTACATGGCCGCTCTAATCACACTTTCTAATTCAATTTGCCCAAATCGCTCTGGGTAATATCTTTGAGCAACTGTATAACCCAATGGCTAATGTTTTCCCTCTGGCCAGATGCCCGAATATAAAATGGGATTGGACCTCAACACGGGCCAGGATTGAGTTGATTACATTTTGAGCTAAATTTGATGACGGTGGAAGAAAGAGAACGCACATTTCAAGTTGAGGGTTGTAAATTAGGTTAGGAAGAGTTATCTAGCTGTTTCCACAGAGAAAGGGGAGAACTGATCATGTGTCTACGACCAAAATCAATACTCAGTGGTAACATATACTGTAGGCCGGTATAAGCGGAATAGGAA
This sequence comes from Haliotis asinina, assembly GCF_037392515.1. Lineage (NCBI taxonomy): Eukaryota > Metazoa > Mollusca > Gastropoda > Lepetellida > Haliotidae > Haliotis > Haliotis asinina. The sequence goes on along the minus strand of NC_090293.1, from coordinate 12,478,390 downwards.
ACATCAAAAATATGGAATGACAAAGAAGGGGAAAGGAGGAGTATTCAGACCAATGAAGTTACGTTTGTATTCTTTATAATGGTTGATTTTTACAATGCTGAATTTTCGTTTACTGAATTTGATTATAAGTGTTACTAGTGATATCGCTTCAGATGTTTGTGATAATGTTTGTTGGGTAGAGAAAGCAGAAAGTCCGTGCAATTTGGATTCATTTGATATTCAAGAGAGAAGGCGATTTCTTTATATTGAACCAACAGCTCATTAATTTAGATATGATTCATTTTGAAATACTGTGATAAATACGTGAAGGTTATATGTATACTTCCACAAAAAGACATGAATCAATTTCATTAGTACTTCAACGGCTTTAACTAATTTCTGGCACTTTTCTGTCAAAATTTTCTCTGGCATATTTATCAAGATATTTACGTTAAATATGAAATATTTGACGCAAAAGAAATTCTATATTTATATTATCTAATACTCAAATGATCTCTTTAAAAACATATCTGTTCTGTAAATAACATGAATGTACATAATGATTTTGAGTGGCAAGTTGACTCATAAACGTCATCTTAAAGTGTTGAGTTTTAAGTTTTGAATATTTATAACGGTTTGTACTAAGCTACAAGTGATTTATTTGTGTCTTACTCGTCTTCTAATCTGTGATATTTAACGTACCCCTTAACAGATTTACAGTGTCTACAATGCATATGTATGCACTGTTATCTTCGTGTTACCGCCTCCATGTAATCCAAGACTGATAAATGATAAAAGTAAATTTTCCAGCAAAGAAATTTTGAAATTTAAAACAACTATTTGCAAGAGTATTAACTAAATATGTTTCATATTTGTATTTAGAAGTTAAACCATGTCTTGTTATGTTGCAATATTAGCGGTGTTTGTATGACAGTACATGGATAGATCTATTAGCACTTGTGTTGATGACAAACTGAATGTTCCATGTAGTATATGAATATACATCATGATAGATAAGAGAACATCATCGTCATTTTTTCACAATGTTTTGTTACACGCTTCATAGTTTGTGGTGAGAATGGCGATGTAAGAGCAGAGTACCCACCTTCTCTTTACTTCTTCTATCATAGATGTTTCATGTGGAAATACTCACCCATATTAGGTAGTTGTTGATGTATATTGCAGGTTCATTCATGTCAATCACTATGTGTAAATATTGTTAGCATCCATAGCTATTACCTCCTTGTTAATAATACAACCCGACTGAAGAGCTGTTTGCATACGATACTTTGAAGTAGTAGAAAGGGCGCAAGTAAATAAACCAACAAGAGCAATTAAATTGGTAAATAAACCAATTGTCATGACACGTTAATATCTGTTTTCCTTTCATGTCCAGATCGTTATTTTGTCACGCATGGACAGTCGGTTCCTGATAGGAATCATCAATATCAATCACGGTGATATTTAGCAGTGTGTACAATGTAACACGAAATGTGTCCAGAACTGGCAACAGTCACATCCTCAGGTTTTCCCGTGAGCCAGAGAAAACTGCAAAACACGAAGCAATCACATTTCACTAGCTTCAACTCACATTAAAATGTATGATCCAAGAACTTTAACCATGACGTGGAATAAAAGCATGATGTATAATACAACATGATGTATAATACAGCATGATGTATACTACAGTATGATGTATAATACAACATGATGTATAATACAGCATGATGTATAATATTGCATGACGTATAATACAGTACGATGTATAATACAACATGATGTGTAAAACAGTATGATGTATAATACAACATGATGTATAATACAACATGATGTATAATACAACATGATGTATAATACAGTATGATGTATAATACAGCATGATGTATAATACAACATGATGTATAAGACAACATGATGTATAATACAGCATGACGTATAATGCAGTATGATGTATAATACAACATGATGTGTAATACAGTATGATGTATAATACAACATGATGTATAATGCAGTATGATGTATAATACAGCATGATGTATAATACAGCATGATGTATAATGCAGCATGACGTATAATACAGTATGATGTATAATACAACATGATGTGTAATACAGTATGAAGTTTGAGTGGCAGTTTATAAGCTGGTAAGTGACAATAGAGGCACGAATATTTTATAGGTCACAACCAATCAACCATTATTTTGTTGTTCTTCTTGTTGTTGCCTTTCAAGCATACCTTATGTTGTTTCTATTACCCCATGTTAATATGTAATCTGCTAAGTTCAACCTTTCTTGACAAAGGTACATAGATCTACACCGAAAACTTAAGGTCGTAACACAATAGAATAAAAAAGTTGTCATCTACAATATATCTTACTTTTACTAACTGAACCATGGGTAGAAGAGACCTAAATTTGAGTCAGATATTTTTTGGAACCATGACATAAAATATTTAGCTCAAACAGTCAAATGAATGATTGACTGACATGAAAAATGACATAAGATACTGCAACTGTCACACACTGAATTTATGCAATATCAGCATATGTTATTCTCATTTTACAATAAGAGATGTCGAAAACAATAAGTTAGACAGCTGCCATAGATCGGATGAACTAACCTTTTTGCAAACATATTATACAACTATGATAGTTGTCCATTCTACATATATAATGCGAACAACAGGTGGAAAATCCCAATCTAGGGCATATGCCTAATCACATATACACGAGCTAGTTGAGTGTTGGAATCATACTGTCAAAGAGGGTTAACGGATACGTCAGCGACATATTCGAGTAACATGACGTAATAGTTTCAGGGTTCATACTTAAAACTATATCAAAGGGTGTCTAGTGGTTACATAAGGGTTATCAGAGACTAAAACACAGCATTAAAACATTTGATATCAGTGACAAATATCAGTGACACAATATATGAGCTTCATCAGTAGCACATTAAACAGAGTGAATAGCAACAACGATATAGAATATTGACCGACAAGCATCGGGGATATTAATATCTAGGTATCGGACATGACTAGCTACAAATATATAAGCCCTTGGCCAGCTAATATATATATGTTAGCCGATACCTAGATATTAATATCCCCGATGCTTGTCGGTCAATATTCTATATCGTTGTTGCTGTTCACTCTGTTTAATGTGCTACTGATGAAGCTGATACTAGCTACAAATATATAAGCCCTTGGCCAGCTAATATATATATATATATAATAGCTGGCCAAGGGCTTATATATTTGTAGCTAGTATGACTGACTATATATATATGACTGATACGTTGACTAGATACTTTGTTATGATATGTAAAATACTGACATCAGAGGGAGGTTGACTGTAAACAGTGATATAACTGATTGGTAGCAACAAAAATATGCCGGCAAGAATGATTTGGGCAGCTTTCGTAGTAATAGATTGAGTAACTGCGGTCTCATCGCACACAGATTAGCAATAATCATCTACAAAATTGACAAGCAATTGCGATATCGTATACTGCTTAGCAACAGTAATAATAAGCATTGGGCAATAGCACCTGTATGACAGATTGGCAAACAACATGCATATACGAGATCGAATTGTAAAACTGATACAATAGATTGACTAACAATTGTAACAAACTAGAAATTGTCATTTGATAGATTGACCAGCAACACAACTACAAGAGGCTGAGTTGCTACAGTGATAAAAGAAACTAAACTTCAGCAATAATATTAGAGATTGACTATTGTCTTCTGAGAGACTGACTAGTGGTCTAAAGATTGTGTCTACTAACGATATTATGATCGCTTGGCCTGCTATAGTAACCTACGAGATATTGGACACGTCTCTTCATATCGAAGTGTCATCTTCAAAAGCAATTTCACGAAGACATTGAATCCATGATAATACTGTCAAAGGTGCGTTCCGCCTTCTGAAAAACTGACTAGTCTTTTAAGAGTACATTTTACATCGTTCTGAATAAATCATTCAATGGAAATCCTTCGGGATTTCTTTACAGGGCTCCCAACTAACGGTTTGGTTCTCTATATTGTGATTTATAGGAGAACATCCACATTCTTTTTCCTTTGGGCTTTTATTCAATTACGTTCTCGGGTCCTCTTTGAGTTGTGGTTTAATGCTTCAATTATCATGAAATAAAACTTTATATTAATTTCGGAGCAAAACATCGATTTCCATTCGTTTTAGGGAATTGCCACGTGTGATTTGATCAAATTCCCACCTACAAATAAGATCACTCATTTGGATTTATTCCCGTCTGTCCCTAACATTAATGAAATGCGATTGTCCCCCGACAGGCAAATTGAAATTTATCGTGTTTTTACAAGAAAATCCCCTTTCGTTCTGACGTCATAAAGAAACTAAGAAAAATCCTAAATCTCCTTTTGGATGGAGAGGCGCTGTCACTGAAATCCTCAAGCGAGGTCATCTGCTTCGTAAATTACCGTAAAACTAAGGAAGTGCGAAAACATTTAAAGTTCCACGGGTTATAAAATCAGGGGTATACTTGTTTATGTTCCGTTGCCTAAATTTACTATAGTCACCTTCAAGTGAGAAGGGTTACTTTTAATCCAGCACGCTTTCCTCCCCGCTGGGTATACCCCTGCCCAAATTAATCACATCAACCTCAAAATAGCTATGTACCGCTTAGTACATATGTTAAAGAATTATCATAAATTCGGAACAACCACAATAAAAAAAACTAATCATTATGACTATGGGACGGGAAAAATTACTGAATTCAAGTGGATATAGATAAAGAGAGCGTTCGAAATTAAAATCGTCGTTAGGCCCGAAGCCGACTGAAAACCTCTCGGATCCAAAAGGTGCTGGTCTTTATGGTCGACAGCGTTTTCATCCTAAATGACTATCAGTATTATTTTCATATTATAATATTTATTATTCTCCGCATTATGACCAGGACCCACAACGTCTTTTGGTTTTGAGTGCTTAGGCCATGTAGCCTTTCGGTTAAGGGCAAACACAAGATGAATATTATTTAGTTTCAACCTGAGACGTCACATGTTATGACGATTTTCAATTGACTAATTAGGGGCGTTGAGGTAGCCTTGTGTTTAAAGCGTGCGGTCGTCACGCCTGATACAATGTGTGAATTCCTTTTCTGATGTCCACCGCCGCGATAATGCTGTAACGTTGCTAAAAGCGGAGTACAACCTATATCATTGATTTGTGTACTTTTTCTGTTACGTTTGTGTGGAAATGAACTAACAAGACGACAAAGTTAAAATATTGTGTCCACAGCTCTATATGACGCGATGCCGTCATTCTTTTCCAGCAGTGAACTGTCCCATCATGTGAACGTATATTCCATCAGCCACAGGTATCTAAATGTCACTTTTAGGTGCGATCGAACATGTTATTTTTTGTGTGAAGATGTAAAACTCCTGCTTAAATGATCTGTGATAAGTGTTAGAACTTTACTGTTGGCAGTTGCCTGACTTGCACCACATGACCCTGTGTTGTTAAGGTAATTACTCTTGTGACAAGTGTCATTTGTGGGTAAATGGCACAGCCATATAGGCTCAGTTGTTAACAAAATGAGTCCACTAATAAACTGCCTCCGAAGCTTTAGCGTCTACCAGGAAAGGCCTCGAAATTCTGTCTAAATCGTTCATCCTACCCATATTTGACTAATGCGACCATATTTGGCACAATTGCACTAAAGACCAAGAATTAAGATTAAGAAACTTACAGGTGGATGCAATTAGAACTATAGCAGGTGCAGTTCGCCGAACTAGTTATGAGTGATTACTGAGAGAAATTGGATTAAGTTCCCTTGATGAACGCCGATACTGTCATCGGTTGAGTTCATTTTACAAAATGAAACACGGCATGACAGCTTCATATCTATCACTGTTAGTACCCCTTCTGTTGCAGAAAGGATTCACTATAATTTCCGGGACTCGACCAACCTCAGAACAGAAGGCTCAGGGTCAGTCGGTCACGGCCGGTCATTTCTTCTGTGTGTTGTTCAAGGCTGGAATAATTTAAGTGACACTATCAAAAATGCATGAAATGTGAAACACTTTAATCTTCTTATGAACTAAGATAGACCTCTTACACAAGACTTGAAATGGCATGCAAACTATGGCCCACGCCACTTACAAAGAAATATGTGTAGACTAAGATTAGAACGTAGCAACCTAAGGGCAGATATGCACAGAAGATTCTAAGCCGAAAACCCTTCAGGCTAATGTGGCCATCTAACCGAAGTCTATCACTACCTATTCGTCTGTCCAATATATCAACGTATACGCAGAGATAAATATCTCTTTACTCATAACATAAGTAACTAAATATATATATTTTTATATATCATACACAGGAGAGGTGCATCTAAACAAGACTCTAAATTATTGACTCTGTTGCTCAATACATTACAGCTACTAAGCGATTTCCTGAATGACAAGATTCCGAATTTCATTTCTCGTCGGCACGTTTCTTACCAAGTCCAAGTTTTACTCTTTCCTGTTGCGATGAAAAAACAAAATAAGAAGATACCTTTTACCAAATATGTGCACATTAAAATTTGAAACACCTCAGTTAATTCTAATATCCATTATCTTCTTACATTCAAAATTTATCTTCCATGATCTAGAATTCATGAGTATGTTTGTGGTGTATATTTATCCTATTACATTGTAATATGTAGTGTACACTCATTGTATTTCCTGCACCACGTGGAAAGGTATTGATCTGTGTGGTTGGATATGCTTGCCCTCATGGGATCACGTGGTGCCATTACTGCTTGATCGGCAGATCAAAACCCTGTCTTATGAATTCTGGTTGTTTTGTTTTCCTTTTGTTTTTTCATTTTTGTTTTGTTTTATTTTGGGGGGGTTTGTTGTTGTTATTGTTGTTATTTGTTTGTTTGTTTTGTTTTGTTTTGTTTTTCTTTCCTGTTGTTTCAGGTCATATGTTTGTCCATCACATGCTAGCAACGTAGTACTTGTGAATGCATGCAGCTACGCCGTCTGTAACAACTCTCCTGGAGATAAATTTCATATTTACCCAAAGGAACTCAGCAAAATCATAGATGGATTTTCAGGACTTACAAAAATATGGAATACATGGCGCTCAGCTGTCTTCTAAGTATGTAACAAAAGGACCTTCGCTTTCCATTTCGCTATCTAACCATGGAGCTACTCCCTGGCCAATTAGAGTCAGGCTGCTTGTTTCGACGTCTGCTTCAACAGAGGGAAGATGTCTGCCAGACTGGATGATGCTATTCCTAACACACATACTTCCACTTTGATATTTTAGGTCTAATTTCAGCAATCGCCCCAAATTACGATCAAGTATGGCTAACAGTCACGTCACTTGGCGTAACGCTCTGGGCCTACCTGATCGCTTTCCAGCAGTTTACAAGTATTTGGCCTTATTTGCGCAGGGGACTGCGGTCAGCAAAGTTTCAACCCATTAACTAATTTACGGATAAATGTCTCCCGAGTGATCAGAGGTCGTCTTAAAGCAGTGCGTAATCTGTTTAAGACTTACACCCTCATCGGCATCCTTGAGTTGTGAAGTTTGTATTTTGTCTGTCACATGTACATGTAGATCAGATAGGTTATACGTCAGGGTTATACATTCGCGTTATAGGTCAGGGTTATAGGTTAGGGCTATACGTTAGGGTTACACGTTAGGGCTATACGTTAGGGTTACACGTTAGGGTTACACGTTAGGGTTATAGGTTAGGGCTATACGTTAGGGTTACACGTTAGGGTTATAGGTTAGGGCTATACGTTAGGGTTACACGTTAGGGTTATACATCAGGCTTTTGGATCAGGTTCATAGGTTAGGGTTATGCGTTAGGGTTATGCAGTAGGGTTACACGTTAGGGTTATACGTTAGGGTTATGCATTAGGGTTATATCTGTGACATACATTCTTCCTTGTTTATAATGTAAAGCAACATGCATGGTGATCCATAACCGCTTTTCAGTAAACGTTTCCCTCGGGTATATATAGTTACGCGAAAGATTATAGAAATACGGATAGTATCGTGTCGGGAAGTGTAATTCAATAAACGGACAATTTTATACACAGGTTACCACCATGAATACCTCAATCGCTTTACTTAAGTGAGAAAAGATCACGAAATTAGAAAAAAGATTATTAAAATTGAACATTATTAACAAATACACAGTCTCAATATCATCGTTAAGTACATAAAAGTTAAGCATGCAGGGCGCATTTTACATGTGCATTCTATTTCTTCTGGAAATCATTTCCTTAAATTAAATAACATAATTCACGCAATGGTAAAAATACGAGCTAGATGTCTCTTAAAAGGACATTTCTTAGCATTGCTTGCTACGCTGACACGTGAACCCCATGGCGTTTCTATTCAAAAAATCGATTAATGTTTTTTGCATTTAATATTATAGGCATTCTATCGCTTTGTTTTTTCCAGAGGATTATCCATAATACAATTTCTTCAAACTCTGACCCATAAGCTTGATGCGAAGATGAGAGAACCGACAGTATCCTTCTGTACTATAATGCCTTGGCGGTGGCTGCGGGGGTCTCTATTTGTGATTGATTTTACCTAAAAGGGACTTTATATCAGAAAATAGGCCATCGGTTAATTAAATCGGTTAGGCGCTGGTAGATTCCCTTCAGCTAATATTCTTCAGTTTTATTATAAATGCCGTAGGCATCGCCACGGGCCAGATTCGCTAGATCCGGTGAAAGTGAAGAATAATGAATTGAAACGCTCGTTATGAGAGTATCCGCCAAATGATCAGAAAGTCCTGCCATGGATGCAGTTTGGGTTTCTTTGGCTGAGGCCCAGAGCATGTCTCGTATTACCTGTGTCAAACGATCATGATCCGCCGTAATACGAGATGTGGTGGAGGTCTCATCGAGTCATCGTCCCTGAAAGGGTAAATCTCTCGATTAATATTCAGTGTCACTTGGAATGAACTTAAAGTTTATGTTTTCTACTAGCATAAAAGCAAACCGTCACAATTTTGTTCGTCATAAAACTTTAAGTTAGTTCTCATATAATTTGTCAACATCCACATATGACTACATATAAGATATGTTGAGAGAGATTTGTGTTTCTTTATGAGCTATTATTAACAGCCTCAGTATCTAATAAGGAATATCGGAGAGTTCTTAATTAGCAGGTATTTCGCATGCTTGCACAAGCAGCAGTATAGCATATTCTACCCTAGACATTTTAGTTTTATTTTAATGGACGTGTTCCCATAAGAAAGTAAATGTGTCACTAGAACCAGGGAGACCTTCGACTGATTAATAAACATACTGTCCTGTACATTGATTGTGACAATATGGTAGTAAGAGGATGCAGGGCTGTGGTGGTGGCATGTAATGAAGACGGGCGTGGTGGATCTGAGTGCGGTGGGATGCGGTGAGATCGGATGGGTGCGGTAGAAAACATGCAGCTCGTAGCTTTAGAGCACGATACAAACACCGAATTCCAATGTAAACACTTGCATAGACATATCACCTCTGCAGAGGGAGCAAATACGACTCTTGGGGCTAGAGTAGTTTGTTTCTTTAGGCTTTTCAGTTGTTGTTGCTGTTTAACAGGGCACGGCACCAAGTCAGTGAGCGTGACTACCAGTTAGTCAAATCTTACGACAATTCTGAGCCGGATCTTCACGGGTAGCGAGTGTAGTAGAAGTAGTAGTAGTAGTAGTAATAGTAGTAGCAGCAGCAGCAGCAGTAGTAGTAGTAGTAGTGGAAGAAGTACTAGTAGTAGTAGCAGTAGTAGTAGTAGTAGTAACAGCAGCAGCAGCAGTAGTAGCAGGGTAGTAGTAGCAGCAGTAGTAGTAGTAGTAGTAACAACAGCAGCAGTAGTAGTAGTGGTAGTGGTGGTAGTAGTAGTAGTAGTAGTAGTAGTAGTAGTAACAGAAGAAGCAGCAGTAGTAGTAGTGGTAGTGGTAGTAGTACTAGTAGTAGTAGTAACAGAAGCAGTAGTAGTAGTAGTAGTGGAAGAAGTAGTAGTAGCAGCAGTAGTAGTAGTGGTAGTAGTAGTAGCAGTAGTAGTAGTGGTAGCAGTAGAAGTAGTAGTAGTAGTAGTAGTAACAGCAGCAGCAGTAGTAGTAGTAGTGGTAGTGGTAGTAGTAGTAGTAGTAGTAGTAGCAGCAGCAGGAGCAGCAGCAGCAGCAGTAGTAGTAGTGGTAGTGGTAGTAGTAGTAGTAGTAGTAGTAGTAACAGAAGCAGCAGCAGTAGTAGTAGTGGTAGTAGTAGTAGTTGTTGTCGTCGTAGTAGTAGTAGCAGTAGTAGTAACAGTAGCAGTAGAAGCAGCAGTAGTCAGAGTAAAAAGTCGCCATTCAAGGAATCCCTACTTTCAGTGTGAGTGGTAGTAGTAGTAGTAGTAGTAGTAGTAGTAGTAGTAGTAGTAGTAGTAGTAGTAGTAGTAGTGGTGGTGGTGGTGGTAGTAGTAGTAGTAGCGGTAGTAGTAGTAGTAGTAGTAGTAGTAGTAGTAGTAGTAGTAGTAACAGCTGCAGCAGTTGTAGTAGTGGTAGTAGTAGTAGTAACAGCAGCAACAACAGTAGTACTAGTAGTAGTGGTAACAGCAGCAGCAGCAGCAGTAGTGGTGGTGGTGGTGGTGGTAGTAGTAGTAGTAGTAGTAGTAGTAGTAGTGGTGGTGGTGGTGGTGGTGGTAGTAGTAGTAGTGGTAGTAGTAGTAGTGGTAGTAGTAGTAGTAACAGCAGCACCAGCAGTTGTAGTAGTGGTAGTAGTAGTAGTAACAGCAGCAGCAACAGTAGTACTAGTAGCAGTAGTAGTAGTAACAGCAGCAGCAACAATAGTAGGAGGAGGAGGAGGAGAAGTAGTAGTAGGAGGAGGAGGAGAAGGGAGGAAAGGAGGAGGAGGAGGAGAGGAAGCAGCAACAGTATTAGACACATGGCTCCGGGAAACAGTTAAAATGATGGACAGTAGGCATGTTAGTAATGACTAGGACACCAGATATACCTGCAATAGTTTTAGGCAAAACCAGGTACAGATATGACTATCATTAGCAGAAACAGTAATACTCTAAATGTAACGTGTTCTTATAACCTCACTGATAAATCCCGTGGTTACGGTGAGTGAGTGTGTGAGTGAGTGAGTTTAGTTTTACGTCGCACTCAGCAATGTTCCAGCTATGGCGACGGCCTGTAAATAATCGAGTATGGACCAGGCAATCCAATGATCAACAGCATGAGCATCGATCTGTGCAACTGGGAACCGATAACACGTGTCAACCAAGTTAGCGTGCCTGACCACCCTATCCCGTTAGTCGCCTCTCACGACAAGCAGATTCACCTTTTCTGGTAAACATGGGTTGCTGAAAAACAAAAGCCCCTCCACGCCCAGAAACTTTCTCTGCTAAAATTACAAACGATTTTACAGTTGTGACAATATCATGAGTAAAGGTATGTTTCAGCAGTATTCCAGTTGTACGGTCTTGTTTGTAAACAATTTGAGTCTAGAAGAGTGTGGACCAGACAGTCCCGTGATTGTCACCATGCGAATGGACACTGTCATGCATACAAGTTGTTTATGGATGGCATTGTTGTCATAAACCAGAAAGGTAGTGGAACTAAAATACCAAAATTACCCCCAAAGCTATTATACCCGCATCAAATTAACATTCAGATTTTCTACGTCAATTCGCAACATCTCATTTACACAACGGTAATCTTAAGGTAATGTTGACAAGAAATACCATTTCACATCATTGCACGGTCACGAAAGAAAAGATTCTCCCATCTTAAAGTTAGATCTAGGCAGCTTTACGAATCCTCCAAAATAAAGTCGTTAAGAACTAGGAAGTGACTTTTGAGCACAATAAATCAATCAGCCATGCAATGAAGACTTTATTCAATTAATTCCCCAATAACAAGCAATGTAGTCCCACAGTAGCCCAGCGTCATGAGAAACGATGTCATGTCAGGATGATTCATACCCGAGCCTATGTAGTACTACAAGCCAGGATGACGCTCATTCATCACGTTGTATGGCCTAAACTGTTGTATGACTTGCATTACAACAGGAAAATTATTGTAAACATATTTAGGATCCTGATCTATCATCGTATCTGAAATATACCTCAATGAGTGTACTGTAAATACCAGTAGAATCACAGCAGTCTTGTAAGCATAGATACATCGTAGATATATTCTCTCGTGAGTATAAATGTCAGTAGTATTAAACATTCCTTGTTTGTCGTATCCAGGATTCATCACAAAACCACAAATGCATCGAAATATACCTAAATGAATATTCCCGGTAGTATTAAAGCTCAATGGCATCAAAACGTCGTTATTAGAGGAATTCAGTATGAATCAACAAGTCTCAGATGTGAATCACCTGGTGCTGAATATGTCTCCGTCTTAAGGGACCAACAGTGTCATATCCTGAGGAAGTGTTTTTGAGACAAAAAAGTCAATACTATTCGCCGATTGTGCCGAGGTATATATTTCAAAATGTATTTGGAGCATTTGTTGACTCTAATACATGTTTTCATTCCTGGAAACTAATTCCTACATTATCAGAATACCGACGCTCGGCTGATAATCCCTATACTTTATAACGTGTTTCCTAAGAAGTGCAGAGGACTCTTACAATTTGATCGAACACCTGGTGTCATCACCGGTTTTCAGCGACCCATTACGTGTTCAATGGATTCATAGTGCTTGTTATGAGTTTCTACAAACTCCCTCTAAACCGGCATGCCTCTAAACGGATATTTTTATCCGGTTCCTAGCGATGTTGATTTAGAGGGAGTACACTGTACACGGTTTTTCATTTCTTTTGGAACATCAAAAAATTGTTTTGATTTATGTTTAACTGCAGTTCTATCTTGTCGCATCCATAACACTGCACAGTGTATGTTAAAGCAATTCTAGTAGTGGTAGTAGTAGTAGTAGTAGTGCCACTACTAATTGTAGAAGTAGTCGGAGGTGGAGTAGTAGTAGTAGTAGTAGTTGTTGTTGTTGTGACTGTAGTAGTTGTAGTAGTAGAATCTTCAGCTGAAGTGCTAATTACTAAGAAAGCTCCTCTTTTGTTGGAGAAATTGAAAGAGCATTGATGTGTGTCGCATAGCAAATTTATCTGCTCTCTACACAACACAAATGCCTTTCTTCAGTTCCAATTAAAGATGCATAGCATTTTAAAAGTAGAAAACATCAAAGGCATGAAATTACTCTGATTTCGCTTTAAACAATGATGGACATCCTTTGGTGATTGAAATATGCTTCTAATTGTGCTATTCGCGAATTATGTGGAATAGCAAAAATGATATGAAAGAGTAGCTTCATTGTTTTGGGTATATTAGCATTTGGTAGTAGTGGTAGTAGTAGTAGTAGTAGTAGTAGTAGTAGTAGTAGCAGCAGCAGCAGCAGCAGTGGTGTGCGCGGCGGCGGTGGTGGTGGTAGTTGTAGTAGTAGTAGTAGTAGTAGCAGCAGCAGCAGCAGCGGTGGTGGTGGTGGTGGTGGTGGTGGTGGTGGTGGTGGTGGACGCTGCGGTAGTAGTAGTGGTAGTAGTAGTAGTAGTAGTGGTGGTTGTCGTGGTTGTCGTCGTAGTAGTAGTAGCAGTAGTAGTAACAGTAGCAGTAGAAGCAGCAGTAGTCAGAGTAAAAAGTCGCCATTCAAGGAATTCCTACTTTCAGTGTGATCAATTTTATCATGGCATGTGGCACGTATCTCTCTATTCTTGAAACAAGCCGTCAGAATGTTGGACAGACTTCATCTAGCCCCTAGACCCCTATGACACAGCCAATGATTCATTATCAAAGTGGCATTCTTTTGATTTCCGTGCCTGCCTTTAGCGTCAGAAACGCGACGTGACCCTTATGATGAGTATTCGATTAGATAAATTGATGTACACATTGTGTAATGTTAGAAATATACAACAGAACTTCGCGAATCTTCTATCTCGACAGACTGGGGAGTGACAGATACGAATAGGTTGATTAATCATTTATTAACAAATGGAACACGTCTACTATCTATGGCAATAATTATCTAGCGTCTGTCGAAGCAATTTAATTGTATCCAGCAGCCCCGGACACGAGCCGAACGTTGTATCGACTACCCAATGATTGAAATGTCATTCAGATTGCAGAGAATCTCATTGAGATGATTGTAGGAAGATTGACAAGAATTTCTTTAAATCACTCACCTATTTACTCACTGACTGATTGGAATTATTTTTACCAGAAAAGGCCCTATATGTCGACGGTTGCCTTAGAATCGTTGGACCAGTTCGTTGAGAAGATTCTGTTGACTTTAAAGAAAAAAAGGATTCTACAAATGAAACCGAATTTTCTGTGCGACAATCCCGTAGTGGTTTGAATAATTATCAGCCACGACTTCAAAGTTGGAGCATGGTAATAGGACATGAAAATGCGGAATTAAAACTGGCAGGTCCATTTTTCCTTCATTAAAGCTGTGGTGCGTATCTGTGAAGAAAGTCGAGTTTTATCGACACCTTAATCAAGCCATTACCAAACAAAAGCCTGGGAGAAATTTAACAGGAATTTGAGATTCGCTAGAGAAACAAAACAGAACAAAAAGATTCGATTTTTGCATCGGTCGCCAGAGCTTGAGAGTCAGGCCAGCCAGGATGGTAGAGCTCGCACAGATTGGAAGGGGGCGAAACCGTTTGTTCCATGATAATGGATTTTTCAGGAGTTTGTTGTACATGGCTGAGCCTCATTATCTCACACCACTTTACAACATAAAGTTTGTCGCATAAATTGATCACAAACCCTAATAATTTCACGATGGTTGCCTCGTTTGTAAACTTTGATATTATAAATAATTTGATGCGATTACATTTGCAATTACGGAATATAGTTCTTCTTTAAATCAAATTACTACTGGTAACTTTCCCACATGCAAAACGCCTTTTTATGTGTTCTGTGTGGTCCCTCGGGGATTTATTTCACTCTTAAACTCGGCATATAATCAAGCATCATCCTAATGCTTGTCATTTCCACTTTCTCGATGATTCATTCACGTAACTTTTTAAAGGACAACATTGGCTGCTAAACCCAAACATTGCACATCATTAAGCATCATTTCACTCGTAATCAAATGAAATAACGTCTTTTATGAATTAAAAAAGAGCTATTTTCAATTTAAAGTTTGTCTTCTAAGACTAAAATTTGAAGTAATAATACACCTTTCAAAAGCGTTTGTTCTTCACGTCGCAGACCAGGGTTTGATTCCCTACATGGGTACGTGTGAAGCTTATTTCTGGTGAGTTTATGAGAATATTGCTAAAAGCGGCGTAAAACCCAAATCACTTATCTCAGTGAGTGTCTTTTGTAATGCCCTTACTAAAAGATTCCACTACTTCGGAAACATGGGCGACCCAGCTAGACGTTACATCCCTGCTTAAAATGGACGGTATTGTGCAAATGGTAACCACTAGAACTAATATGAGTAACAAGTCTGGTATTCGTATCCACGACCAGTATATTCCGCTAATACGATGACGAATACGAGGAGGTATTGGGGGAAGCAGATATATAGGAGGAGAAGAGGAGGAGAAGAGGAAGAGAAGCAATGGCAGAGTAATGCTGCCTGTTAGTTCACATCTGTGGCAATTGTGAGTACTTTTAACAGCCAGTGTCCAGTCGCGTCCAGTGCTATTGTCATGGGTTCGAATCCCAAATTCGCCCGGATTAAGTTTCAAATGTTGTGATCGTGGGTAAACCCGAAGTTGTATATATGAAACTGAGTAACCTAGGTCTTTCCCCCATTGTTCTGACATGCCGTAAACTGACCGAAACCTGGGATAAGGCAAACATACACTTACATAGAGTTGAACATATTCATGAGACACTTCTTTCCCTTCAAGTCGGGTTTATTGTACTGCATTGTAAAGATATGCTTACGAACCCCCACTCTACCTACCCCATACGTCAACATGGAAGTCATCCAAGACGCCACATTTCGAAGTTGTTTCAAGGTTTTACAACCCTATGGGTGTTGTACAACTTTCTGCCAAATTAATTTGAGTGTATAAGGGGTGCTAACTTTTTCCCTTTTTCTTATAGTACTTCTCAAGAGTGGTCTGGTATCCTTGTGGTTAAAGCGTTCGCTGGACCGGTTCGAATCCCCATCGTGTGAATCCCACTTCTGGTTTCCCCGCTCTGATATGAGTGGAATATTTCGAAAAGCGGCGTAAAACTAAACTCACTCACCGACTCAGATCTCAAGTCATCAGGGGACCAGCATTGTATGGGATGATACCATCTTGCCAGGCTTAGTTGGAAGTTGGGTCACTGTTACTGAGAGATTACTGAGACAAGTAAACATGAGACGGATGATGTTTTAAAGTATTGCCATACCCGTGGATCACACATGACTGCATGTGCACATCAGTCTCATATTCTCTTCTGTCCTGTGTTGTCTAAACGTCTGTTGTCTGTTGAATACACGTTGTATGTACCGCCCGGTTGCCTTGTTTGCGTCAGTATTACGCCCCGTGTCTTTATCACTGCTCTTGTATTAAAGTGCCTCTTTGAACTACGTCTCTGTTTGATATATTCCCAGTGACACCGAAGTACTGAAGATGTATTGATTTGTGAAATCAGAGTTCTCTTCTGGACCGAATCCCGGGTAACTTATAAAATTCAATTTTAATTTTAAATTTCCATTTGGGAACCATCACGTATCACTGACCAAAGTGTAACGAAAATACTTCTGAACTCAAACTTTGAATAAAATTCTTCCATCACCAAAAGCGAATACAAAAAGTCGAGATAGCTCCTCTTTCAGCGTGTGTAAGCTCGAGGGATTTCATTCCATCATACACATACGTGCTAGAGCTTGATAATTGAATTCCAATAGTATCGCGATTTTTCTTTCCTGAGTGTCTATCTCCACAGCCGCATGATGAATGTGTTGTTCACCCGGGAATCTGATGATCACAGCCCAAGACCCATAACTGACGACCAGAGATGTTTGTTTTCGCCTTGGGACACCAACAAACGATGGCTTGAAATAATTCTTCTATCGCTAAAACGTCTTGGTGTTCTCTAGGGACACTGGTCCGTGGCATGTTACGAGATACGGGTTTATGGTTAACGTTATATGATATCTCCGAAGAGATAAGAATCGGTCGACGATTTGGCGTTTATAATGTCAGTGCAGAAATGATGACTCTTGCGCTGAGCCATGACTGAGGAGGTGGTTGGGAAGCAAGGAATCTCGTTAGAGGCGATCTCAACTGTTATAGTTCCTAGCAGAAAATCCGCAGTTCTGGGAAGGTATTTAAAATGGTGGTTTAGGTTTTACAAGGTTGAAGTCTGATTCTTATGTCTGTGCTTTCATGAGAACGTGGATAAGGTATTGTCAAAGGTGTCAATATGTCAGTATTCTGAGTGAGTGAGTGAGTGAGTGAGTGAGTTAATAGTTAACGTCACATCGGCAAAATTGTAACGGTATCGTGACGAGAACATTTAATACTGAAATGAAATATATGTTTTTAATTAAAACCCCGTCGACGATGAACAGTAAAACAACTAGAATATCACACTTGGAATTGAAACTAGCGTGGGAAGGTTAAACTAATATCACTATTTGGACAATAGAGAATCGCCAACAACAGAAGGGAGATCACCAGACTAGGGTCCACGGGGATTTACAGTACCTTCGCTACCTACATGGACCCCAGTCGGATTTACACCACCCCTTCGATTGGCGATTGTAGGAAATATTAGCCACAATTAAAATACAAGAATGCTACGTCTAAAATCCTGGTAAGTTTAAATTTAGTTAAAACATTTCGAGTCTTACGTACCCTCTCAGGAGGACAATAAGTCAGTATTCTGATATTGAACAGAGCAACTACTGTACCGAAACAGTAATTACATTTAATGGTTCAAGACCGAAGTCGGACTAATATGTGTGTGTTCAGTGGGTAGTTATTATTATCATATAACTGTCACATATGTCGATATGTCAATCGCTTAATGAAGATGTCATTAAACACAAGAGGGTCACCGTGGATGACTGCCACCTGACAGAAGAACTGACACCAAAATTGACCCAGCTATTCATTTGTGGTGTAGCCACGACACAGCGGATGGCTGTGCATGAAATCAGTGTAATAGTGTTATCACGTTTGTAAAGGAATCTAATGGCAACGATCCAATTATCACACCACATATTCTTGCTATCGTGATGAATAGCAGTATTGTAGATACTCGTATCATTATAAACACATCTACTGTATGTTTCAGTCCCTAGGCTGGTGATCTATCTTCTGTTGCCGGCGATAGCCTGTTTTATATTGTATTGTCCAAATAATCATATTTTTTTACTTTCCATTATGTATGTATGTATGTATGTATTTATGTATGTATGTATGTATGTATGTATGTATGTATGTATGTATGTATGTATGTATGTATGTATGTATGTATAATATAAACACACACATATGTATGTGTGTGATGTGACGTTAAATTTGAACTCACTCACTGTATGTTATGTTTTATATGAATCATAATATGAAGCATTAAATACTTTATCATTGATAACTGGGCTGGCCCTTAACATATTTTTATCATTCAGTATGTAGGTGACACACATGTATAACGTGTCCTGCTTGTACATTCTCGATAGGAGGTGGACGCTTTGTCCAGATATCTAAGGCATAATGCAACACACAATTTAAAGGAACATTTGTGGAATGGCTCATCGTTCTGTCACCCCGAAGTGCGAAGTGGAAACCCCATATCTCTTCACTGATAATGCGACGGGAATAGTAATGAACGAACTTTTGAAGTCTGGTTCTGCAAGTTTCATGACATTCACAGGATTATGAACTAGAGTTATAGAAGTCTATAGGCAAGCGGCAGACATAATCAGTCTGTTTCAAATAAAAATAGAAAAACGGGACCAGTGGTCTGTGGTAAAGCCGCCACTAACCTTTAAATGATGTTGGAACTTTTCACTTCCAAAATTAATCAACACTAACGTTTTAAAGGTCATCTCGAAATTAAGTATCAATCTTATTACAGTCTGGAATGGCAATGATTGATAATGCATTAAAAATACCTTAAATGTGTTCACATCAAAGTCCTCCATTCCACGGTGGTTTAAGACAACTCGGAAATATCAAGGGTATAATTTGCTGTTATACTTGTACATATCATGGGAGACTTTTGGTATGTTGGTGAACATACACGTTACTAAGCAGTGGGCTATAGTGGCCAACAGCGTTCAGGTTGTAAAATTTCAGACAATTGCGTGCGTTTTTCTACCACCAATAGTGTCTTAAGATGTTTACATCAGTTACACTTTCTCTGCCAACAGCTGTGCTTCGATTGTTTAATTCCACACAATTCCGTTATCTACCAAGAACAGTAAATTTGTACATACAGTACAGTACGGTACGGTACAGAACGGTACATACATACATACATACATACATACATACATACATACATACATACATACATACATACATACATACATACATACATACATACATATAGTGTATATAGTGTATGTAAATGGAATTGTAAATTGTGTGCGTGTGTGTGTGTGTGTGTGTGTGTGTGTGTGTGTGTGTGTGTGTGTGTGTGTATGTGTGTGTGTGTATATATATATGAGCTTTGTTCTGTTTTCCGAACTCCCTGGGGACCATACAACTCTTGCAGCCACCAGGAGCAGGCGCACTGAGTTATTGTGACTTTCCCACCTTACGAGGTACCCATTCACATCTGGATGGACTGGCACACATAGTCACAGCACATTGCCCAAGTATGCTGCATGTTCCTGTACCCACAACTAGGTGTTTGCACGTATTCGTGTGGCCACCGTCTGGTCATATACCAAAAGATTAGTGGGTTCTTTTAAGTGCACAGGGTTGTGCACTAGGGGTTGTGACAACACCGAAAGAGTCTGCAGACAATGTTGACTCCAAAGTTTTTACACCCGGTCACAGGTGGCCTCGATCCCGTCACCTCAACCACACTGGATGTCTAGCCTGGTGCTTTAGCCAGATTGCCCACCATGTCACATTTACGTTATCTACCAACAGCAGTAAATCTGGGGTTGTCCAATCGCATTTAATTACACTCACTCTGCCAACTTTAGTGTTGAAGTTTTTCAGTTCCACACAAATACATTATGTACCAACAACAGCGCCGGGGGTTGTTCTATTCCACACAATTACACTTGCTGTGTCATTAGCAGTTCTTTGCTTCTCACACGGTTAACAGCTCTGCCTTCAGAAGTCTTATGTTTTTAAATTTCATACAATTACATTCTTTTGGCAACAGTAATACTGCTGAATCTACCATTATAACACTCTCTTGGGAACATCAGTAGAATAGTTCTTTAAGTTTACATAATTGCGCTCTCTCACAAGAGTAGTGCTGGGTTTGTTTCATTATCGTGTTTACACTCCCTGTCAAGCAGCATTGCGGGGATTCATAATTCTTACACAGTTATACACTCCCTTGCCAAAGCAGTGCTAAGATTGTTACATTTTGCCAATTTGCACGCTCCGCCTCCTGTAGATAATATTGTTCATCATAATTACACTATTTACCAATATCAGATTCGTAAGATTCGAGGTACAAGCAGCTTTCAACAACCTTTGTCGTAAGAGGCGACTGGTGGAATAGGGTGGTAAGACTTGCTGACGTGGTGACACATGTCATCGTACATGTGTCACAGTTCTATAAATTTATGTTCATAATGTTGATCACAGGTCCAGACTCGATTATTTACAGACCGATCCATATAGCTTAGTGCGGCGTTAAACAACAACAAACTAAGATCAGTTTTAAGATTACTTAGATTACTTAATGGACACAAAAGGACCCCGCGTAGAACTGATAGAGTTATATAGAACTACATCACCTACCAAATGTATTACTGAAAGTGCCACTTGTAAAGCGGGACAGTTGGATAACCTAGTCATAAAGTGTTCGCTCGTCACACCGAAGGACCGGGTTCTACACGGGTACAGTGTGTGAAGTCCATGTCTGGTGTTCTCCCCCGTGATCTTGCTTCAATGCTGCTGAAAGCGGCGTGAATGACCACTCACTCACTCACAAGCTGCAGATCTTGTGTTCACCTCAAGCACACTTTAAACCACTTGCGGCGTTGGCTGTATACGAGATGGTACTACTGTCATGACAGTCTGTCAGCTTGTAACACCACAGACGTGTGGCGATGTGAATGCTTATGATTACACATTTCGCCGTATATTCTGACATTTGAGGACCATTAGCTGATAAGAGTGCTACATTCAAGTTCTTATGTACCATAATAACTTATTCTGCTGAAGAACCGATGCTGAAGAAATGCGAGTGAGTGCGTCACAAATAATTCATACGAATGAGGGAACGTATATGCATAATGTTACATTATCAGTGAAACTCTTTGATGTTCTGTGTGCGAAAATGCGTTCCGCTTGAACGCAATTTCCATGACAGTGCAGCATTTATGGATTAAAATGCTTCAGGCGTTAGCAGCTAATCCCCCATAGGACAGTAAACGGTGTGCTAGGTGCAAACAACGGTTTTGAACTATCGTAATGGGATTTTATGCCCAAAACGTTGTTTTCTCATACCTTGTTACAATCTTTATATGTTTGCATTATGAGGTGAATGTAATTTTGATCATTGACCGTACACCAGTAGTCTAGCATAAAAGTCGTGTATAAATCATTTTTAAACATGCCAGCAAGGAATTGACAAGAGTGAGTGGAGGCATTAAAGTGGGATTAGGTAAACTGTTTGATACAACTACAAAGTTATAGCATCGTCAAACAAAGCAGAACGATCAAACGACTAAGGCTGGTAATTAGTTTCGTGAACGATTACTGATCATGGGTATTTAAAAAGACATCAATCCCAAGTGTGCAATCCCCCTTTGATAAGCTTCTATGATAACTTTATGAAAAAGTCGATCAGTGTATTTTACCCTTGACATATAATTGGATTACAGAATAGTGTCAGATATTCCTGCAGTTTCTATTTTAGATCAATTTATCTGCATGAGTTACATGTTGTGACAATGTTGGACAAGAGAACCTTGGTATTTGCCTGACCTTGGTGAAGTGTACAATCGCTCTTTTCATTTCATCTGAGAGATGAAACTGACATCTTCACTCGTGAAACTGTTCATTGTGAATTCCACAAGCTGTCAATCATGAAGTACGCGGAAAATTTTGAACGACACTTCCGTCAAGGCATGCAGGTGCTGAAAGGCAGATTGAGAAGCTAATTTCAGACAAAGGATGATCTCATGCAACCTGAAAGCCCTCAATCAAATGTGATAGAATGCATCGTTTACTTCCTTCGTGGATGTTACA
The DNA here is from genome assembly GCF_037392515.1 of Haliotis asinina. Classification (NCBI taxonomy): domain Eukaryota; kingdom Metazoa; phylum Mollusca; class Gastropoda; order Lepetellida; family Haliotidae; genus Haliotis; species Haliotis asinina. The sequence goes on along the minus strand of NC_090293.1, from coordinate 12,456,070 downwards.
TGCATTTTTACCGCTGAATAATGAGCGTTTGAGTTTTGCTTGACAGTTATGAAGTGTTCGAGATAAGTCGAAGTGACAACCTGAACTAACAAACGACTATGTATTGGCAAACCGGGCTGATTTGATTGTGAAAAACTGTGGGAAATAGAGCACCACGAGTATTGTTCTTTAGCGCATTCTGCACTTAAATGTAACCTTTTCAAAGCGGTCAATACAACCACATCGCTATATGACTTAATCAATAGAAGAGAGTAAACTTGATATTCTATTTCAATTCTATTGAAATACAATTTCAACCCGAACTGTTAATTGGATTGGCATGTTCAGGACATAAAAAGTGACATAGTGACATACTTCAGAGCTGTAATCCAACGGCAGTGTTTTGATCATGAGAGGGCATCCCCGAGCAAACATATTCACAATGATAATTGGGCAACCAGCGAGATCGGTTTATTGCAGCCATAAGAAGGTATAGAAATATTGTTAGTTTCCTCCCAGCCATAGCATGTGTGATTTTACGTGTCTTGCTTTTGGGACGTTTTTATTATGGAAGGGAGTTCGGACAGCGTTTTCAATACGGATGACAGCCGGCGTATACATGTATATTCAATCTCTAACTGTAAATTATCAGACGATCCATTTAACAATAAAAGTAATCTGATTGGACGAGCAGCGTAGCCTCGGATTTAAAAGGGCTTGTCGGGAAATGATCCATATTTATATAGAGATATAGTAAGTGCATAATTGTTGAAGTTAAAATAGAACAGATGGTATTGTTGAATCATCTTTTTCTTATATGCATATATACGTGGGGGGTTACTTATTATTCGATTTCGATTCATTTCAGTATGGAAGCAGTTAGGGGTAAATTAGATATTGATATGTCGATGTGTTCATCAATCCAGATGATTTAGTCTTTAGAGGTGGCTGTTGTCAGCAAGACTGCATTTGTTTTACATAGATGATTTAATTGACAAGATGTTCTCAACCTAGAAGATCATGATAGCTCTTGTGAGTCCTGGAGTACTTAAGGGGCGGTGGGATAGCCTGAAGTGGTTCGCCCATTATTGTTTTTCCCCGTAGTGATATTGCTAGAGTATTGCTAAAAGACATTTATAACCAAAATACAGTCATGTAATTCGTGACATTAATAACCTGTATGCATTCTGCGGTGAGAACACCTGAAAATCCTGAAAAACAACTTGTAACACGTTTTAGTCACGGGACGTTTTCTCAAATGTAACGCTTTTACTCTGTGATGAATCAGTATTGGTGAATGAGTCAGTGTCGGTGAATGAATTAGTATTGGTGAATGAATCAGTATTGGCGCGAAACGTATGCACGTTGGATTCAAAATGAACAAGATACGATAATTGGCAACTGGGTCAGATCTGATGATTGGGAATCATCGATGTGAAATATTTGCATGATATGAGGCAGTGGTGAGATAGAACACGTATTATGGATAACAACTTCTTTAATTACTAGAGCATTAGTTATCATCACATTGTATACATTTTACTCTCTGTGTATCACTGGCTTCTACTGGCTTCTATGTTTAGCCTTGGTATCCCTTGTTATCCCTTGTTATCCCTTGTTATCCCTTATTCCGTATCATCACTTGTTAATTAGTCTTCTGTTGTAATATGTCGCCTGTTCTCTTCCTCTGTCATTCATACTTGAAAACGATACAGGAACTTCTATAGAAATGTCGTGCTCTAGTATTAAAGAGGTTGTCACCCATATATTCTTGTTCGACTTCGAACTTCTAAACATGCCACTCAAACAAGTCAGGCACAGGATTGTTGGGTCATGTCTCAATTATTGACACAACGTTACATTAGAATGGCTTTAAACACAAATTTTTATTGGACAAATGCCATCGGGTATCATCTTATACAGCATTGAATCAGTCTTCAATTCTCCACCCCTGAATAGATCCATTCTGTGATATTTTACGTCTGTCTTTCACGTTTACATGAAATATCATTTAGATTGTTCCTCTTTCAATTTTTATAACATGCATGGATAAGCCAGAATACACTCATTTTATAGATCAAAATAGGGAACTGCAATAAATAACATTTTGACCACTGATGCAAGAAGAGCGGGCATTTTCTGGACACACATCAACAAACAGTAATTATCAACACTGATGGCTTATACATAATTTCATAAAAGCATTTGAGTGGTTGTAAACACATCAGATACACATTTAGGAAAATATCAGTGCCTGCCTTTCATAAATATTTGTTTGTGACCTCCAGTTGTTTCCATCTCGTACTTGAAACAATGCCACAAAGCTCCGTGAATCACCATCAAATGGGACGTGGTGATACCATGTGTCATGTCCTACCAGTGCCGATCTTGTGTTACTCAAGTTAGAAAAGCTATAGTTTTCTCGTCAGACTTGCAATCACCTTCCCAGATAAACAAGTTCCAAAGTCGTGTCAATGTTAATGTGTAGTTCTGGTAGCGGTAAATTCATGATCATGATACATCTTATTGTAGTCGGATACTTTGCATAAACCTTATGAATGACTGTAAGACATAGTGAGTGGGTTTAGTTTCACGCCACACTCAGCAATAGTCAAACCATGGTGGTCTGTAAATAATCTAATCTGGACCAAACAATCCAGTAATCAACAGCATGAGCTTTGATCTGCGCAACTGAGAAACGATGACATGTGTCAACCAAGTCAGCCAGCCTGACCACCCGATTCCTTTAGTCGCCTCTTACAACAAGTACAGTCGCATTTAATGGCAAGCATGTGTTGCTGAAGGCCTATTCTACCCCGGACCTTCACGGGTCACTATTAGATATAACTGACCCAGGTTATGGCCTTCCTAGAGTTCTAAGGTCAAGTCTATTTCGCAGAAAATAACTATTTCCAAAGTCATCACGTATCAACTTTCATTGGTCTCCGAATACGTGAGATTTAAAGTCCACAGATATAATTTCACTAGAATGGACATCCTGATCAAAACATCGACACAAGCACTACAACCCCTGCCTGAACCAGGATGTCAGGAATTATGTTCTGCAGATGAGGTTTCACACCCTGGCAATCTGGAAGTCAAAGATGCGGAATTCGTATTTCCTTATCGAATAATTGCACGTGTATGGCTGATTTGTCTTTCTTTCATAAAGTTTCAAATCTAATTATCATTTATGGTTATTGTGTTATTTGGGAGGCGTCTGTATCGATTTTGCCGTGAAAGCTCGTCCCAGGCGCAGAGGTTTCTCGTTATCAAGAAAAACATCTCCTAGAATACTCCAAAAACACAAACAATGTTTAACCTTTGAAATATTTTACAGGAGTCCTCAAACTGTTTCTAAATGATAGCTGAACTTACATTAAAGGATAAGTGAGTGAGTGAGTGAATATTTGATTAACACCGTATTATACTTTTCCAGCGGATTGCAGTCATTAGCAGTTACTTTAAAGGAAACGCCACCCTTACACTCTTTGATCCCACAGCCGTGTCGAACGAGAAAATATCAGAGCACAAGATGAGTAACTTTCTCATTCTCTCTCCATAACAAGTCAAAACAAAGCATGACACTTCAAACACTGGATAAAACAACGTGCTGAAAGCTTCATACATAGTTACACCTCTTCCTTCACAAAAGATGCAAGAAACGAAGAAACGATTGTCACATGATCAGTTTCCTTTCCTCCTGTCGCCACATTTATCTCTGCGTTTGGCCCACGCTTTCTCCTCCATCGTTTCATGTGAATAATAACTGGTACTTTTTTTGAAGTTGAGACATCACTCACACGTACTGCCTTGGGTATCACAAAATGCCCCTGTGGTTTCAGAATGAAAACAAGTTCTATTCGCCGAGATGAACATTACCAATCCAATATCAATGCTTTCCTTTACAGTAACGGCAAATTGGTCTAAAAATGACATTGCTGTGAGATTTTTTCTCTGTATCTTTGTGGGAGCCTTTAACATTCATGGCGTTATAATAAAAGTTGTGCAAAATCTCACTTTTAATCATTCACAAACATGTCAGAACGTCGAATTCCATACTGATATTTCGAAACTAAATCACGTGAAACGTGACTCCATTGATCCAAGGTAACTGGTATTTGTTGCAGTTTAACGTCTTCATCAGAGAAGTCGATGAGACAAATATGGAAATAGTGATGAGCGAGGCAGCAGTAATATCCCCACAAGGGGTTTATGAGCCGGGGGCAAATGTGTCATTCAAATATTTCCTTAATAATCGAAAATTGTATCAATTCCGTCGTTAATGTCCTTGACGTTTGTGTACACGAGAGACATTTCACAAATCACTGTTTCTATGAAGTCATTCATTCAAAGACTGAACATACGTTGTATCTATAAGAGTCGTAAAAGTGTGTCCGCGACATTACAACTGTCCCCCAGTTTTCCAAGACGAGCTTTACAAGAAACAGCATCTGTGTGCCAATGCAAGGCGGGCGTAGGTAACTAAGATGATTCCACAATTAGAAGATGCATGCATGGCTGGTGGGTGCTCCCACTGTGACTGTGGTATGCCTGACATCTGGTGTAGCAAGTGGGTATAGTAAGGTTAATCGAAGCTGGTGGCTCTCTTACTTTGGCATTTTGTATTGAATATATAATATATATTAACATATGAATCCTGAAACTAACATATATTATTTTAGTCACATTATCTGTCACGTGACAATGTTTTAATTCATCTTTTGAAGTGAGTGAGTGAGCGTGTTTAGTTTTACACAGCACTCAGCAATATTCCAGCTATATGGCGGCGGTCTGTAAATAATCGAGTCTGGACCAGACAATCCAGTGATCAACAACATGAGCATCGATTTGCGCAATTGGGAACCGATGACATGTGTCAACCAAGTCAGCGAGCATGACCACCCGATCCTGTTAGTCGCCTCTTACGACAAGCATAGTTGCTTTTTATGGCATACATGGGTTGCTGAAGGCCTATTCTACCCCAGAACTTTCACGGGTCTCTCATAAAGTTTCAAAACTGATATCAATAATACGAATGGGTGTTACAATATCTATTTGCGTCACCTAATAAACATATTCAGATCGAAATATTTGTTGCATTTCTTCACAGGTAAAATTGTCGAAATCGGAACAGTGTGAACACAGCTAGTAGAATCAAGACCGAGAGACTCCGACGTTTTAAAGTAAGACAAATAACATTTTGGAAATATATGCTTTTACAAAGCATTGGTAGTCAGCTTTAATGCATCGGACCAAACACCTTTGTTCTTAAATCCACAGACGTAATTATGCCTCTGAACTCATGATGAATCTAATGAATTAAATACCAGTTTATGTCTGCAAAACCATATGAAGCCTTCTGTATCCTTAAAAAGGTGTTTGGTTTGCAGTGAAATATCGCTGTGAAAAGTATCTGAATGGATAACTGAAAATCACTGAGGACACGGTATGTTTGCAGAAGGGTAAGCATGTCCTGCCCTACTGGTTGAAGACGCAATTCACAATATTGCCCCAAAAGAAAGTATGTTAGTGGCGCAGCACAGAAGTAGTCCTGCCTAGCACATGTTGCCTGCAAACTATTCACACAATCAAGTGAACCAAAAACCGGCAAATCAGAACTTTCTTAAACTGTGACTGTCGTGTAAAACTACAGCGAGAATTTAAGTGATAAATGGTGGATGGTAAGTTTTAATGCTTCGGACCATAACGCCATTTGAATCTGTATAAGTGGATATGCTACTGAGTATTTGATAAATCTCGAGACTCCTACAGGAGAAATATCAATTCTTATGAATTAGATAAACACCTATCATATCCTTGCATATAGAAGTACAGGGATTCTGAAGCATTAAGTACATAGAAGCGACAACATCCTTTCCACATTTATAAAAATGCTAAAAGCAGAGTCGATTGTATAGCTGTGACTATATCATGATTAAACACTTTTTCAAACAATTACGAATAAAAGTTATACCAGTTCTGTTCATGGGTGTCACAACATCTATTCACGTCACCTAATAGATATATTCAGATCGAAATATTTGATATTAGAAACTGTTCAGAGGACATTCATTAAACACAGCTCGAAAACAACTATTTTGAAATCGCGTTCTTACACAACACTGATTGATTTGGTGACTTCTAATTTATTGTAGCATTCTTTTATAGGTTCATACAGAGCCTTACAATTGTTTCGCTTACATCTGATGTTCTATCCTCGTTTGCTATCAAAAGACAACTTTGAACGCGTGTCATGGTCGTTTAATTTTCTTATCTGGAGCTAAATCAGGATGTCTAGAACTCTTTGCAGACTTTCAACAAATAGTTGGCGAGTCAACATCTAAGATCCACCTTTGCGCTCTGAGATATTTAGATACAGCACGTCGTTATCAAACAATTGATGCGAAATTTCACCTGGAAGTCAATATACTTTGGCTTCTAACTCTTTTGACAAGTAACTTCTCTTGCGACTGTATGTATTGTTTTAAAAGATGCAATTTTCTAGGAAACGTAAATATTTATCAGTCAACTTTGATCATGAGTAAAAATAGATTTACTGAACGTTCCATTATACGTTATTATGTACACTGCCTACATCTTAACGTTGACGATAACATTTTTGCAGCACTTGATCGATATACAAGGTCGTAATGTAACATAAGGCCATAATGCAAAGGTCACATGCAACGTAAAACACAACTTTGCAGATTCTGATACCTTTTGGTATGCACTTCCTGAAACAAATCACCAAACATGCCAATTCAACCTATAAAGTTGAAAAAACGCGATGAAAAAAAATCGCGAAATCGGAGTTCAAACGATTCACTAAATTTCCCCCAACCCTGGGGGAAAAAGTGGTTTCAACAGCTGTGCTGCGCTGCGTCCATAACGCATGCGCAGACAACAGGTTCGCGGAACTCGAAACAGTATGCATGCCCGGAGTATGAGGTCGTGAGCAGTAGTCTAATCTTGGTTGTGTACCCAAACAAGTAAATAATCTACTCGTTACAACAAAAACTTGTTGATTGTGGTAAGCAGTCTCTGCCGCAGAGAAAGCTCAATGTCTGGTTTATTGACACCTATATGTCTGTCTGTCTGCTAAAGACAACGTGCAATACACAGCTCCAATCAATGACCACATGCAATTTGAACTTCACACCTATCAGGCTACACGCCATAAACAAAATAAACCGATTTATGACTCGTGCACCCGAGTTCTGTCTCTACCACATTATGGAATTAGGCAGGTGTATCCTTGTACACATGACATGTTTTATGACGGAAACTGGTGCAAACTCTTACCGGTTTCAAGTCCTGCTTTGTACTTGGATGAATGACAGGTTCCAGCCACGCAGTAGTTCACTGTCTCTGCTGAGATGATTTTTGATTGGATCGAACGCAAATTCAGAGAACATGTATTTACAGAACCCAATATCTGTAAATACATTCTGTATGGAAAACAACGTCTTCTAGTGTGTGCGATTGCAGATTATAATATTATAATTTTCTTTATTTCTTTTTACAAGCAGCAATGCATGTGACCTTTAATGTGACAATTAATTAGTTCAGAATATCATAGGCTGATCATATAAAGATGCGTCACCATTTTTCTTCGTCTTCTTAATAGTAACCATCAACTAGCGCGAAAATACGAAAACACCCTCAACTTCAAATAGGTGGGCCTGGGCTTTTGTGAGTTTTAACAATTTTCCAGCAAAATTATAATTCAGTGTATTGGCAGGATGCTTCACTCTCCCAGCTTCTAGAAAAAATATTCACGTGTGCCTGCTTTGTTTTCTTGCGGCAAAATTAAGAAGAAATGAAAACAAAAACGTTTTAAGCAACAAATTTGTGCAAGCCTATGAACAGTGTATAACTCCCACTAACGTTTTTCATAGCTGAGTCGATAGTAGGATATCGATTGTTCCTCACAATCGTCGCGGTAAAGCCTAATTTGAAACATCAATAGAAATGCCTATGATAAGTATTTTTCATGGCCTTAAAAGAACAGGAATTCAAGGACTTTGAAGTATGTATGACAACCATACATGGATGTGTTTCATGTTGGAATCGTGTCTTGAAATATTTCCGATTAAATCAGAAAGTGACGTTTTCAAGTTACCAAATGAGCTGCAATTTTCGAACAAAAACTAAATTTTGAATAACATGGCGCATTTGTATATTTTCTGGTAACGCCATGATATGCGTTTCCTCTCAGGTTTGACATTTAACTTTATGTCATCACACTGTACGTGTCATGACTGAATTGGTGTAAGTGAGTGAGTGCGGGAGTTAATATTTAACGTCACGTCGGCAATATTGCAGCCATATCGTGACGCGAACAATTCAAAATTAAATTGCATACCAAAAATATCAGAAACTGAAACCCTGTTGACGGAGAAGAGTAAAACCACTAGTATAACACAATTAGAATTAAACCTAGCGTGGAAAGTTAAACTAATATCACTATCTGAACAATACAATGCTGAAACAGTCTATAGATCGCCAACAGCACAAGGTAGATTACCAGTCTAAGGACTGAATTGGTCTAAGGAAAGACTGAATTGTCATACTAAACTACAGTTTATGAGCGAAAGAAAATGGCTTGGTTTTTTTTTTCAAATAATACCGAAATACTCCATCTGTCTCACTATCAGCTTTGGCTGGGATTACTGCTGCCTCTTTCATCGTTATTTCCTTATTTGCCTCATCGATTTCTGTCATGAACGTGTTAAAGAACCCTCAATACCAGGTACCCAGGTAAGTGCAGTTACAGTGATTCATTTAGAAAATAGAAATATACATGCACTCCTTGTGACATATTTGTCCAAGATTAAAAGATAGATTGTGCACTTCTGGAGTAATAATTTCAACATGTTAACATGCCACAAAATAAATTACTAAATTCTTACAAGTGATTGACAAATATTAAAGGTTAAGACTGTAGTGACAGTAAAAAAATGCCATTTAGTACTGAAGGAAAATGCCATTTCCAAATTAAGCCTTAATAGTACAAATCTTGCTCAGAAGTGACATGGCTGTACATTCAAAACCTAAGGTTTCAACATGTTATATATGGGACACTCGGAGAACCTTTCCAAAATGGAGAGTTTTGTCTGATAGAAATACATATTTTGACAAATATTGTGTCCCGCCCTGTTTTGCCCGTTGAACACATACTTAATGATCGGAATCACTGTACAAAGTCGCTGTAAAGGATCTTTACATTCTGTCTACAGATGTGATTACACGATGCCATTTAGAAAGTGGTCAAATGCAACATATGTCATATTTGGGATTTCACTTTCTTAGTAAAGTACAAATTCTAGTACGTATTTGGCTGAGTCCCATGCGGGATTCGAACCCACACCCTCAGAGTCAGGCACCTGATCGCCAGCACACAAAGTCAGCCGCATAGCCCGCTCAACCACCGCGACTTAGTCTAGACTGCGTACTTTGTGTACCCCGCTGATAAGTGTAAATTGGCACGGCTCTCACCGCCGAAAGCTATGATTACACGATGCCATTTAGACAGTGGTCAAATGCCATATGTCATATTTGGGATTTCACTTTCTTAGTGGAAGTCGCAGTGGCTGAGCGGGCTAAGCGGCTGACTTTGTGTGCTGGCGATTATGTGCCTGACTCTAGGCAAATGACAAACGGAATAAATATACCACAACTCTATCTTTAGGTCACTGCCACACAGTTTCCATTCTTCATCCATTTGTCTCCTTTCGCCACGTGTTAAGACAACCATATTGGACTGGGATGTGGATAACACTATTATAATGGACAACATTTCCTACCAAACAGGAAACTGACGTCCTCGTACGTGAAACCGGCCATTATCAATTTCATAAGCTGTCTGTCATGAAGTCAAGAGAGGGTTTGAACCCCACTTGGCATGCAGGTGTTGAAAGACAAGGTGACAAACCAGACGAAGCCGCACTAAAATATGATAAAATGCATGATGTATTTCCGTCTTGTGTGCAATTCCCACATCTGATTTAATTAGTGTTGGAGTTTGGGGTCACAGTTTATGAAGTATTCATGTCGAAGTGACAGACCAAGCATTTAGTGACAGATTTCAAAAGAAGACAACACCAATAATTTTTTCATGGTAATTGTGATCTCTGCACATTCTCTTTGTTTTCCATAGAAGACTCCCACGAAGGGTTTTCGATTTATTGAAAGTCAGTACCCCTGGTTTTGATGTAGAATACACTCATAAAATTATTTCACCGATCTGTATGATCGAACAGTTATTTTTCTTACATTGTATTACAGTGATAGAAATGGTGGTCAGTTTGAGGGGACATATTCTTCTTTTGGGAAAAGAGTAATAAATGACGCTTCTGTCTCATTTATAGTCTATGAAAAGAACCCTTATAAACATGACCAGTTACCTTACACTGGATATTTCAACAACAGACTAATTTGTTGTCATTTTTCGGAATTCAGCAAGCCTATCGAAAGAACGCCTGACACATAAAAATCCCTTGATCACAGTGGAGCTTGAAGGAAGACATCAAGCAGAACGTTCAACAGGATTTTAGGTATGAACACATCCCTTTAACCCAAATACACGCAATAAACATGATACAAAGAAAGCCATGGAAGGCGTTTGATTCAAAGTTTAAAAATTACAATCCTGTTCTCCAACATAGCATGTGCTTCAGATTTCGATAGTAATAAAACCAGAGGTTACTTAACCAGTTTGTCCTCGACCTTTTACCAACCTCGCTCGTTCATTTAATCCAACGTTCCTTGCTCTCGTACGGTGATGGTCTTCTATGCTTTCTTCCTTTACAACTGACAAGGTACTCGACATGACTCAAAAGTATTGTCAGACCCTGTGTGTCTAACGAAATAACATTTTCATAATTTAATTTTCGGCTATATTCACTACACACAAACGCCTGCTAACTAAACACGAAGTCTCAAACTTAACTCGTTTTCATAGTAATCAGACACGAAAGCGTGCAGACGTCGATTTCTTCCATAAATATGGATTTCTTTCGCTAAACTTCCTCATTTGCAAGACAATATTGATGTTCCGTTGGAAGACATAAATAAAATGAAATATCCTGAAACACAAATTTCTTTTCTCCAGGATATATGGGTGAAACAGTCTGTGACAGTTCAAACTGTATGATCCACGATTAACATGCAGGAGTCTGTGTTATATGACATACAGTACAGCCCAAAAGTAGATCACCATGCTAGGCACTATGTGACTGACAGCACCTCTGCTACCTGCATGGATTTACACCATCCCGTCAGTTGCTGGCGAGTGTATGAAATGTTACTACGTTAAGAAATCCTTGTAACTGACTGAAAATTCTGGGACTTACGTACCCTCTCAAGAGGACAATATAATAAATGGTGGTATAAGGTTTGCCTTGACTCTTGTGTATTGGATACACTTTCTTAATAAAGTACAAATTCTAGTACTTACTGGTTGAGTTCCCCCCTCAGAGTCAGGTACCTAATCGCCAGCACACAAAGTCAGCCGCCTAACCCGCGCAGCCACCGCGATTTCCATTGAAAATGGGAGTCGGACAAGATAGGCTACACTGTGTACCCTTCCGTTAAGTGTAAATTGTCCTTCTGATAAGTGCAAAATACGGGTCTCTCTTTGTCAAGAAAACTATCTCATAGAATAGCCCAAATCATACACTGTGTTTAACCTTTGAAATATTTTATAGGAATCTTCCAACTACCCCTCGATGATAACTGAACTCACATTAAAGGATAAGTGAGTGAGTGAGTGAATATTGCTTAACACCGCGTCAGTGGATTGCAGTCATTAGCAGTTACTTTAAAGGAAACGTCACCCTTACACTCTTTGATTCCACAGCCGTGTCTAACAGGAAATTACCAGAGCACAAGATGAGTAACTTTCTCAATCTCTCTCCATAACAAGTCAAACGAAGCCTGACACTTCAAACACTGGATAAAAAACAATGGCTGAAAGCTACATACATAGTTACACTTCTTCCTTCACAACCTGATGCAAGAGTTGCGGATCGAGGACACGATGGTCACTTGATCAGTCTCTTTTCCCCTTGACACCATACTTTTTCGACTCTCCTTCACATGAAATATGTGATGTTTTTGGTTAAAACGACAACACATCACTCAGACGTACGGCTGGAGTACAATGCCCTCTGTGGCTTCCAAAAGGTAATTTAGATTAACACTACCAATTCCATGTCAATGCTTTCCATTACAATTACGTCAGATTGACATTACTATGCATCTTTGAGACAGCCTTTAACAATCATGGCGTTATGATAAAAGTCATGGAGTCTCACTTTTGATCAATTACTAAAATGTCATAACGTTGACTTATATACTGATGTTTCAAAACTAAATGTCTGGTACATTTGGTAAAAACGTTTGAGATATCATTCAAACCCACTGCAAAATGATACCACTTGGGTACCACAAACTGATACCACTTGGGTATCACAACTGATACCGCTTGGGTATCACAAAATTATACCACTTGGGTATCACAACTGATACCACTTGGGTATCAAAGCTGATACCACTTGGGTATCACAAACTGATACACAACCTCTGTGGTTTCGGTATGAAATAAAGTTTGTATCTAGACAAACACTACCAAGCCATTATCAATGTTTTCCCATTACAATTACGGCAAATTGGTCTTGATATTGCATTGAACTACGGATTTCACTATGTATCTTTGTGGGAGCCTTTGACATTCATGGCGTTATGGTATAAGTCATGCAGTCTCACTTTTAATCCTTAAAGGTCACATGCAACGTAAAACACAACTTCCCAGATTCTGGTACCTTTCGGTATGCACTTACCGAAACAAATCATAAAAATGCCGATTCAACCTATAAAGTTGAAAAAAACGCGATAAAAAAAGGCACGCGAAATCGGAGTTCAAACGTTTCGCTAAATTACCCCCAGCGCTGGGGGCGGGGGCTGGTTTCATCAGCTGTGCTGCGCTGCGTCCATAAACAATATGCTCGAAACAATATGCATGCCCAGCGTTTGAGGTCGTGAGCAGTAGTCTTGTCTTGGTTGTGTACACAAACAAGTAAATAGTCTACTTTTTACGTAAAAAAAACTTGTTGATTATGGTATGCAGTCTCTGTCATAGAGAAAGCTCAGTGTCTGGTTTATTCACACCTATGTGTCTGCCTGCCTGTCTGCTAAAGACAACATGCAATACACAGCTTCAATCATTGACCACGTGCAATTTGAACTTAACACCTATCAGACTATACGACATAGAGAAAATAAGTTCATTTATGACTCGTGCACCCGAGTCCCGTGTCTGCCACATTATGTAATTAGGCACGTGTGATACACATGACATGTTTTATGTCTGTGGGTTGCAAATATACTACATTCATTTTTTTCGGAAGACTGGATCTGATGGAAACTGGTGCAAACTCTTGTCAGTTTTAAGTCCTGCTTTGTACTTGGACGAATGACAGATTCCAGCCACGCAGTAGTTTACCACCTGTACTGACATGATGTTTGATTGGATCGAACGCAAATTCAGAGAACATGTATTTTCCAAACCCAGCATCTCTGGATAACGACTTCTTTTAGTGTATATGATTTTGTTTGACAACAGTATATGAATCCATACTAAAACGACGCATCAAGTACACAAAAAGAATTTGTCATCCATAAAGAATCTTACTTTCTTGTAACTGTCTATACTTCTAAAATGCCCATCAAACAGATCATCTTTCTGTACACACAATGAACTCTCAGCATATCAGCAAATGAAACAGCCAATCGGAAGCCGCCGTTACACTTGAGTGCATATCCACCCGCTATGACTGGGTTCGGTCTCCCGAGGGCTTCGTTTAGGGGTAAGTAAGCCCAAGTACAAAATATTGCACTTTTGAATCGCGATTGTACGCTTATAATTTTGTTTATTTGTTTGTTTGTTTTTTTAAAGCAGCAATGTATATTATATGTCATGAATAAGTGATAAATGTGTTTTAATTATGTTTGATTTTTTGGTTGCATGTGACCTTTAAGAAATATGTCAGAACTTTCTCTTTTATACTCATATTCCAAAACTAAATCATATGAAACGCGATCCCACTGATCCAAGGTAACTGGCATTTGTTGCATTTTAACGTCTTCATCAGAGAAATCGATGTGACAAATATGGAAATAGCGATGAGAGAGGCAGTTATAATACGCCCACGAGAGGTTTATGAACCAGAGGCAAATGTGTCAATCAAATATTTCCTAAATAATCGAAAATTGTATCAATTCCGTCATTAATGTCCATGGCGTTTGTGTACTCTGGGATCGACTCACAAATCACTGTTTCCATAACTTCATTTATTCAAAGACTGAAGGTATCTATAAGAGTCGTGAGATAGTGTCCGCGATATTTGTCCCCCACTGTCCTTGACGTTTGTCTACACCAGAGACGATTCACAAATCCCTGTTTCCATAAACTGATTCATTCGATGATTGAGCCTCTGTGAACAGACAACCTATCTACAAGAATTGTATGAGTGTGTCGGTGACACTACAATCAGCTAACTTCTAAAGCATCCTATTCTTTTCTTATAAGAAGCACAGTTTGTGTGCTTATGTACAGAGGGCGTAAATAACTAGGGTGATTTGTCTGTTAGAGCACACATACAAACGTATCCGTCGGACATCTGGTGTGGCAAATGGGTTTTTTGTTCGCAAAGGTTAATCAAGGCTGGTTTTTCGCTTGCTTTTAGCATTTTGTATTTAAGATTAAAGCGTGAATCCTGAAACTGTTATATATAGTTTCCGATGCGTTATTGTGGTACGTCATTTTTGTCTGAGTATGTATTAAGACAGATGTAACAATGTATCTAATTTTATGACACAGGTTACATTAATTCATAGCGACTTCAGGAAGGTGTGTTACATGTCAGAAATAGGTAAATGCACTGGACAATTTTTGTCAAACGATTGGGAATAAAATTTGTTTTAAAACAATTTGGGGGTAAGTTGTAATGTTTCGGACCAACACTTTCTTTTGTAGCTGATACATAATTAAATATGGTACTGAGCATACGATGACTTGCAGGCCTGTAGTCCTACAGCAGAATCACCGATTTGACTTTATTAGATCAATCAATAGCTGGAGCTTCAAAACCTTGAGTCGTCAGAACATATTTAAAACTCCTGTGAACATCTATCATCTGTTGAGCAAGATGCGAGTGGTGGCAAATATCTTCCCATATGTAAATTAACAAAGACATTTGGAGACATGTTTTGTAAATATGTTTTCTTGGTTTGTACCATATCTTCTTCGACGGACATCAAGAATGTGTGAATAAATTATGACATCAGTTCTCTTGACACTGAAATGGGATTTACAATGTCCACCCAATAAAACATATTAAAATGGAAATATTTGATAATTTAAACAACCTCCCTGTTTTTATTCGCTCGGAAATATATTAAAATACAAGTAGAAAACAGCTGCATTGAAATCGTGTTCTTACACAACACTGACTGATATTATGCCCTCCAAAATATTGCATCATTCTTGTTATGCAAACAGGGCCTTACATCTGAGGATGTATCCTTGTTTGCTGTCAACAGACAACTTTGAACGCGTGTTATGGCGTCATTTATCGTTTTATTTTTGTCATCTCGAACTAAATCAGATTTTCAACAAATGGTTGGTGTGTCAACAATTTAGACCCACCTTTGCTTTCTGAGATATTCAGATACGACACGTCTTTATCAATTAATTGTTTGATAAGGAAAAAATAACCTAGAAGGCATTACTCCACCTCAGTTAACAGCAGATCGTCCTCAACGTGATATTTGGCCACTGACTCTTGTCTTATCTTGTGTTTGTTTTTATTCTTTTTCAGGATGCATTTTCTGCCGTGATCACGAGTGAAAATCGAGTAACTCAACGTTCGCGTATTTCATAAAGTGTCTCCACCTACCATTGAAGAAAGAAGCATTTGCAGCACTTGTTTGGTGTACCATGTAAGGCTATATGTACCGTAATTTAATATAACAAATAAGTGGTTCAGAAATGCCATAGACTGATAGTGTTTCTCTGAATAAATTTAAATGACAGTTCATATAAAAATGTGTCATCGTTCTTCTCAATCTTTAGTTTTGCAGTGGCAGTTAAGACAGTAAATTATCAACTATCATTCAAATATGAAAACACCTTTAACTTAAAACGTTTTGGGTTTATGCTGCTTTAAACAATATTCCAGCATAATTGTAAATTGAGTGAGTTATTATTTAGCGTCACATCGGCAATATTTCAGCCATATCGTGATGAGAACAATATAATTTATATCAGTGTGAAATTCAGTAACGTTAGAACATAAAAAGACATTTGAAGTACAGTAAAATTACAGTATACAGTATATCACAGATAAAAAATTTAAAACTAGTACGCTGTTGTAAAATTAAATCACTTAAGACAATACAAAATAAAAACGTGCTATAGATCACCATACTAGGGTCCATGGGGACATACAGTACCTTTGCTACCTGCATGGACCCTTGCTAGATTTACAACATCCCTTCAGCCTTTGGTAATTGGCGACAAGTCTTGCCATAAATAAAAAATTACATATAGCACGATTGAAAACAATAGTAGGTTTAAATTTACCTTGAAAGTTTGGGGAGTTACGTACCCCCAGTTTTACAACACGTTAACCCCCTTTGAGGGTACACCCAATAACACCCTAAGCTACCAATCATAAAAATATGTGTCTATTTACAAATCATGCAATACATCTAATTCTTTTTAAAATGCGATAATTGAATGACAACTGCTGTTACTAGTGTAATCCGATATATAAACTTCAAAAGTGGCATGGACTGTGGACAAAGACGTACTGCTTCTTGGTCAGAAGAGAATCTTTGTTCAACAAACTCAGAAAAATGCCTTTATAAAGTCTCTAGGACGTTAAAAACACATGCGAGGTTGCTTTTTGCAGAGAATTAAGAAGGAATGAAAACATATAGTCTGTTATGAAACGATGTTGTGCATGCCTATGAACAAAGTGTCAATCCTGCTGAAATATTGGAAATCGATGATATCGATTGTTCCCCACAATCATCTATGCTAAAGCTTAGATTGAAACATCAACAGAAATGCTTATGATGAGTATCTTTCATTGCTTTAAAGGAAAACGATTTCAAGGACATATTGTTTGTTTGAAGATTTGAAAACCATTATGAATATGTTTCATGTAGGAGTTGTGTCTTGGTGTTCTTCCTATGGGATTATTTTAAAGGATCCTTATGATTTATTAAACGAGCAGCGATATTTGATTAGATATGAAATATTTGAATGGCATGGCACGTTTGAATATTTGCTTATACCACCAAGATATGCGACTCCACTTAGGCTCGGTGTTTAACTTCATGTCATCACATCATACTTGTCATAACCGAATTGATTTAAGGGAACACTGATTTGTCAAACGAACTAACGTATGACTGATATTTCTGATAAAGACGAAATACCGAAAGAGACTTTTGCCTCTGTCTCAT
Source organism: Haliotis asinina (assembly GCF_037392515.1). NCBI lineage: Eukaryota > Metazoa > Mollusca > Gastropoda > Lepetellida > Haliotidae > Haliotis > Haliotis asinina. The sequence goes on along the minus strand of NC_090293.1, from coordinate 12,438,553 downwards.
AAACAGCTTCGACTGGGATAAATGTCACATCGATTTCCCTGATGAAGGTGTTCATGGGCTTTAAACATCAGGCATTTCAGACCAATGCAAGTATTGTCCGTATTTTTTTATTTTGAAAATGGCATTATTCATGTAAACCTGATCCGTATTGGAGCAAGATTTAACAAGCGATTTTGAAAGTACCATAAAGGAAAATGTCAGTTCAAAATTTAGATCATACTTGACAATGCTTCATAGTTCAAATCCTTCTCGGAAGCGACATAGTTACAATGTTACTCTTCCCGGACTATGTTGGGTGTGTAGATCGAACTGTACTGATGATGGCAACATTTGCATTGTGCTTGACAAAGATGATAATGTTGTAAGGGACCGGGAAAAAGACAGCTTGAACAATCCTGTGAAAGTACGTAATGTAATTCACAAATTAGGCAAGTGAATAAAGACGGGAAGCCTGTTGAAAATATAACACATTTTAGCGAATAACAAACGTAAAGTGTCTAACAAACTGGGAAATGCCCCAATCACTCAAAAGAAAGTTAATCAACTGTTTATCACTCTTGCCTATGAGAAATTCTATTGATAGATCCGCCTACATTCCTACTATTTCCCTTACGTTCTACCTTCTCCCAGCTGCATAACAAATTATTCTACCGTTATAGAGACGTCTTGATAAGTTGAGTCTGTATGAAATACTCCCGTACCAGAGGTGGCCACTGAATGAAGCAGAATCTAGTCTTTTATGCCTCTGGGCTAACGCTTGGCCCTGCGTTAGAAGTAAACCTTTATCTTACGGCCATGGGTCAGCAGTGCGGTTCTTAACCAATCAGAGCATTCCTACTATATAACGGGACATCATGGCTCATGGCAGAACATAGAATACGCCGCTCGAGGCCTCAAGCATGAAAACCCCTTTCAGTTGTTCTTATTTAAGTTTATATGGTTTGCTTGTTCATTGTTAATACAGCCAGTCAATAACCATTGTCCGTTATTATTTGGCTTCTAAAACGAAATTCAAGGCCAAACTAAAGCTTCAAAAATGTTTTATTTAGACATGTAGAAAACCTTTCTCTAGTTCGACTGTGACAGACCTTTGTCTGATGCCTTTTTTAAAATAACTTATTTGGGTTTTTTTTCTGTTTCACAGTTGCCATTATTTTCACTATTTGATTAATAAACACATATCTAACGGTTGGAATTTTATAAAATCAGCTGCAAAGGATCTTTACATTCTGTTTGCACTTCATGTCCTGCCACAGGAAGGGATGCAACTTGCAAACAACTTTGGTATTTACAGATGGTCATCGCACACGGGACTGACACATTGTAACACAAAGAACATTCATTTGACATGTGCGTTGTGACTCTGCTATTTAGCCTGTCTTACCCAATGAAATCAGTACTGTTCCTTGAATGATAGGATATGCCTGTTCAAAGATCAATTCTGCGGACAAGTGAACACAAGTGGAACACATAAACCACAGATCTTTCGTTTGGGTAACTGTTACATTAATCCATGCAGTTTCCATTTTTTATCCATTTGTCTCCATTGGATACGTGTTGAGACTTCGATATTGGACTCGGATGTGGATAACACTATTATAATGGACAACATTCCCTCTTCATTTAATACCAAACCGGAAACTGACGTCCTCGTTCGTGAAACCTACCATATCAATTTCATGATCTGTCTGTCATGGAGCCAAGAGGGGGTTTGAACCATGGCATGCAGGTGTTGAAAGCTGACAAACCATACGAAGCCGCACTCAAATATGATAAAATGCATCCTGTACTTACTGAGTTGGGAGTGACATTTGTGAAGTACTCGCAGTGAGTCAATGACTGGCCAAGCACTGAGTGTGTGTTATGTAAATACTAGTATATGTCAGATTTCAAACGAAAGTAACGCCAATGTTTCTTTCATGGTAATTGTGATATTCTGCACACTCTCTGTGTTCTCCATATGACATTACAGTCATAGAAATGTCTGTCTGTCCTTGGGGGCATATTCCTCATTTTGAATGAAGAGTAATAAATGACCCATGGTTTGTTATTGTGAACGCTTCTGCGAAACTTAATGGCTAATTCCTTCAATTACTTAGGGGAGCCTGATAAAGAATCTTACTTTCTTGTGACTGTCTATACTTCTAAAATGCCCATCAAACAGATCATCTTTCTGTACACACAATGAACTCTCAGCATATCAGCAAATGAAACAGCCAATCGGAAGCCGTCGTTACACTTGAGTGCATATCCACCCGCTATGACTGAGTTCGGTCTCCCGAGGGCTTCGTTTAGGGGTAAGTAAGCCCAAGTACAAAATATTGCACTTTTGAATCGCAATTGTACGCTTATAATTTTGTTTATTTGGTTTTTTTTAAAGCAGCAATGTATATTATACGTCATGAATAAGTGATAAATGTGTTTTAATTATGTTTGATTGTTTGGTTGCATGTGACCTTTAAGAAATATGTCAGAGCTTTCTCTTTTATACTCATATTCCAAAACTAAATCATATGAAACGCGATTCCACTGATCCAAGGTAACTGGCATTTGTTGCATTTTAACGTCTTCATCAGAGAAATCGATGTGACAAATATGGAAATAGCGATGAGAGAGGCAGTTATAATACGCCCACGAGAGGTTTATGAACCAGAGGCAAATGTGTCAATCAAATATTTCCTAAATAATCGAAACTTGTATCAATTCCGTCATTAATGTCCTTGGCGTTTGTGTACTCTGGGATCGACTCACAAATCACTGTTTCCGTAAATTCATTTATTCAAACACTGAAGGTATCTACAAGAGTCGTGCGATAGTGTCCGCGATATTTGTCCCCCACTGTCCTTGACGTTTGTCTACACCAGGGACGATTCACAAATCCCTGTTTCCATAAATTGATTCATTCGAAGATTGAGCCTCTGTGAACAGACAACCTATCTATAAGAATTGTATGAGTGTGTCCGTGACACTACAACCAGCTAACTTCTAAAGCATCTTATTCTTTTCTTATAAGAAGCACAGTTTATAATGGACAACATTCCCTCTTCATTTAATACCAAACCGGAAACTGACGTCCTCGTTCGTGAAACCTACCATATCAATTTCATGATCTGTCTGTCATGGAGCCAAGAGGGGGTTTGAACCATGGCATGCAGGTGTTGAAAGCTGACAAACCATACGAAGCCGCACTCAAATATGATAAAATGCATCCTGTACTTACTGAGTTGGGAGTGACATTTGTGAAGTACTCGCAGTGAGTCAATGACTGGCCAAGCACTGAGTGTGTGTTATGTAAATACTAGTATATGTCAGATTTCAAACGAAAGTAACGCCAATGTTTCTTTCATGGTAATTGTGATATTCTGCACACTCTCTGTGTTCTCCATATGACATTACAGTCATAGAAATGTCTGTCTGTCCTTGGGGGCATATTCCTCATTTTGAATGAAGAGTAATAAATGACCCATGGTTTGTTATTGTGAACGCTTCTGCGAAACTTAATGGCTATGGAGAGAACCTTTATAAATATGGTCCATAATATTACACTGGATATTTCCACAGCTGACAAATGTTTCGCCGTATCTCGGAATCCAGGAAGCCAATCAAAAGAACGCCTGACACTTAAAAATCCTTTGATCACAGTGGACCCTGCAGGAAGACATTATTGACCCGAAAGTTCAACAGCTTTCTTGTCATCAACATGACTCTTTAACCAAATTGTGTGCGATAAACATGACACAAGGAAACCCAATGGAAGGCGTTGATACATAGCTTAAAAATTACAATCTTGTTTTTCCACATAAGAGGAACATCAGGACGTGGATAGTGATATTGGGGCTGGAGAGTGACGGGTTATTTCGCTATGTTGCTCTCGAATTTGTCACCATCCTCGCCTGTTAATTTAATCCAGCTTTTCTTCCCCTGGTACAGCGAAGGTCTTACATGCGCTTTTTCTTTGCAATTGCTATGGGTACTCGACATCAGTCAAAATTAACGTCACTCCCTGTAGGTTAAAAAAATATCCTTTTCACAATTAAATTTTCGGAAGCAGACATTATTCATACTTCACACGAACGCCTGGTAATTGAACATGTAGTCTCAACTAAAGTTCTTTCCATAGTAATCACAACCGAAAGACTATTTTATTCATACAAATGGATTTTCGTTCGCTCATAAGCTTCATTTCCTTGTAAACACTGGAGCCGTAAAAGATATGAAATGTCTTGACTACACAATGCTCTTTTCTACAGTAAATATCGATGAAACAATCAGTGACATCTCATGCACATGCTCCACAATTCATGTTGTTGTTTGATGCATGGTATGTAGGAGTTGGTATTGTATGAAGTACAATAAGCATAACTAAATATTTGCTCCAGCGTCATTCACCACCAAGCAGCGTCTTTCTGTTGGATGTATTCTAAATATTCGGCGGAAGCACATAATGTCATTTGGACTGATAAAATGTCCTCGGAAACGTATCAGGTGTTTCTCTTACCACTGTTAGTGACAAAAGGTGTGCGGACATTAGCTATATCTTGCCCAAACCCGTCAAACATGATACATGTGAACGTATTTGTTTCACATTCCAGTATAAAACCCCCTTAACTACTGACACGCTCTCGTACATGAACACTTTACGTGTTGTTGAACTCTCACTTGCGTGATTGTCCAAGTTAATACAACTGTCAAAGATATGTCTTACGAAACATGTTACAGATGCGATACACTTTATTTAGTGTTTTGACAAGCTACTTCAGTACATCTGTGAACTTCAAGACCGACATGGATTTGTCACAATCTGTGTGTAGTCAAGGATGTACTCAGAGTGGCTCAAACATTTTTGCTCAACAGCATCTACAAAGGTGTCAGTTAATACTGAAACATAACACGCGTTGTTGTGGATGTGACCTTCCGAAATTCTTTTGTCTTTTCACTGCGGCAGATGTCTAAAGAAATACAAGAACAATCTTTTAAGAAAAAATATCTGCCAGGTAATGTCATACTATGTCAACATAATTATTGTATCAAGATAATTATACCAAGAGTAAAGTGTTCACAATTTGTGAGAATTGTTCAAAGATCCAGACAGAACTTGATTCCTCCTCACAATCATCTGAGATACACCTGAGTTCGAAAAATCAATAAAATTGCGTATACAGAAAAGATTTAAAGCATGTGTTAGAACTCGTGTCCAAGACGTTGTAAATACTTGGCTTTGTATATACTTGGCAGAGATAAATCTTGGCGTTTTTCCGCTGGTTCTGATGTTATATCAAATGTTTCTTTAAAATATGCGTTGGGTATAATTTCGTTTATACAGATCTTTACTTTCTGTACATTATACAAAAGTTGTTGGTTTTCAAGAGTACAGCTGGTTCAATGACGATTCATGCATAATTGACGCCGACTACCCGTTTCCAGTGAAAACGGTAAACATTAGGCACTCACACACCTTGAAGATTGGGGTATGTGTCTGCTGTCCGACACAGCACAAAAATACTCCTGCCATGCAACTGTGGCATCTGAGAAGCCAGACACAAAAGAGACGAATGTCACATCCAGTCACTTGACAGCGCATTCATCAATCCTATTCCAACTTAACATGACCAATGCATTTGGCATTATGTATAGTCAGCAGCAAACTATACCCAGCTGATGAAAAGTGAAAACAAAAAGCACAGCAAAACAGAGTTCAGAATAGTAATGAACATCAGTGAAAACATAACAGCAATTGTCTTTTTCATCTAACTTACCACCTGAAGGTTCACACGCTACATGATTACGTACGAGACAACTTGTAACTTGCGTTCCGCCTTCCTAGTATTACACTTATATGTTATGATGATTCACTGTTACTACTACTGACTGTCGATTTATTGATATACGTATACTTTTTGCTTTTACTTAATTTTCACGTTTTGCTTCTTTGATCCAGTTAACCGTACGTCTCGCTATCAGGGCGATTTTCGAATGAAACCAAAACGTCCGGAGAAATGGGCTTCGAGTGTATATGCGAAATATATGAATGGACACAACCTCTCTCGGACATATGATTACAGCCTCTCTCAACACTCTTTCCATATTAGTCACATCGGTTTCTCTGATGAAGACGTTACACTGCAACAAATATCAGATACCCTTAGATCAGTGGAACGACGTTTCGTTTGATTCTTAGGAAAATGAAATATACATAATAACCCTTGGGCATATTTGAATAGGAATAAAAGGAAGATTCCGACTGGAAGGAAAAATTCAAGAACGTTAACGGCTGTCACTTTAATGCAAACCGACCTAATGTTTACCAAAAACTGCAAGTTTGGGTACAACATTACTATCCGGTGATGAACACAGTGATGATGATATGTGAGGGTACGTCATATGATAACTGTTGTTCAGGAGCTGTTTTATCAAGGTCACATGCAGGCCTCAAATCATGGTAGACATGTTAAGAGTGAGTGAGTGAGTGAGTTAATGTTTAACGTCGCATATCTCAGCCATATCGTGACGAGAACGATTAATTATACAAATACAAATGAATTAATAGCACATACATTGTAAAAACCGATCAACGAAGGACAGTAAAACTAACTAGAATATCACAGTGTAAAATGTAAAACTAGTGATTAGACCTAAAACAATGTATCTATAGAGGGGAAAAAATGAGCTATAAGGTTGCCAACAACTGAAGATAGATCACCATACTAAGGACCATGGGGACTTACAGTACCTTTGCTTCCTGCATGAACCCTAGTTGGATTTACATCATCCCTTCAGCTAGTCATACAGTAAAAGAACATTTATTCTAGGATTAAAAACATGGAAAACTTAAATTTACATTAATTGTGGGGACACTAAAGTACAGACATGTGAAGAACGTTTTCAAATTTGACAGTGACAAGCGCTGACTTTTCCCGTATTTCTTGGTTGAATAATTAACTTGCCTATGCCTGTGTTTGTATCGAAGACCTGGAATCTATTCTTTTTGATATTATTTTTCTTATTTTTTTGTTGTTGTTGTTGATGGATTGAGTTTTTAGTTGTTTTTGTTTTTGTTTTGTTTTGTTGTTGTGCAAATATTGACATTGCAACGTTTTTCTTTACATTTTGTTTGTGCATCATTTGAAGTGAGTGATTGAGTTAGTTAAAACTTATCGTCACATCGGCAATATTTCAGCCATATCGTGACGAGAACGATTAATTACATGGCATATTATAAAAACCTGTCAACGAAGGACAGTAAAACTAACTATAATACCACAGAGAAGAATGTAAACATACATTTCAAGTAAATGGAAGGAATAATGCAACTCAGACACCGATATCCTAGTTGTTGATTTGTTCTTTGCATGTTGATTGCAGTGTTGCTTGTAGTACGCAGTGAGTGAAACAATGATCCTTGTAAGAAGTGCCTGAAAAACAGAATTTCCATTCAGCGTACACAAGACATACGACATGAATACACGACAGCAGTTCCATGAGATTAATTTGCAAAATAATCTGCGATTGCGGACAGAATACCAAACCTCCGTCACCATGTCTGACAACTAAACTGTACTGACATCACCATTCTGGGTTACAACCAGAAGGACTTCACCAAACGCAAACTCACCGAAGCCATTCATATCCAATGCCAAAAGCCTACCATCAACCAAGATCAAGGGTACTACATTCCGTCAGCTTATGATGCACTCATCCACTCAGCCCAGTCAGCTGTATAAATACATCCGCTTTGTTAAACATTAAACAACCTCCCACCCACCCCAACCCTTTCATTTGTACACCTTTAGCAACTATGCCATCCGCTATTGTCTATCCACCTCAATGCCCGCTCTATATCGCGGTTCTTTCTTACACTCAGTATATCTATCTATCTATCTCTATCTATATATATATATATATATATATATATATATATATATATATATATATATATATATATATATATATATATATATAGTCACCACTGCACGTTGCTTGACAACGGTGCAAGACTCTGTACCGACACGTCGCTCTCTTGTACAACATATGACAAACATATTTCACTCGACTGTGGAGAACACTTCTCTAATATGTAATATTCCTCTTCATTTCCTTCCTGAAATGTTATCTTTACGCATGAAAATGGACACTACCAATTTCATAAGCTGTCAGTCACGAAGGCCACTAGCGAGGTTTCAACAAGACTTTCGTCATGGCTTGCAGTTGTTGAAAGGTCGATTTAGAAGCTAGTTTAGAAACAAAGTGTAATCTCAGGCCATCCGAAAACTCTCTACAAACTCATAATACAACGCATCGTGTTCTTCTTTTGTGGGAACACCTCATCCTTCTGACTAAAGAGCGTGTAGGTTTGGAATGGCAGTTATGTAGGGTTCCTCAAAACTCGGAGTGGAAACACTAATTGGCCAACGGCCATGCATTCGTCGACTAGGATGAGTTAAGTCGGGTCTCAAAAGAGACTATTGTCAATTTTTCTTCCATGGTAACGATGGCTCTCTCCAAACTCCCTTTGTTCTCCATTTTAAGACGCTCACACGTAGCTGGGAATTTAATCAGCGTCAGTATTTCTGACCCAAAGAATAAACCATTAAACTTGTTTCTATCAAATCTTCAGAATGGACAATTTTACTGTTGTCTCATTTACATATGTGTGATTTTTGTACCACTTTCTCGCTAATAGAAATGGAAGTTACCGGAGAGACCATACTGTCATCTCAACGAAACCGAGACACATTCATTTCATTGGTATTATGTTACATTGAGGCATATATGTGCAACAGACTAATTTGTCATAATATCTCCAGTTAAGAAACTGGCGCCCCAAGGTAAATATCATCAAACTTAAAACTCAGCACTTTTCCAGCGTCAACAACTTGACGATGCACATGACAAAAAACCGTCAACGGAAGGCGTTGATGGATAGCGTACAAATTACAGTTTTGTTTTTGTACGTAACACGAATATCAGAGTTCGTGGAGAAATGAAACAAAAGGTCGTCTGACTATGCTGTTGTGCACCTGTCACCTCGATTAACTTAATCCATTTTTCCCCGCTCGTATGGGAACGGTCTTACATGCTGTTTTCCCTGCAGGTACCAGGTGTACGTCACACCAGTCTCAGCGGCCGTCTCTGCATGTTTCAGAAGAACTGTCATCTCATGATTCAGTTGTCGGCAGCAGACGTTATTAGAGCCTATCATTTATTCCAGTCGGAAAGGTATCTTCTAGCCTTTAATCGCAAACGTCGACATTCTTTTACGAAAATGTACCACGATTCTACATTCACGGCAAGCCATTGTCGTCACGTTCCACGCAGTCACTGAAATAAAAAATCTTTCATACATCATACATGCTTTCTGTGTTTTATTCTCTCTCTCTCTCTCTCTCTCTCTCTCTCTCTCTTCTCTCTCTCTCTCTCTAATTGAACAAAGACGCATTTTTCATAAAGCCATCTTAGATACATGTAGGATGCTTTTAAACTTGGCAGCCTTGTGTACAAATCCAGTGAAGTCAATGGTTTCCCATAATCTCCGAGTGTAGAGGAAACTTTGACAAGTCCAATAAAGGTGCTAATGAAGGCTAGTTTCCCAGCCTTATAATACAGTTGAATGCTCCGTTGCATTTATGTTGTTGGTTTAACAAACAAGTTTTGGGTGTTTTCAAAACAGACCAATATGACACAATGTCTTCCTGTCCTGTAAACCTATGGACTCCTTTCATCAATGATGAAACTTTCTTAACTCAACAACATGGCTCTTTTTACCAAATAACACACAAAATGCATAACATTAAACATCTCCTAGAAGGCGCTGACACATGGGTTACAAACTGTAGTGTTTCCTTTGCATTTGACAGGAACGTCAAAAAAAACAAGCTAATTAAATATCTTGTTGTCATAATGGCACCACGCATGTCGGTTATTGCAAGCCTTCCTACCCAGATACCGTGATGACCTTAGATGCTGCTTTCCTCTGCACTTACCAAGAGTACTCAAAATCAGTCAAAACTAACGTCATTCCTTTTTGGCGTATCAAAGGATTTGCTGTTCCAAATTTAGTTTTCGGCACCAGACTGTGTTCGTCCTACTCCGGAGCGGCCTCTAATTGAACATTCTCAAAATTTTCATGTCAGCAGATTACTACAAAACGTATAGAGAGGAGGGAGGTTTATTTCGTACATATGGCCATGAGGGCAATAGTACAAAACGACATCTTAGATTACATTTGTACAGAGCGCATGGACATGATTTGTTTTATAAACATTGCTAGAAGGAGTACAATATTATGGTTTTTAGCATTTAGAATACGTACATTTCTTGTGTATTGGGGTTCGTAAAATAGGTACTTGGTACATACTGAGTTCTTCCTGCTGCATATAAAGGACATTTCATCAGCGCATGATACTCCATGTGGTACGTTTTCACAATATTCACTCATAGCTACACAAATGTCGGTGTCTTTAGATCTTCTGTACGAAGCTGTTTTCAGATTAGTGGCGCCGCATCTGAATTTTGTTAAAACTCTGAGGAAATGTTGCCTAAACTTTCTAAAGTCAACTTTTGTAACATAATAAGTGAGTGAGTATGGTTTTACGCCGTTGTCAAAAATAACCCAACAATGGTACCTCGGGGGACATTATTAAATAGACTTTTGTATCGTCTTTTAAGTATGATATTCAGCTGGTATGTGTATCAATGGACCATACATATATGTCGAAGTATTGGGTCGACATTCCAATTCACTCATTCTTCACTAGTGACATGTCCATAGACATCAGCATTCTACCTCATATTCAACAATAACGTGTCGTACAAACCACAAATGGTAAACGTGTCATCGAGACTGAGTAGAATTCCAATTCCTCCAATTTTCCAAGTCTGAAAATTTCAAGAAAGACGTGGATTATCACACAGCTTAGATCCACGTCTGTTTTCAAGGACGTACTGACACTGGATCCAAAGAGAATGTTTGCTCAACAGCCCATGTAAATGGCTTCAAGCAAGCTGTGAAGCTGTGAGTGTTGTCTTCACGAACCTTTATATGATGCTATATGATTCTTCACAGACGAAAGATTTTTTTTGCATCTTAAACATTCAGTTAGAAAAACCATAAGTTCGTAAAAGACTTCTTCGCTAACAATATCCTATCCTAGTGATGTTTACAATGTGTGAGTGCCGTGTACAAATCCAGGGAAGACAAGTATTCTTCACAACCATCGATAGTATAGCAGAGTTTGCAAGATCAATAGACATGCTTCTGAAGTGTAGCTTTCAGGATTAAATACTGTTCGTTTGAAGATGACAAAACGTATGTGGATATGTTTCTTAAAGAGTATCTATTTTTTATTTATCTATTTCTGCTCAATTTAAAGTGACGTGTTTTATGCACATGTCCGTATGTGATGTGATTCAAATGGTTACCACAAATAGCTGTCCATTAAGCCAGAACTATTGGTTTTGTGATTGGATTGTCACATTCCTGACATCAGAAAGATAAAACAAAATACGTGTAAACACGACTGGACAAAAATAATATCATTTCTCACATTATTCCTTTGACGACACACGTTTCTAAATCAAGAGCTATGAAATGGATGTGTTGTACAGTAATCATGGTTTTGCAGTTACCTCCACAAGTCTTAATGGATGAGCATTTTCTGACATGAAGAAATGGGCAAAGAGTTAATCAAATGGAAAAATCGTGTTGATTCCAAAGTGAACCTTTTGAAAGACACAAAATACAAAGAATGGTGGCTTACCGAAATCACACGCATTCGATACATATTTAGATACAGATTATTTCTAAAAGTGCGTTTTGTTACTTATTTTAAGAGACCCCACATCCGCCGTACATACCAACCGTGAACGCCACATAACTAGGTACCTAGACTCCATTATCCAACAAAACACAACCAACTGGGGATCAAAGCCAAGTCAGTGCCGAAAACCACAGCAAATATACCGGCACCCACAGACCACAAGTTGAATCTTATCTCATGCGGACCAGACAACATTCTTGTCATGCGACCGAGGCATGTTGACAGACCAGACAGCCGAGTGATGGACACGTAATCCAGACACACGATGGCTAGTACATCATTGAAACGGAAAACTTTTATTACAAATAATGTGTGACCTACAAAAGTGCAAAAACACCTTCACCAAAAATTGTTGTTACGTTCATGTTGCAACACAGCTCGGGACAGTTTTAAAGTCTCTGCGTCCTGTGTGTTCTCCCCAGGTAAGTGTTTAGATCGTTTCAAGCAAATTTATATAAATAGATATGCATTTATATGTACGTGCCTGTATAAGTGCAACAATGTTGAAGGCGACATTAAACTCTTTCATCTCACGTTCATCTGACAATATTTGTCACATATTAATCGGTTTACTGAAACACGGATTTGTCAAAGCGAACCGGAGTTCACAAATGGAATAAACCATAAATGGAAGAAAATGATGCAACTTTCTAATAAAAGCTAAATATTTCAATGACATATTTGCCTCTGTCTCATAAATTTCTCCGTCGAAGATTACTACTGCATTTCTCATCGCTATTTCCATATTTGTCTCATCGATTTCTCTGATGAAGACGTTATACGGATAGAAATATCAGGCATCTGGGATCACTGCAATAAGGTTTCGTATGAATGGCTTTCAAAATAGCAGCATACCTGTAAACGTGTACCATATTTGAAGAGGATTAAAAGAAAACAATTGGTACAATCATTTCGAGATAGACACCTTGTTAGAAAAATACCTTTCGAAATTCCTGAATAAATGTAAATGATTTAGAAGCATTAATATCCCTGGGGCTCCTTTCACAAAGCCGTAACCTTTGTGCAATGTTAAAGAATGGGAGTTCAGGTTAACCTTAGAAAAGGTTGCTTTGTGAAAGGAGCCCCAGATGAGTGAAGGTGACAGTCAGAACCAACTAAGCAGTGACATGCTAAGATGAGCTGTATCCTAAGAAATATCATATGTCCAAATACAGCATCCCCATGGTAATTAAGGCACTAGTTCACTCTCATCTTGTACGTAACATAAGATGCTCACTCTGTGCTTGCGAAGCAATCAACGTCAGTAATGCTGCGTTTTATTAAGCATATTCTAAACTGATATCATTAAGGAATATTATTCCAACTGAAATATCAAACATGCATGATCGAATAGTAATTTTTCCTTCGTTGTCTTGCACGGTATCCCCTGATGCGGGTATCTACAGGGCGGTACGTTTCACCAGCATAAGAGTCACCCCAGTCAGAGTTCATACTGAGTATGCCCCATTCCGGTATTTTGCTTAGGGTAGGCCACAGTTATTAGCTTGAAGGAAAGTGCTGGCGAGATGGGGAGCCAGTGCAAAGGTTAGATGCCTGCTTAACTAAATAAGGGTGCTGCTGATCGGGTGTAAAATTTTGTAGATGTAGCCAGGCTTGGGTCTGAGTTAATGTATGGTGGATATGGTCCTTCTGACCAACTCGATGAGAAGGTTGGGACAGCTGTGCATGTATAAATTCATGGTCATGATCATGTTTGCAGACAGGCCTGATAAGGGCTAAGGTGATGGATGGAGTTAACCAACTCGATCAAACAATTATAGGAGCCATGATTTCAAATGCACACAAGTTTGCCTTATATCTAGTCTATGAAATATACAAACTAGACAGAAAACATAAGTATACTTCCTATCATTTTGGGATTGCGCTGCCATGGATCATTCCAAAACATCCTGTCTTTAGTGTCCTGTGAAATTATAGAAAGAACACTTATTGTTTGAAAAATCATCACACTGGACATCTAGGAGACATTATCGAGCGAAGGGCCAGCAACACTGTAGTCTCAAAAATAACACTTTAGCCGGATGACGTACAATACACATTAAAAAAGGACAAAGGAAGGCGTTAACACATAGCTTACAAACTACAGTCCTGTTTTGCACCTAACGTGAATATCGTCAGCCAGGCAGGAATAAAACAAGAGGTCATATGACGTTATTTATGGCCTGTCACCAGGCTCGCTTGTTAATTTGAGCCATTTTTTCCCATGTTAAGAAAACCACTCGAAAGACCCTATGACGCTTGAAGGTCATTTGATCTCAATGAATCCTCACGGGAACCAGTATCTAACTGAAAGTTCAGCAACTAACCTCAACCATATTGTTCTTTAACCAAATGAAGCACTATATAAATGACATAAAGCAGACCATGGAAGGCGTTGATACACAGCTTACCGATTACATTGTAGCACTGTCGTTACACCTAAAACGAACGTCAGGAATGAAGGGATAAAACGAGAGGGCCTTTAAGGAAGTTGTTTTCTACCTGTCGTTGTTTGGTTACTCTAATCCATCCTTTCTTCTCCTGTTAACGACAAGTTTTTAGAGGCTGTTTTTCTATGCATTTGCCAACGATACGCGACGTAAGCCGAACTTAACGCCTGAGTCTGTGAGTGTTTCAAAATAATGCCCTTTTTAAAATTCAGTTTACGGCAACGGACGTTATTCTAACGAGAAGGCAGCCTCCAATTGAGCCTCTAAATTTATCTTGTTACCATCGTCATTGCAAACGAAAGTGTGAACAAGTTGATAATTTTCGCAAAGTGATATCTACTCATTTGCAACAAAAGCATTGACGTTACGCTGCAGGCCATGAATGAAATGTCTTGACATATGTGTAATCAAGTCAATGGCATTTAAGAACAAAGGTCACGACTACACGAGCCGTCTTGCTATTTGACGTACAACCCACGTAACATATGACAAACCGCATACATAAACTAGAGAGTTATATGACGTAATGCTGACACGTTGCCTTGTGTGTTATGGCCGTGCACGAAGGTCAGGGATCAAAGAGTGTTGAAACGAAAGGTCATCTATGCTATTCTCGATATGCCACAACCATCGCCGGTTAATTTTGTCCAATTCGGGCTTTTTTCCGCCAGAGAAAAAGTTTTGTTTGCTAATTTCAAACTTATCTCCCAAAATGTACCTAACTGAACATGCAGCCTCAAAATGGTCACAGTGATCGCAAATGGAAATCAAAATGTTTTCATGACAATATTTGTTCGCTCAAATTCTTTATTTGCAAGCAAATATTGAGGTCTCATTGGAAGCCCTTAATGAAATGGAATGTTCTTCATCTCTCCAGTAAACCTTGAAAAAATCACTGAGGCTTGATGAGCAGCATATTCGTCATGTATTGTTATTCATAGAACATTGTGTAGGACGCTTCTAGTACAACACCTTGACACAATTCCTTAACTGGTGCAAAGTATTATGTAAGCCGTGTTATCCAGCAAGGCATTCAAACAAGCCCAAACAAACGTCACCTTTCTTACTTCACTGCTGCATAAACATTCAGAAATTAAAAAATATGATTTTTTCCTGTGTTACATATTCAGTTGCAACTGAAGTATCATATATCAGAATGTAACAAACCTTATGTTTTGATGTTTGAATGTTTCAGTGTTGAATATGACCAGAAAGTTGTTAAAAATACCCCTTCTGTAGACGTGTTTAATTTACCGAATGTTTTAATATAGTGGCGTATTTATATATGTAATGGATCTAAAGGTGGTTGGGCTGATGGTTAATGATTGTATTTACACCTTCTAGACGCCACATATTACAGACGGATTAAACATAACACATGTGTATTACTCCACCCATATTTCTTGTGTCATACGCTTGAAGTTATTAAACAACAATCACATTTTGTTCATAAGCTAACAGACGCTAAATGGAATGTTATATAGACGGCACATGTCCGACAAGGATGTGTTTTGTAAGGAAATATCGTGTTTGTAAACTATATGAATAGTATTTTCATGGTTCCATCAGATGTAATGGGCGGACATATTTGCTACGATGTGACAACACTGTGTCTCAGTGGAGTAATTCATCCCTTGGTATCGTGCACTTATTGTACATCCACGTGATTAAATATGTACAATTATCTTGAAACCGCTGTTTAACTTCAATTCATCTCAGTGCATTTGTGACAAATGAGTCTGTTCAGCGAAACACTTATTTGTCAAACCAAACGAGTAAAAACATAAACTGACAAATTGCTGGCAAATGTATAAGAAAATTGAAACATGTTTCATAAACCTTTCGGGGTAGAGGGGTGGAGGATCATCTTTACTGCATTTCTCATTTAATATTTTCATACTGGTTTCATCGATTTCTCTGATTGAGATGATTAATAGTCGCAAGTGGATTAGTGCACTTCTATTCTGTATGATTTCTGTGATACTGGATACAAACATTGGTGATGCGACGTCAGATTATTAAATTAGCTCGCACGTATTACACACGTCCAAAAATAGCACTTTGCCGATGTACGTTTGGACATATTTGAATAGGATACACAGATTCAAATGTACTACTGGTAGGCAAACTCCAAGACTGTTAAAGACTAGTCACAAAGTTGCATTGGAAATTCCTAAAGGAAACTCTAACTGATTTATAAATATCATATTCCGTGTTTTCCGAATGATGCCATGTAGTTTATTGCAGGTCAAGACGATGGTGGTAGAGACTTATCATTTAGTTCAACACCTCTTGTGGTGAACGCGCGGAGAACACACTGTGTATGTAATGACTGCAACAAAGTGTTAGTCATTTTGTTGAAATAGACGGCTAAACATATTTGCATACCGAGAATGTACCCCTTGTCTCTGTAATAAGATCGGTGTAAAGAAATCAAAGAAACATATGCAAAAAAGAATCTTGAGAAAAACAAAAAAGAGCATTCCCTTTTCAGCCCACTCTCTATTATGGTGATCTGCCTTCAGTTGTTGACAATCTATAGCCCATTGTCTATATTGTATTGTCCTCCACAGTTAAACTGTTTTAGATTTAGTTAGTAATGGATACCAGTGGTACACTAGTGGTTTTACTGTTCTTCGTTAACAGGGTTTTAGTTTCTAATTCTCTTGATCTGCAATGTCATTATTACTTGTTCTCGTCACAATATGGCTGCAATATTGCCGATGTGTCGATACATATTAACTCACTCACCCACTCATTCACTCACTCACTCACTCTTAGTCCGCACTCGTCATATGGTTGGAATTGTTCAGTCGATACAGCTCTCAGACATCTCTGAAATTTGAATTTGATTGAAATTATTGTGACGATGGTCTTTTTGTGCGCAGCAATTCTGGTGTTTGGGTTTTGTTTTCCAAAAGGCAACAGACACACGACTATAGCACTGACGTATCCATTGCATATGGGATTCACCAAACAATATTTCTTTGTCCACAGCTGGGTCATTGTGACCAGACAACAGGACGATGCTACTCTAACAGTGTACTCAATACATTCGTCTTTAGTTTCTACCTAAAAGGGCATCATAACGTGTTCATATGGATCATATCGATTTCATAAGCTGCCCATCACGAACACCACAGTCTGAACGCCACTTCATGGCGTGCAGGTGTTGAAAGGCGAATTTAGAAGCTAGTTTATACCGTGTGAATGCGGGCAAACAAATGTGATACAACGCATCGTGTTTTCCTTCATGGAAGTGGGGAGCACGTGTTTCTCAATAGCGAACGTGTGTGTTTGGAATGACAGTAAAAAGGCATTCCTGAAAAATCCTGTTGACAAACCATTTGACAACAGCCCAGCTGTGGCAGACTACAGTCGTAATCTAAATTAATGTCAGATCATTTGAACGAAAGTACCGACCCTTTTTCGTCAGTGGTAATAATAACTGCCTATACATTCCCTGTGTTCTTTATTTAAGGCACTCACGAACAGCTGGGAATTTAATCAGCGTCAGTATTTCTGACCCTCTAAACCTTTAAACTGATTTCCATTATTTCTATGTCTGTTGGGATTGCAATATTTTATCAATTCCGTCATTTTCTTTCAAAGATAGACTTTTGTTTATATGAGAGAGGACATGTTGTCATTTGAACATAAACGAAGCAATAAACACCCTAATTTTTCATGATATCTATCTGTCTCGTAAACCTATGAGAAAACCTCTGACATTTAAAGATCCTTTGATCACCATGGCGCCCCAAGGGAAACATTATCGAACTAAAACTCCTCTATGTTCTTGTTTCAACAACGTTTCTCTTCAGCCTAATTGCACAGAATAAACACGACATAAAAGGCAACAAGGAAGGCGTTGATACATAGCTTACAGATTTCGATTCTGTATTTTTTACCAAACACGACTGACAGTTTCTGAGGTGGATCAGTCAAGAAGTTATACGTGTTAAGTGTTGTTATTCTTTGCGATTCAGTACACGATATCAGTCAGCAATAACGTCTTTATTTTGAAAGGATTCCAGTTTCATTATTCAGATATACAACGAACATTGTTCTGATGGGTTTCGTTTTTAACCCATTCTCAACGTTTTCTTGTTTTCATATATTTTCGCAAACGGAAATGTGAAGGGTTCGAAATTATGTCATGAGGGTTGGCCGTTTCACTAAAGTTCTTCATTTCCAACAACACTTTGTTGTTATGTTGATGACAGAAATTGTTTCGACGATATGATTTTCTATTTCTGGAAGAAAAACGTTGCACGTATATGTCACTACTTGTATAGGTCGGAGCTCTTTCGGATATTACAATCGTATTTTCTGAGGTAACATATGCATGCATTAGATAGCCAGCTAACCACCGACCTTCCATCTACAACAGTATCCATTTATGGTGAGTGGATTTTCCAGCAATGTTACGTTTCTGTACACTAGAAAATGAGCTTTTCTGGGCTTTTCTCATTGGACCCGTGTAGAAAATAGATCATCTACGTTACCCTACTGGAAAACATAAATGACACATACTTCTACGTTGCCCTTTCTGTGTTACGTATATTTCTTATCCTCCTCCACTACTAACACTATTACTGACATCAATACTTTCGCGCTGTTCCATATTCACGTTTTCATGCCACGTGCAGTTACGTGGTCCCAAGGTAGGTACAAATCAGCTCCACAAACAACGTGAAAATACAGCATATAGACAGGTGCAGTTGAGGAAGTTTCCCAGTGCAATTAATTATAAGGTGTTTGTGCTTCTCCATATTGATTATGGGTGTAGATTTGGACACCTGAAGATGTAGAAGTGGAACTTTTCTACGAAGAAAGGCCGCCAGGTGGGCTACACTATCGTTTACCTTTTGTCATAGTGACCGTCATCCTACTGCTGGGGATGCTGAATCGGTCCCTGGGCCACCGACACCCACAGACAAGGTACAGACTGTAATCTAGGAATGTTGCAGGTGAAATAATAGCAGAAAACATTCCGGGTGATGCATCCACCGGACTTCGCTAAACAGCTAAACAGTTTACAAAACCGGATTACCTCCCTTGATTCTACTATGCAGAGTTTACATCTGAATTCGGTAAGAAAGTGAATGTTTTTGAAATGGAGAACCAACAGCTGCGGTCGAAATACAGAATATGACCTTAAATTGTACACGGATTGGAAGAATCTGGACGAGAGGTACGGGAAGATATAGAGAGACAGGTCAGATTATTCCTCAAAGAGACTATAAAATATTAATCACCTGAATTGAACATCCACACAGATTAAACGCAAAATCTGCATCTCGTCCAGTAACAGTGAAGTTTGCATTTTTCAAGGACAAAAGTGACATTTTCCAGTTAGCAAAGAAAGGGGTTGGGGTTGTCCGAAGATTTCACCAAATATGTACGATCAATCAGATCTAAGCTATTCCTGTAATGATGGAAGCCAGATATAATCGGTCTCTTTCTTACATGAGTTATGATAAACTCACCATAGATGGCGCTGTCTACGTCTATGACAAAGACACAACCAGCATCAGGAGAGTTGACGGGCGACGGAACTGGACGAGGAGGAAACATCTGCAGATCCTTATAGTCATGATTGTCATACAGAATAGGACAGTGGCTGTGATCTCAATTACCAACCTGACTGTCTACATGCAATTTTCCCTCAACATGACTGCTTCAGTTGTGATCCAGCACGGCACGATCAAAATACTGCAGATACAGTGAGGGTATCATTGTTTCTATAATGAATCATATTTCATCACAGTTTAAAAGAATATATAATGATTGTAATGACTGTCTTTATTTCAGGGTTTTACATAAGAGAATTAATGGAACAGTGATTCTAGGTTTTGTGTATGTTTATCTTGATAAATCTCCCATTTATTTAGAAACAGATGAAAGTGATATTGATCGCTTAAAAAGAAACCTGTCTGAGATCTGTGGTTATTTTGATGATATTCCAGTGTTCATTATTAATAGCGACTTACATGCACGAACAGGGGAATTTGATGACCTCACATGTGATGATTCAAATTACCCACCCCCCACCTCCACCCCCCCTTACCCTTACACTGACTCCTTTAGTTTACCTAGGACGTCTCATGATAGTGACACAAATATGTATGGATTTCAACTTCTGGATTTATGTAAACAGTTTGGAATCCACATTATCAACGGAAGAACGGTTCACCAAGTAATTACACACTTATTTCACATTCCGGTACGAGTATTGTTGACTAATTTATTTGTCAAGTAAA
This sequence comes from Haliotis asinina, assembly GCF_037392515.1. NCBI lineage: Eukaryota > Metazoa > Mollusca > Gastropoda > Lepetellida > Haliotidae > Haliotis > Haliotis asinina. The sequence goes on along the minus strand of NC_090293.1, from coordinate 12,418,021 downwards.
ATGCTCAACGAACCGTGTAATCTGAAAGTGATTCCAAGAGCAGAGTCCGGTACTTTTCCAAACTTATTCACAGATCCAGAAAATGTAACTACAACCTCAGATTTGAAGAGGATCCCTAGATTCAAGATATCCAGTACTTATTCCAGCGATGTCAGATATTTCTGCCAGTCACAGATAATAATTCAGCAGTGTCAATGCCCAGTGACATACTAACATCGTGGGATCAGGAAGAGAAACTTGAGGGTAATGATGCACAGAAAGCCAGAAAGGCACAGCCTGCATGGTTTGACATTGAGTGCGAGAACTTAGCGAGAATAAGTGTAAATTGTTAAATGTGTTCAGTGTACAATGGGTATCGTTTCTACTGTGCATGTATTGATTTCAAATGCATTTGATCCGGCACTATCAGCCAAAGCCTGTGCAAAGACTGATAACGAGAAAACTGACTCCTTTTTCACAAGTTCTTGAGTACGTCAAGTAAGTATGCTAAGTCCTCTTTCATCAATGAATTAGCCTCAAAACAAAGCAATACTGGGTGAAACAGGACGCTGCAGGATATTTGTGTATACCAGAATGAGAGTATTCAAATACTGATTGAAACTGTTACAAATGGACTCCTTCAGATACCCAAAGCAGAGCTATCTTCTTCTCAAATCTCTTGATGATAATGGAAGACATTACTGGGTTTCAACGGGTTTTACATGAACTTGGTTATCATGAACTTGGTTAACACGTTGGTGATGAAAAGTTACCTATCAGCACTTTCAAAGAAAGGTTACGGGATATCTTTTTCCAGGATTGGCATTTGTTTATTTCTACCTCAAGTTACCTGCCATTATACACTGGATTTAAAACTGATTTTAACACAGAACATGTATTACTTGTCTTCAAGACAAGTCTTTTAAACGTGAATTATGTAAAGTTAGAATAGCATTGAACAATCTGGAGGTAAATCCCTACAAGAAGGAGAAATGACATTGCAACTATAACATCTGTGAATATTGTATGGATCTCTACATCGAAGATGAAGTCCACGTAATATTTCCCTGTCCAACAAGTTCTTCACTCGGGACGAAATACTAAATATGGTTAGCCCCTGTTGTGCCAAACAAATGTAACTTAAATCAAACGTATTTGTTCACAACATCCAAAAACAATAAAATTGCTGTCATTATATTTAGAGCGTGTATTTGAAGCACGCCGTTCTTGATTATAAGTTTTGTTTCTTCATATCAAATCCACGTGGGAAAATAATGTGTTGTGATGTAATTGCGCCCTAGGTCACATGGCATGCAGTCCTGAATAAAGCAGTGTAAGTAAGTCAAAGTCTGAGTGTTAATGTCTGAAGTTAATACATACGCAAAACAACTGCCACACTTGACATGTGATTTATGCAATGCTTTCCACCATATTAGCAGTTTACCTCAAGCTGCACAGTGCAGTTATCGTCAAGAGCAAAATGACCACTACCTACACACGTGATAATGTGTCAGGATTAAGTATGATATAATTCAAAAAGATTATTTGAGAAACTTCTCTTTTAAGTTAAACCATTCACCAAAATAATTTTTCCCACGAAAGACTTCTCGTCTAAAAATATATTTTTCGGAGAGAGATGGAGTGTAAGACACAGAGAGAGAAAGATTCCCCTGATGTGTTTTTTCAGAACTTCAAAGTCTAAAAGAAAAGGATTTCAAGGACGACGTAAGTACCATTTGTTTGCAGATGACGAAACATACTAAAATATGCAGTTTGTTTGAACTGCGTCTAAAGGTACTTCTGCTAATTTGAAAAGCCACTGTCCTTTTGTTAATTTTATATTTTCTCCTAAACCTAAACAAAACTCATTGTATTAAAATATTTTGTAAGAAAAAGTTGAATAGTTGTATATGGTTGAATTGTGCGTTCTTCAACTTCACTTTCTCGGTAATATTGTTATTTAGAAAGATATGGTTATACGTCCTGGGTGAAATTGGGTGGGTGAAGCAAATCGTCTGCAGGGTGATTGTAACATGTCGAGTCAGTTTGTTATTGTGACAATAAATCTTCAAAGAAATCCTATTTGTATTAAAAAGTTGATAAGTGTTAGCATTTTATTTCACGCTCAGGACATACAGGGGCTTCATCAGAAAAAGGAAGTTTCGTTGGAAGGTGGACGATGGAAAACTCCATATGGTACCGGGATTCCATTACTCATTGCCACAGACACTGTGTGGTCATTGTATTTGGCAATAAAAGTTGTTTCACACAATGAAATCAATAATCGCGGGTTGATACGATATGTCAGTACAAAAGATCCTTTCTTCATACAGACGTGACAAAACGAAAAGACAACTGTCACACTAATCCACAGCGTTGCCAATCTTGATCCATTTATATCCGTTCGTTATGCACACAACTCAATGTGTGTGGACTATGAATAACACTATTCAAACGGTCAACCACCCTCCTAATTTCATACCCAAAACAAAACTAGTCATGTCAATAACGAATTCCACTGGAAACGTAACAATGCCACTTCCGTCATGGCGAGCAGGTGTTGAAAGGCTGACTGAGAAGCTAATTTAGAGACAAGGGATGACCTTTTGCATCTTTAAAGCCCTTAGTCGCACATGAGACAATGCGCAGTGTCCGTCCGTCGTGGTGTTTTAAGCACGCCTTACTTGTGAATGATGAACTTTTAAGCGTGGACTGACAGTTATGAAGTATTCATGATAAGTCAAAGTGACATTCAGAAGTGGCCAACGACCCAGCAATGGCAGACGAGAGTGAGTTTTATCTTAATAAATGTCAGGTTTCAAAGGAAGCATGGACGCAGTCCCTTCCATGGTAATTATAGCGCTCTCCACATTTCCCCTGTTCGTCCTATTAGGTGCTCAGAGGTAAAGATATTATCAGCGTCAGTTGTGCTGCGCTTTATAAAGAATATACTTATAAACTGACACTGAAAAGGGGTTCAGTTGGGAATTTCCAATTAATATCATGGAATAGTTATTTACCCTCTATTGTCCTGCAATAACTGAAATTGGGTTTTGTTGGAGTTGGCTTATTTATCACTAGGAATGCCACCAAATCAATCATCTATTGTTTTATTTACAAACGAAACTGGTAACCTATGAAGATAAAGAACCCCTTCAAGAGGACGTTTATAGAATGTCCTTCAACAGTCTCTTTGTGTAACCTTTAATATTTCCCGAACATGTTTGTGTGGCATCGTATCCCAATGTCCATTAAGTCTGATGAAAGAAACTCTGACGCTTAAATACTGTGGGGTATGGCGGGAGAACTTATCATTGGCATATCGTTCTAACCTCAACAACATGATCCTTTAATGAACAATAAAAAATATATGAAACAGCCAATTGAAGGTCGTGATACATAGCTTACAACTGATAGTCCTGGCTCTTATCAAGGTGGGATGAAAGAAGAGGTCATTGTACTATACTGTTCTAGACCTGTCACCATCCTCGCCAGTTAATATATTCCACCTGTTCCTCCACTGGTACTAGAAAGCTTTTAGGACTGTTTTTCGATAAGTGCCATCACGATGTCAGTCCATAATTGACGTCGATTCCTGTATTGAATTCCCTTTTTCATAATTCAATGTTCGATAATGGTCGGTATTCCAACCACAGACGCATGATCCCGAATTTACCCAGATTCAAAATTGTCCTGTTAGTTTGGTAATTGCAAACTTCAGTCAGATTAGATGGATTCCTTTTCCACTCAAATGTTTCAGTAAGGACAAAGAATACTGATGTCCTGTAGCAAACCATTAAAATGAAATGGTTTTGAATGTCAAAAATTGTTATGACTTGACCGGACGGATTGTGTTCACTAGAGAGAGTCAATCTGAGAGGTTATTGGTGTACAACATATACTATCCATCGTATTTTAGGACACTATGAATGGAAGACTTCTCGTGTAATTTAAAGTGTTGTATGAACGATACATTATGGCATTTGAAGTTATGGATCCCAACTACCAAAGTTCTGTTTGTCACATGACGTATACCACCCACACGAACCGTAATCCAGGCTCCAGCATGTTGGCAATACACGTAATACATAGGGTTACTGCATTACCCCTTGTTTAATATGAGGTATTACACACACGAAAAAAAAATATTTTCCATTCAAATGATATTCTGAGTATACCGTTTGTTCCCGCAGTGTTACAGCTGCATTATGTTGGTTATAGACAATCCAGTCTGGACTAGACAATCTGATGATTGTCACCATGTCATACGATGACAGAGCATGTGTTTATGAATCACTATGAAATAGTGATTATAAAATGAGTTCGCAAAAATGTCAGCATATACTGTCCATTAATTTCAAGTTCATGAGAGGAAATTGGCTAGTTGGTGGTCATTGAACAATATCAGATCATCGATGTATCTGAAACGTAAGTTCAAATTACCTAGTATTGAATTTGCAGGCCCAAGAAGAATGCCTTATTCGTATGCATAAAGAAACAGACACGCAAGAAGGTGACCACAATTGGTGCCCATGATGACAAATTTGGCAGACATGTTGTCATAGGAAAGTCCAGCATTTCACATATTGTTTTTGTTTTACGGTAATCTTTAAATGGCATTTGCTTTCACTCTTTACACATTGTCCTGAACCACTGAAGGTACTATTAGACATGCAAATATATATACCTATATATGTATTCAAAACGTCCATGTACAAAGTTTGTCATGTGGGATCGTGTTGCACAACGTTGAAAAACGTTCAAATACAGCATGTGTATTAGGTGCAGACCCATTCACCTTGTGAAACACCCTACAAGCTGTATTTGACACGTTACTCCGACTTGAAACGATTCCTCATTGCCATTCAGAAGTTCATGAGGCGATTAACGGGATCGAGTGGTCATACTGCTTTTATTGTCATCACATGCCATTTGTGTAGATTGGTGCTCGTGATGTTGATAACTGGACTGTCTGGTCCAGATTCGATTATTTACATCTATTTATGGCTGGAATGTGGCTGAGTGTGACGTTAAACAACCAAACCAAAACCGAATACTGTGAAAGTCTTCTGCATATTGAATTGCCTTTATTGACAACTTTAAGTAAATGAATGAAGTACAATTCCTCAGTTTATCCTAAATATTCCACACAAACATTATGCTGACTGCGAATATACCTGTTCTTGGTATTAATATAAGCAAGATCTATTACTCCAAATAATAATTCACACCGCAGAGAAATAAGTATTGGTGTGTTTTATATTGGCATGTGCCTTCCCTATCCCTTTCAAAGGGTGGCAATGACAGTTTTCATCCTGATTTCATTCCGCACCAGTTTATGTTTAACCATGCCAACAATCAGTCCTTGAAAACACTTCCTAATGTACAGTGAAACAGAATGACACTCATCTCGCAATGGTAATCATGATTTTCTTTCAGGAGTTCTGACGACAGGTATAGTGGGAAAGCTCACATACAAATATTGCTTTGCGATAGCTGACATTATCTGGTTGTTTCCCTTGACCTGCTGAGAACATTTTCAAGTTTGTGTGTGTGTTTCTGAAAATATCCATTTCAAATTCCTCACAGCATCACAGCAAATACGTGCTCTCTAGCACAAGTAGGTGTGAATATCTATTTACTTTCGGGTGCGTTCGCGACTGCGGTTTGAAAGCAAAAGGCATCTTGACCTAAGGGAATCAAGGTACTTTTGTGCTGCTAGAAATAGGAATGGCATCTCTTTCTGTTTGTAATATCTAACGCATCGATTTATTCGTGAGCAAAATGGCGTATGAAGAAACAACGCAGCTCAATATGCAATACCAAAGGTTCAGTTAGTGGTAACATGTTGTACACAAAGTAAAACTATATCGTAGAATGCGTATGCCTTCTCCTGGACCCTTATTCTCGAAGTGTTCGTAGCCCGGAGAATTCTTAACTTTGATCGTAGCCAATGTGTTAAGAATGGGCTTAAGAAGTTCGTAGGGCTACGAACGTTTCGAGAATAGCTAGCCTGAGCCGTAGCAGCAATAGTACTTTTAAGCACAGGTCAAACATTTACTATCGCTGAGGGTGAGTGAATAAGGTTGCACACTGCCTTATTCGTAACTTTGTAAGCACGGCGAAGCCACATTTACTTGTTGCGCCTAGTGGCAAATGCGTGTTCTCTAGCACAAGTAGGTTTGAATATCTGTTCTCTTTCGGTTGCATTAGCGATTGCTAGCAATTCTCCAGGGTCCTTGGTTTTAGGAGTGAACACTATAAGTCAATCTGTGCTACATAAATGAAAAATACTTCTACCTAAAAGTGCTGGATGTACATTTCACACTAAGTATCCTTTATTAATGACACACTGCAAGAAATGAATAGTTTACAGGACGTTCACCAACTACATGGTTAATATCCGACGTTAATAAAACCGCCACACCAGTGTATTGCCAATTGGACGAGATGCATAGATCTAAGAACTTCAACAGAGACATAGAGCTTGTACACAACATACGTCTGTAATCAAGGACCAACTGAATTTAGATCAAAGGATACTGTTGGCTCAATAGACTCTGTGCAAATGACTTTCGAATATCTCGAGGACCGCAGAAAAACGCACGTGCAACGGAGTATAAGTTCTTTTCGAATGTTGTTGCAATGTTGATACATGTGTCAAGATTAAATACAATATCACGCAAAGAGATCTTCCTGGAAAGACGTGTTTTTGCGCAAGACCACACACTGAAGTACGGAATAATTACCTTTACAAAAAAGACATCTCATCTAAGAATATAATATACCAATCCTATTGATGTTTTCAAAGTGATGGTTCCACGCGATTATCGATTGCACAGTGAAGTTAGGAAGATCAGTAGCGATGCCTGTGAGGAGCAGGTTTCAACACTCTGTAAGAGCAATATGTAAGATGTTGCACACACTATCCGCTTGTTGATATCAAAAGAAACACGGTTTGTGTTTCTTGTTAAAGACCATATCTGAAGTGGTGTGTAAAAGGTGAGTGAGTTTAGTTTTACGTCGGACTCAACAATATTCCAGCTATATGGCGGCGATGGGTAAACAATCGAGTTCAGACAATCAACAGCATGAACATCCATCTACGAAATTGGATTTGGCAACAACGTCAGCGAGCATGACCGCCCAATCCCACTAGTTCCCATTCACGGCAAGCATGGCCTGCTGATTGACCAATTCTAATCTCGGATTTCTACGGTCATGTTTAAAAAGGAAATGTTTAAGTTATCAAATATATCTTCTCTCTTCTCAAGACTAAAGTTTGAATAACAAAGTAAATACCATTTTCTGAAAGACATATATAACAATATCATGTTAATCCAAAATATGCGTCTCAACGTATCTGAAGTCGGGGTTTAAAATTTGATGTCAGTACAAATACGTATAGTACCAGACGCAAATTGATATTCTAAACAAGTGTTTGGCATGAACAGTGTGTTGGAATGTTCGTATTCAAACATTCGTGAAACGCATAATAGAACAAATATAATAATGAACAAAACATAATAACCAACATCACTGCAACAATGTTGATTATTACAGGAAGTTGAAGTGTGGTGAAATAAAAGCAGTGTCAACAGCTCATACACACTCTTTGCTTTATTCTTATTCTTAGAATTAAAACTCCATAACCCTTTCACCTGTATGTGTACGACTTTCACAGTCAAGAATGTATCATTTACTTACAAATCAATGCTTTACATATCTCTACCACACTTTATATATATTCATTTCCTGCTATAAATAAATGGACTACCGATTCACCAATGCGATGCCTTTAATCGCGTTGATTTAAAGTGGAAGAGTTACTTATAATATTAAGCAAGGACAGTTCAGTGTAGTCAGTATGCGGCGTGGATAAAGTGGCCCCAAATCTGAATCAACACTGAGCATACTGACAGAACTGAATCGGTTCAAAGACCCGAGTTCAGAAACTTGATAAACATCAACGAACACTTGGCTCTAATTTCCAAATAAAGGCTTCTTGCGTCAATGACATAACTGCCTCTGTCTCATAAACGGCTCAAAGGGGATATTACTTCTGCCCCTCTCGATTCGCTATTTCCATATTTTTCTCATCGATTTCTCCATGAAGATGTTGAATGGTCACAAATATCAAACACCCTGAGATAAGTGCATTTACATTTTATATTATTAACTTTTCTAAAGATTAATAGAAGATTAAAGGCACTGGTATTTTTGTGAAGTAAAATAAGGGTATTTTTTCTACTTGTATGATGACATGACAAATGTTATGTGAAACCTACGACGTGAATGTGCTTGGTTATACAACTTTGACTCAGCACTTGTTGATTTACAATTAAGGATTCAGTAAAAACGTTTAAAGATTTACACGTGGAGGGCATTTCCAAATTTAATGCATTAGTGAAATGCGTTTAATGCGTTAAGCCACTCTATGGCGACATCGTAAGCTTTCAATTTTGGAATTCCTCAGAACCTCCCTAATGGCATGCAGGTGTTGAAAGACGAATTGAGAAGCTGATTAAGATACAAAAGAGGATTTCTTGCAACCTGAAAACCTTCAATGAAATATGATAGCAGGCATCGTGTACATTTTCTGTGCATACTGTGAGCACGCCTTCCTTCTAAATAGAGAGCGTATACTTTTGGAGTGACAGTTATAAAGCGTTCATGATAAGTCGCAGTGGCAAACAGGTTTCCAATAACCAAGCAATAACAGACTAAGGTTAGTTTCATCTTAATAAATGTCAGGTTTCAGAGGAAGGCAAAGCCATGGTTTCTTCCATGGTAATTATAACGCTTTAAGATATTCACACTCACACGTAGCTGGCAGCTTCATCCTTCTTAGATATTCTTCTCTTGGGAGTATTTAATCTATGTGATGAAAGAGTCATTTTCTTTCAAAAAATGTTGTACTTGATTTGTATTTCATGAAGACAAAGCACGTTCTTAAGCACATCATGGGTACCCTGTTATAGTAGATGTTACCCAAAAAGACTGTCAAAAGAACCTGTCAAAAGAATATGTTGTGCTTGATAATATTTTGATCACAGAGAAAGAAATGACATACAACAGTCCATGGAAGACAGTGATACAAAGTTTACAAATTTCAATCCTTTCCTTGAACCTAACACGAATGGCAGGGTTCGAGCAGGGATAAAACAAGAGGTCATATAACTACGTTGTTGTCGCCAGGTTCGCCAGTAAATGTAATCCAGTTCCTAGTCCCTGGTCTTTGGGGCTATACATCTTGTTCTCTGTAATTGCCAAGGGTACCCAACATCAGTCGAAATTAACCTCAGAGTCGCCGTGTGTTTCAAACGAATTCCCTTTTCATAATTCAATTTTCGGCAACGGACGTTATCCTGACAACAAACGTCTGGCCTCCAACTGAACAGGCCTTAAATTATCTCGTAACCATAGTAATTGCTAATGAAGGTGTGAACAGGCCGACATTTTCGTAAAGTGAAAGCTGTAGTAACTCATTTGCAACAATAATATTGATGTCACAATGGAAGTCCTAAATGAATGTTTGAGTGGCATGTATAGCCACGTCTCCATGTTGATGATCATGTAAGTGGCACTGAAAGAACAAAACCCACGTTCAAGCAGGCTAAATGATGTAATACCCGAAATATCCTGGGATTTGACATACAGCACACAGGGCAAGCGTAATATATGCAATACCACATACATAAACAATGTGTTATATGACGTCTCGCCGAAACGTGACCTAGTGTGCTAAATGGCATAACACGAAGGTCAGGCTTCGAAGTATGTTGAAACAACAGGTCCTCTAGCTATGCTGACCAATTTAGTCCGATTCGACGTTTTTCCGCTGGTATAGTGTTCATCACGGATTCGAACACGGGCCTCCAGCGGTTGCCTTGACATTTAGGAACTTGAAATCAAATGTATGACACTGAAAATAAACAGATGTTTTAGGTGTTGTATTATATCCATTACTGTATCATACATTCAGAACATGCAGGGCTACATTAGACAAAGTAACTTTTGTTAAGATTTGGGGGTGGGGCATAGGAAAATCGGTGTACCTACGTAGCACATGGCCAATACATTTACATCTGTGTATGGACTATGGATAACACTATTCCAACTGACAACCTTCCTCCTAATTTCACACCAGAAACAAACTTGTCATAATGAACGTAAATAACAAAGTCCACAGAAGATCTAAAATGACTCTTCCGTCATGGCGAGCAGGTGTTGAAAGGCTGACTGAGAAGCTAATTTAGAGACAAATGGCGACCTCTTGCATCTTTAAAGCCCTTAGTCGCGCATGAGAGAATGTAGCGTGTTCTTCCTTCGTGGGTGTTTTAAGTGCGCCTTACGTCTGAATGAACTTTTAAGCGTGGACTGACAGTTATGAAGTATTCATGATAAGTCAAAGTGACATTCAGAAGTGGCCAACGACCCAGCAATGGCAGACGAGAGTGAGTTTTATCTTAATAAATGTCAGGTTTCAAAGGAAGCATGGACGCCGGCCCGTCCATGGTAATTGCAACACTCTCCGCATTCCCTGTGTTCTACCTATAAGACGCTCAGATATTACCAGCTAATTCTGCGTATTCTAAAGAAATATACCTTTCAGCTGAAAAGGGGTTCGGATGGGAATTTCCAATCCACATCATGGAGTAGTCATCTAGCCCCTATTGTACCGCAATAACAGAAATTGGTTTATTTATCACTTGGGATGCCCCCAAATCTATCACCTCTTGTTTTTTTTCCAAACGATTTTTTCCAAACTGGTAGCCTAACTGGAGATGAAGAAGTGGTTGAAGAGGACGTTTATGCAATGTTCTTTAACAGCTTCTTTGTGTAACCTTTAAATTTCTAGAGCAGGCTAATGTGACATTATGTCGCAATGTCCTATAAACATGATGAATGAAACTGTAACACCTAAAAGTCATTTGATCATAAAGGGGTATCGAGAGAGATATTATCTTCGGCATATCCTTCTAAACATGTCTCCATGACTCTTAAACCCAATGATAATAATACGAAACAGTCCATGGAAGGCATTGACACATAGCTGACAAATAACAGAGCTGGTTCTTGCACGTAACTCGAATGTCAGTAATTAAGGAGGGAGAAAACAAGGGGTCGTTTAACGACATTATTCTCGACCTGTCACCGTTCTCGCCGGTCGATTTATTCCAACTCCTTCCCTTTCAACTTGAAAGATCTGTGGGGCTCTTTTTTCCTCTGCAGTTGCCACCAGTACTCGACATCAGACAAAATTAACGTCAGTGCCTGTAAGTTGCAAAATAATTTTCCTTTTCATAATCTAATTATCGATAACGGACGTTATTCTAGCCAGAAATGTATGGCCTCTAATTTAGTCCAGGCTCTTGTTACTATGGCAGACCCAAACGTAAGTGTGAGTTTGTGAACACTGAAACACAAAATGAAATTCAAAAGTGATACAGTTTTGAACACATATGTAAACTCAAACAACTAGGGTTGCACATTGTTTCTGGAATGTTTTAGAAAATCATGATTGACCAAACGCAACCCAAAATCATTTTGAACGGTTTTATCAATCGGGATTGTCATGATGTGCGTGGATGTCATGCAGCACGAATATCAGGTACAATGTGTGTTTCACACGAGTACAGCATGTGACTATAAAATACCCAAATAAATCTCACAATTTCATCCACGATCTTTGCAAGCACTGTACACAAAAATGGGACGTCTCAACGCTACCGATCGAAATCAGGCAATTGGACGATTGCAAGCTGGCGAAACAAAAAAGGGATGGCAAGGATCTTCATGTCCACGTCTAATATTAGACATGTCTACGTAATTCGTGACAGCGCATGTGGCTTGACAAACTACGTGAGCGACCTTACTACATATACCCCTAATGTTCTATATGCCTCACAAGTTTCATTCAAATCAATCTACCAGCTGATGATCTGGTTATAGTATAATAGAAGTGATAAAACCGTTTCTATATCCATAGGGAATCTCTGCTACGAGCAGAGTCGATTGTACAATTCTGACTAGTGTGAATATGCATTTTGTTTCATCAGTATTACAGCTGTACGATGTTGTTTATAGACATACAGGCCTGGACCAGACAATCCGGTCATTTTGACCGTGCGATATAATGACAGAGAGCATGTGTTTATGAACCACTCCGAAATAGTGACAATATCAGATGCTCGCGAAAGTTCATTTAATCTATATCCATGAACGCTGCTTTCAGCAACGGTGTGAAGTGCTTAATTTGCTTTGTTCTGGTTGCACCAAATGTGCTTTAATCGTAGAATAAGTTTTCTTTTATTATATGCCTAGATTTGTCTAAATTGCTAACAGCTCAACGATTTCCATTTGCAAACCATCGGTAATTCCCGTGTTTCATGCATCAACTAATGTTATTCCAGATGAAAAAGAAACAACCCCGAAGTACCGAATGAGTTACTATTGGCAGCGGTGTGTATTCAATGCACCTCGCTTGTACACGTGGTAAACTGAAAATAATAGAAGAGCGCTCAGCCAATCAGACATCGGCATTTATGTGTGAGGTAAGATAAGATGATGTACCCCCATTCAAGGTGAAACTGTAATCGCCATGTCTTCTAAACAAGATTGTGTCAACATAAATTTACCTTGTTTCCGAAATGATACATCAAAGCTACCCCAGTAACCTTTTTATTTGTAATTATTACTTCACTCCTTAATTTTTCGTGTTGTTCACTTCCTTTCTGCTGTCCGTCCTTCCTGTTCTAATGTTGGACCAAGTGAGCCGCCAAAATCCTGGTGTTATCAAATGGTAGTTGGAATACATCCTGGTGTTATTAACGGGTTGTTCGAATACCTTACGTTCATTAGTGTGAAAACCTATTCACATTGTACAGCAACGTGCCACCTGCTTGTGACACAATTTCCTCCGGGTTCAAACGTCCATAATAAGGATTTGACAGCATTCAGCAATTCATGAAAGGTCAGTAACGGTATCGGATGGTCAGGCTTGCTCACTTGGTTGTCATCCCATTCCAGTTGTGTAGATCGATGCTGATCACTAGGCTCGCCTATCTTTAACAGACCGCTGGAATATAGCTGGAATATTGCTGAGTGAATTGTCCTGTGTACTAAAGTACCTCTCTGAAGAGACTAGCTCTAATGTTGATAATGTTATGTCGAATGCCAGTAAATTTAAGAAAACTCTCCTACTTATCCAAATCACTCATTCACGCCACATCGAAATTGGTTTTGAGGTTTTTCCTACCCGTGATAGTTTTTTTCTTCCTGATTTGATTACCCATCAGTTTATGTTCAACCACAACAAAAATGTGTTTCTCTTGAAAGCAGTTCCTCATTTATTGTGGAAGACAACGACAACCATCGTTATGTTTTTCTTTCTTGAGTTATGACGACAGGTTTAGTGGAAAGGCTCATACACAAATATAGCGTAATTATCTAACATTGTCAGGGGTTTTGTTTGTTTGGTTGGTTGGGTTTTTTCTAAAAGCACGTATCCACAAAGCACCTCTCCTTTACAGAACATTTCAAATTGGTGTATGCGCTTCAAATGCCCATTTCAAGTTAGAATTCCTCAGAGCAGGATTGTGTACTGTTTCACAAATAGTTGTGAAAGATGTGTTGACTTTCAGAGATGCATGCGACTGTATTTAAAAGCAAAAGTCGTCTTGAACCATCAAGGTAATTTGCATCGAGGTACTTTGGTGCTGCTGGAAAATTGAATGGCATCCCAAATATTTAGATACCCTCCGATGAGTGAAAGTATGGTTATACAGTGAGTACGGCTGTGCCTTATTCCAGGAACATCACCGTTTTCTCAGTTTAAGATCATGATCCTAAAACAGTTTCCACAGTCCTATCCAGAGCATGGGTTCCAATGCCGGATTCGTATTTACTAGAATCATGGTTGTAGATTGTCAATCCACTTGTTTGAAAACTAGTGCATGAATCACGGAGATGTTTCAAGCATCAGTAGCAAGGGTAAGACATAACTAAATTAGTCCTTTTTCCACATTCTGGTAATCAGGATGCTTATACTTGTAGAAGCTTATACACGTAGCGTCTTAAAGCGGGTGGGTGAGTTTAGTTTTACTCTGCACTAACCAATATTCCAGCTAAGTGGCGGTGGTCTGTAAGTAATCGAGTCTGGACCAGACGATCAAGGGATACGATGACATGTGTCAACCCAGTCAGCGAACCTGACCATTCCACCCTTAGTCGGCTCTCACGACAAGTATGGGTTACTGAAGATCATTTCTATGTTCACGGGGACGTCTGAAAGTGACGAAAATGAACTGCAATCAAACATAAATCTTCCAGAATCTTTTCTTTGAGGACCAAACACTATAACAAATGGAAAATGGATAAGTGAAACATACTTCTACCTGAAAGTGCTTGATTAACATTCTACTCCATTCTACTTCTGCTAGCACACTCAAAGATATCAACAGTATGACATCGGAAGTTAATAAACCAGTGTATTGCCAGATAACTTCAATCGGACGAGACACACAGTTCCGAGAACTTCAAGAGCGACATGGAGTGTGTACGCAACCTACGTCTGTAGCCCAGGACGTACAGATGCGCGATCAAAAGGGAATATTTGCTCAACAGCCTCTGCAAATGACTTCAGGGTATCTCTAGAACTGCAGAAAAGAAACACACATGCAACTGGGTTTAAGTTCTTCTTGAACGTCTTCACACCATTGGTACATATAACATAAAGATATATAATGTAATGGAAAGATGTCTTCCAGGAAAGATTCTCTTTACGCAACATCACGCATTGAATTTCGGAGTAATTACTTTCTTCATAAACGACATCTGATCTAAGAAATCATGTACCAGTCCTATGGATTCTTTCAAAGTAATGTGTTCACGGAAAACCGATGGTTCCACACAATTGTCGATTGTAAAATGAAGTTAGAAAGGTAAATAGTGATGCTGGAAGGAGTAGTTATCACCACTCAGAAAAGTGTGTCCAACTTTCCAGATTACAAAACAAACACAAACGTCTTTTTTCTGTCAAAGTCTTGTATCAGTGTATATGAAGCAGTGTTTAGAAGGTGAGTGAATTAATTTTGCGCCACACAATATTCCAGCTATGTGGAATATAGTAAATAATCATGACTGAACTAGAAAATCCAGTGACCAACAGCATGAGCATCGATTTACATAGTTGGGATATGATGACATACGTCAACCAAGTTAGCAAACCTGACCCGTTAGTCGCCTCTTATGACAAGCATAAAGTAATACAGACCTATTCTAACCCCAAATCTTCTCGGGTCACGTACTGAAGGGAATACGTTTAAGTTTTTAAACATATCTTCTGTTTTCACAGGAATGAAGTCTGAATATTTGAATGAAAATTACCAATCTAAACATTGTGTCTCAAGGTATTTCAAGCGGTGGTTAAAAGGGATGTGTTGAAGTTATTATAAAATATTTCAATTTATTATGTCAGTACAAATACGTATAATACCTAACACAAATGGATATTATAAACAGGTGTTTTTCATAAACAAAACCCATGATACAAGGCATATTGTAACAAAATCAACAATAACCGACATCTGTCCAACAATACTAGTTATAACAGATGAAGTGTGGTGAAACAACAGCAAAGTAATGCACACTTTTGGGTATAGAATTCTTCTTAGAACTTAAAAACAATTCCCCTCTGTACTACTTCTAACTTCCATACACGAATGTATTATTAGCTTTACAAGACATATACAGGCCATTTGTTTACATCTTCTACCAGGCTTTGACGTTCATGGTCTGCTATAAAGAAATTGACCTTACTTGTGTTAATTTCAAACGTAAGAATCAGTCGTAGGACTAAACAAGGACTGTCAGCTCTTAGTAAGTTGAGGAGTGGATAAAATCGCTTCATATTTGCATTTACACACTCAGGCTAATCTGGTAGAAATGAGTCGGTTAAAAGACTGAATTGTCAAGCCAAACTTGAGTTCACAAACTCAATGAACATTAACGAACTACTTGGAGCTAATTTCTAAATAAAAACGTAATGCGCCAATGACATAATTGCCTCTGTCTCATAAACCTCTCAAAAGGGATATTACTTCTGCCTCTCGTGTCGCTATTTCCATACTTTTCCCATCGATTTCTCCATGAAGATACAAATATTAGGCACCTTGAGATCAGTACAATTACATTTCGTATGATTCACTTGTGTAACCATTAAAGATTAAACACTTATCTTTGCACTACTTGTATGATGGCGTGACAAATGTCATGTGCAATCTAAGACGTGAGGGTGCTAAATGATGCAACTTTGACTCAGCACTTTTGCATTTAAGGATGCATTAAACAATCACAATGTTTAGAGATTCACACGTGGAGGACACTTCCATCTAACGCTTTAGGGAAAGGAAGTCTTTACCGTATGAACCCGTTTAATTTTGGTTTGCTTGTTTGGATTTTGTTGTTGTTGTTGTTGTTTCTGTTGTTGTTTTTATGGGTTTTTTCTGTTTTGTATCTTTGGGGGAGGGTTTTTTTGTTTGTTTGTTTTGGAGGTTTTGGGGTTTTATTTTTGTAGGGTTTTTTGTTTGCTTTTGGGGTTTGGAAGGGGGGGGGGGGTTATTGTTTTTGTGTTTTTTTTCCAATGACTACCACACTCCAATGACTTAGCACTGAGCACCATCGCCACAGACTAATCTGCATATCAGTTGACCGGACCTTGTTTGTACAAAATGAGTTAAGGCTAAAAGCGGATGAGACTTATCTGTTGCAGGCCTTTCGGCGCCCTCTATCGTGGCTTGTGTACAATAACGTAGATGTACAACTACAACTGGGGCAGTGAGCAGCATGACTATCCACAATTAATGTCACGGCACTATCCACAGTTATGCATTAACGTCACGGCACTAACCACAGTTATGCATTAACGTCACGGCACATCTAGCGGTCATTACGGTCTTGATGTGGGCAGATGTAGCCGTACAAGCAGATGAATGCACGCACGGGATCTGAAAAAAATTGCAAGAAGAAACAGTGTTTCACATTGTGAGACACATTGTTTTCATTAAAAGTAAACAATTCTGTCCAAGACGCTAATCTTGATAAATCTCTTTATCACCCAAATAATTCGGACTGTAAATGCAATGTCATGCAAACCATAGTCAATGTAGACTGCAAGGACTGTATGGACAATTGACATGCATTTGCATGTGTTTGTGATTATTAACTTTTGAGAAGAATACGTTCATATTTTTGCAATCGCGTTATGTCTGGTAATTTAGAACGTGGTCATTGTAACTCCTTCAAATCTTTGAAGTCAATAATGATCACTGAGTGATGCAATATGACAGAATAAATTATTGGTTCGTTTTATGTGCGTCAAAGGATAGGATTACGTGGAATACATGGCAATACTGTTAGAATCCACGACAAGGTTTCCATTTTTCATCCATTTATCACTGTTAGGTACGTGTTCGGATACCGATATTAGTGTGTTCCTAATGCTTTTGAAATGGACAACCCTCCTCAGCATTTCCCTTTAAATGGAAACTGATGCATAAGAACTTCGAAAGCTGTCAATCATGACATCCACAACACCACTACTGTCATGGCGTGCAGGTGCTGAGGGGCGGGTTGAGAAGATGGTTGACATTCTGACTCAGGTCTTGCAACCCAAAAGCCTTCAATCAAATATCACACCATGCATCGTGTACATCCTCCGTGGATAGTGTGAGCGAGCCTTCCTTCTCAATAAGCAGCGTTTACTTTTGGAGTGACAGTTATAAAGTGATTTATAAGTCGTCGTGGCAAACAGAGGTGGCCAACAACCAAGAAATAACACACTAAGGTTAGTTTCATCTTAATAAACGTCAGGATTCAAAAGAGACGTTTTCTTTCCTGTTAGTTATGACGCTTTACACATTCACTTTGTTTTACAGAGAACACGCCCACAAACAGCTGGTGCCTTTATGCTACTCAGTAATTCTCCTTTCCTTAAGGAATAAGCTCATAAATTGACTATATTCAGGACTTCGGATAAGTCATTTTCCTGAACTAAGAGATGTACCTACTTTGTATTTTATGAACACAATTTTAGTACGTTCTGTTATATCAGATGTTACCCCTAAAGACTAATCTGTGGTGGCAGGACTGCCCGGTGAACCTGTCAAAAGAACACGTTGCGCTTAGGAATATTTTGATGCCAATTAAGAATCAAGAGATACATTATCCAACTAAACGTTAAGGAAGTTCCAGGTCCATTACATGACTCTTTAACCAAATGACGCACAATGTTCATGACAGAAACCAGCCCAAGGAAGGCGCTGACACATTGTTAACAAATTACAGTCCTCTTCTTGCAACTAACACGAACAGAAGGGTTCGAACAGGGACAAAACAACAGGTCATTTAAATAAGTTGCTGTGTTCAGGTTCGCCACTGAATGTAATCCGGTTCTTCTTCCCCTGGTCTTGGAGGTTGTTGTTCTCTGTAATTGCCAAGAATACCCGACATCAGTCAAAATTAACGTCAGTCTCTGTGTCTTTCAAAAGAATGCCCTTTTCATAATTCAATTTTCGGCAAGGAACGTTATTGTAACAACAAGCGGCCGGCCACCAATTGAACAGAGTCTTAAATTATCTTGTATCCATAGTAATAGCTAATGAAGGTGTCAACAGGTCAACACGCTTTCAAATGTAAATTTATGCTTTCTACCCAGGCTGCGCATTTGCAGCGACAGATTTAAATTTAAATTTACTGGCTGTTTTAAAATTAGTTGTTGTTTTTTTTTTGTCATTTAATTTGACGACAATCGCCAGAGGTTGAAGAGTTGATATAAATCCAGCTAGGGTCCACGCAGATAACAAAAGTACTCTAAGTCCCCAGTATGGTGATCTACCTTCAGTTGCTGGCGATTTATACCTAGGTACATACACACACACACACACACACACACACACACACACACACACACACACTCTCTCTCTATCTCTCTCTCTCTCTCTCTCTCTCTCTATCTCTCTCTCTCTCACACACACACACACACACTCACTCACACACACTCACTCACACACACACACACATACAGTGTTCCCAGAAATTATTGAGAAAATCTTTGGGTTTTTTCTAATGATGCTAAGATTGGAAAAAGGGCTTTCACTATGCACTAAGCATACTAAATAAGGGAGACAACTCTTGAAGGCTTAGAAGGCAGCTCATTACGTCAAGAGTTATCTCCCTTGTCTGAGCAGACGACTTCCTGTGTTGACACGGCAGAATTCAGCAAGAGAGAGAAAAGAAAGCTCATTCTAGATGATTTTGAAAGGGGTGAGGCTGATGCTAAAGTGTTAACTTGTAGACATGATATTCCTCTGTCTACAGTATACAGAACTTTGAAGAATTTTCAAGCAGGAACCGGGTTAGAGCACAAAGCAGGGGCAGGTCGGCCTAGGAAATTCAGTGTTGTGGATCGCCGAAGACTTGGGCAGATTGAGAGTAGGGGCAAATTGAAAAGTAGTTGAGAACATCAGAAATGAAATGATTAGCAGAAGAAGTCCTCAGGTATGCAATGAAACAGTTAGGCAGGAATTTCAGAGACTTAATTGGGTGAAAAAACGTGGAATTCCCTCGCCGTTGATGAAAGATGCACAAAAGGAAAAACGTTTAAACTGGTGTCGGGCTCATGAAAATCAAGATTGGGATAATGTTTTCTTTTCGGATGAAAGTTCTGTTTGACTTTTCCCTAATTGTGTGAAAATTTGGACCAAAGATACTGTCAAACCTATCTACCAGCGACCAAAACATAGCCCGAAGATTCACATGTGGGGTGGCATATCGGCTCTCGGAGAGAGGCCATTGTGTGTTTTCACGGGAAACTTGACTAAAGAAAGATACGTTGACATTCTAAATGGTCACCTTCTTCCGACAGCACAAACATTGTATGAAGATGATTGGATTTTCCAGCATGATAATGACCCAAAACACACTGCGCGCTACACAAAACAGTGGTTGTCGGGCGAAAATGTTCAAGTTTTAGACTGGCCCAGTTACAGCCCAGACCTAAACCCAATTGAGAATGTGTGGGGAGTCATGAAGGACAGAATAAACCAAAAGGGACTGAGAAATATTGAAGATATGAAGGCCGAGGTGGTCCAATATTGGGATACCCTGTCACACGATTACCTACACACTTTGATGGGTAGTGTGCCTAGGCGTATTCAGGCATGCATTGCTGAGCGAGGAGGTCTAACAAAGTACTAAAACAAGACTGAGACTGTAAAAGGATGATGTTTTAACATGTTTATGTAAGTAAAACGCCAGAAGTTAATAAACGTAATGAGTTACATGACAAAACATGATTCTCAATAATTTCTGGGAATACTATACATATATACTTTCCATACTAGTTTCAGTTGTAATTGTCATATTCTAGTTGTTTTACTGTCTTTTGATGACAGGTTGATATATTAGACACATATTCCATTTCAGTGTCAAACATGTTCTCGTCACGATATGCCTGAAATAATCTTAACTCACTCACTCACTCGAGCTCTATGAACAAGCTGGTAAAATATATCTGTCATCAGTGTTGGTTCCCTTCATCGTTTATGATCAATACCAGCTTGTTTCACAGGCTTATAAGTACAGTTATTACGTATACTCGTTGATTGGCTTTCCAGTTGTGGAGAAACCTTGTTACAAAAAGTGACATTTTTCAAGTATTATGTTCATTAAGTGACTCATTGAATACTCACAAATTATTTGGTTTCAGTGTAATCTGAAAACAATCGCCTCTCTTCTCAGAACATCAAAACGTGCGTACTTTCTAATGGTTTCCATTTTATACTAGCTGTTGTGAAATGACTGTTTATTCTAATTTCCCTTTGGATGTGACGAGCAGTTTGAAAGTACAAGACATTTAAATTCAAAGGTCTCAAGACACGCAGGTTCTACTTGATAAGTAAATCATGTGACTGGATATCTGGTCCATTACTTCAGTTTTTATTGTTTGCCAACACCTGGTGGCATGTCTGATTTGCTGTGATCAATTCAAGCAATGTTCCCTTTAGACGCTTATGTTCAATAGAATGTCGTTGGATTTTGTTAAACACAAAAAACACTGCGTAAACAGACTAAAGAGTTTGTAAAACAAGAATGCACATTTTTGCTGGGCATAAATTTCCATCTACAGTGCGAGTTCGAATCTCAGGTTCGTCTTCATTAGGATTATAGAAATATTGAATGGAAATCATTCAAACGTCTCACTGGAATAAATATAGATATAAATATAAATATAAATGAAAAGCTCTGTCTTCAGGACAAATGCTTAATATGTCTCCCTGGTATGATACCTAGCATCTTTCATTCAAGAAAACCTAAAAGATTACTAACAGACTCAAACAATCATGTTACCACATGCTCACCAGCTCCTTGTTTAATATATGAAGTGAATCCAACCGTCAAACAAATGTCTTACAAACTATTGATACTATACATGTAAATGAGCTTCACACATTATACCCATGCGGGTCTTCGGCGTGACGACCGAGCGCCTTGACCAGCCCGGATTCTATATAATGAAGCCTGAAAAAAATCAATGTAGAAGCTAATGAGAGTGTGGGAGATGTGAAAAGAGTTTTTAGATGTTGGAAATATAATATGCATGAAAAGGCATAAAAAATAGAACCACTGAAAAATAAATATATTGCTAATGATAATACAGCGAAAATACCAAACATTAATTTTACATGCATAGAGAGTGATTTGCGCAGGTAGAAAATAACATAACCAAATAACATGATGTCCAAACACTCCAATATGACATTAACGTGCAATATGAATATCAGGGTCATGAAAACGATGTTCAATCACAAATTATAGCATGTGAAAAATTAAAACATAACACGACTGAAAGAGTTTTAACGCAACAACGCCATCGACCGACTGAAGACTTCCACACATACTCAGGCACCATTATAAGTTTAAAGAACTCGCAGGGATCAACACACGACCCATCCTAACACATCTGTCACAACTGCAGCTCAAGACCGGTTCATACAGGTTCGTCAGCCATATTTGGAGTATTTATTTTGTTCAGTACACCAGGGTTACATTTTCGTTCGGAAGTATATAAAGCCGTGTTTGCTGAGTCGTTGGGATCGTTATTTTCAAACTGCATACAGGAAGTGCACGTCTGGTAGCAAAAGTGTAATGATGTGGCCAACCGTCTCTCAACCTCCTGCAACTGGCACAAACAGTGCACACTACGTAGGTCGCAGTCTGTGATCAGATTGGTTTCCGATGGCAAGTATCATTCCCTTGTTCATCACGTCGTCCAGGTGAAATGAGGCTTAACGTCGCACTTGAGAATATGTCGCTCAAATGGCGACGTGCATGTGTGTGTATGTACGGTTGCTTGTACTAACCCAGGCTTAAGCTGTGCTAGTTCACTGACATACAATGCCGCATGTTTACCCCACTCAGACACATTATACTGACACCGCGCCGACAAGTTCTTGTTGTACACATTAATTATGAGCAATAAGTGCTATATTTTAACGTCTTTTTTTGGTATGACGCGACCGGAGATAAAATCCGCGACCTACTTGCTCTCGGGGTGGATGCTGTAAATACTTCACCAGGCTTCATATGGTCGTCAGTTGAACTCTTTGAGGTATTTTGATAGCCCTTTGAAATCAATAATGGTCCTTGGGTGATAAGATATGCCAGGACAAAGATCCATTCAGCGCATTGGAGGAAACTGACATGATAACATCGAAACTAGTCTATATGGATACTGTCATAGTACACTACCAAGTTTGGTCACTGATTGCACTTGTAACATACAACCCTTCAGCCTACAACCTTCCTCTTCATTTCAAGCAGGGCGATGCATCAAGCACACTTCCATACCATTCCTAGTTTCCATGGCATATTGTACAAGCATTCATATAATATTCCCTCGTTCGTAATTCCGTCGTTCTAAACCACCTAACTCTTTGAAATCAATAACGATCCGATCTGGTATGCGAGAACAAACGATTCATTTACTGTATATGTGACAAGTGTCATGATTACGTTGGAAACACTACACAAGGTTTCCATGTTTATCCATTTACCACTGATCGCCATGCTTTCAGATAACGTTATTAGACTGCGGATAACACTTCCTCCTCATGCCAGAAAGGAAACCGTACGTCATGAGCTCCATAAAGGAAGTTTGAACTACACATGGCGTCATATTGTTGAAAGGCGGATTGACAGCTAACTTAAATACAAATGCGGGTTCCTTGCAGCCCGAAAGTCTTAAATTAAACGTCATACCATGTATCGGGCACTTCCTACGTGGATGTTGTGAGCACGCCTTGTGTCGATAATGTATGTTTACATCAACTCAGGACGCTTGCTCTCTCTTCAGGCAGACCAGACAGCGAATGGGGACTTCTCTAAGGACCTTTGCTCTCTCTACAGGCAGACCAGAGAGCGAATGGGGGCTTCTCTCAGGACCCTTGCTCTCTCTGCAGGCAGACCAGACAGCGAATGGGGACTTCTCTCAGGACCTTTGCTCTCTCTACATGCAGACCAGGCAGCGAATGGGGACTTCTCTCAGGAAATGCTGCCTAGTCGATCCCACCAAGAGATCAGGAGGTACCAAATCAAGGACACCGAGAACAATGGGGAGTCTGATGCCAGTGAGCTTGGGGTGCAAGACAGACATTTCAAAAGCAAGGTCTGCATACGTAGCATGCTTGCGTAGCACCGCTATCCAGTTAGGCTGTTCAAAGATTGCTCACAAACTGGCCAACATCCAAGCACTGACAGTCTAAGGTTACTTGTATCTATGTCTTTGTCAGGTTTCAAATAAAAGCACAACCATGTCGTCGTCCATGGTAATTGCGAAGATCTACATATTTCCTTTGCTATTCACAGTACACACAAGGAAGCCCAGCTCCAGTAAGTGTGCTTTTCTTTAGGAATAAGCTTACAAATTGATTTTATTGCTGCAGGAAATGGTTTACTTTGGAGAGATATTCGTCATGTACCTAATTTGTTTTTCATGAACACGAAGAACTTGCATTACCATATCACGGGTACTCTGTTACATTAGGTATTCCTAATTTGTCATGCTCCCCATGTCGAGTAGATCCATCAAAAGATCCTATGACGTTCAAGGATAATTTGATCAGGGGAAACAGTGTCTAACTTAAAGCAACTATATAGCCTCAGCTACATGACATTTTAACAAAACTAACAATGTAAATGACATGAACCAGCCTATTAAATGCGTTGATATGTAGCTCACATATTACAATCCCGTTCTTGAACCTAACACGAATGGCAGGGTTCGAGCATGGATAAAACAAGAGGCCATTTAACTACATTGTTTTGAACCCGTCACGACCTTCGCCAGTTAATCTAATCTACCTTTTCTTCCTTTCGTACGGAAATGTTCTTAGAGGCTGTTGTTCTCTGCAATTGCCAAGGGTACGCGATATCAGTCAAAATTAACGTCACAGTCCCTGTGTGTTTCAGAAGAATTCCTATTCATAATTCAATTTAGACGTTAGTCTAACTACAAGCGTACGCCCTCCAACGGAACCAAGTCTCAAAATTATCTTGTTACCATAGTAATCAGAAACTAAGGTGTGAACAGGTCGAAATTCACTCACGGCAAGATGAATGTTTTTTTGCAAGCTCATCATTTGCAACAAAAACATTGAAGTCATCAATGAACTGTCTAGACTACACGATTTTCATTTCTGTCGAATGTGTCAGTAATATCAGTTCAAGAGTAACGTCCAAGAATGTCATTTTGGTATTTGACATAATAACGGAGAAGACAACACGTGAATTATACCATACCATATACGCAAATCACGGACTGGAAATCAAGCATCATTTTACTGTTTGGTAAACAAAACAATGTAGTAAAGGGACCGTCACTGCCACCTTGCCAATGTCCTTTTGACAAATGAAACTTTAGCGAACTGCAAGACTGATGTATATTGTATTGTGTACATACATTGTGTATAATGCTAGAATGTTTCGAGAGCTACGGTTAAGCATTTGCCCCGCGTTGATAGGCTGAGTAGTTTAAATTAAACTGTGACATCCGCATGACCGAATTGTAGTAGTTCGTCATTCCTTGTTAAAGACAATTTCAGGTATGCTGTTCACGTCAATCCGTCGATGCTGATGATTAGTTTGGCGCCAATACTCATTTTTTAATTTGGGCATATTGGGCTATTCTGAAAACAATTATCATTCTTTTTCTCTGAAAACGTGTACAGTTTCAACTTCAAATCATTTAAAGCAAATTACGTGCTCTCCATACACGTTGATGTGAAATATCTGTAATTTCCCGTTGGAGATGATTAGCAGTTGAAACGAACAAAACGGGCTAACGCCTTCAGCTACACCGGTCCTGCTTGATAAGTAAATCCTGTGGCATGATGCCTGGTCCATCACGTCAATGTGTGATTGTTTACTAACTGCATTAGCAGTACTGCTATGCGGTGCCTGTCATCAACACCTCAAATGTTTCATCGAAATAATTTCTGGTGCTGCCGATATTTAATGTCTGGAGTGAATACTTATTTGGTGTCACCTGGTGAAGGATGGTCCATTAAACATCATGTTGTCACGGGTTGGTCCGTCTTTTAATGGAATACATATGCCATTTGATCTCTTTGTTCACTGTCATGGACTTTACAGCCCCACAACTTCAAATAAAAAGTACAGCCGCCAAACAAATGCCATACAAACCATAGATGTAATACACATTTCCGGTGTTTTCTTAGGAAACTTCAGCCGCACTCTTCAGAATGACTCTTCAACACCGTATTGCCTGCACAACCAACAGCTAAAGTCAAGGACGCTCTGTCACTGGATCAAAAGAAACTGATTGCACTTAAGTCTCTACAAAGGACTTTAGGAAATCTCTATCACCGTAGAAGACAACGCTGCCTGTTTTATCTTCCTGAAGCTCTTCACACAGTTGACACATGAAACAATAACGTACAGTAAAACATATCTTTTATTGTAAAACATCTCTTTGTTCAAGATTAAACATTAACCTACAGAATTTCGTCTTCGAAAAAACACATCTTATCTGAGAATATCTTGTGTTAATCCTTTCGATGTTTTCAAAGGAGTCACAATCATCGAATGCATTGTCAAGGTTGAAAAATCAATACAGATACTTATGAGTAGATTTCAATCTTGTGACGGGACTGGATTTTTAGACGTGAATGTTATCCGTTTGTAAGTGCAATATAGGCAAGATGTTCTATGAATTCATTGGTAGATGTTTTCGAATTATGTCGTAACATGTATCCAGCGATTTCTAACATGGATGCGTTTTAGTTAGCCAAAATGGTTGAATTGAATATCTTTGTTTTAAATACACAGTCGTATATTTGGTATCGCAAATTAGAATTAAATTACATCAATCAACAGGAACACAACCGTAACATTAATTACACTTTTCATTCTCTGTGTTGTGACACATAGTCGGCGATCTAACCCACTAAGCCACTGCGACTTATTTTCAAAAATGAACTTTCTGCATGGCACTTCATGTTCAGAAACGGGGCAGATGTTAACATAAATACATTGGAACATTCTTCTCTTCAGAAAAGGACATAATAACCGACATATCTTCAACTGTGTATTACACGTACTTGACGTGTGGTGCCAGTTCACGGCCAATACATACACTCACGTATATAATTATTTTGACGACAAACGTTTGTCAGTTTAACGACAAGAAAAGGATCTGTTTTACATGTTACCAGGGCGTTTAAAACACAACATATTCACTGCAAGACGTATATACAACCTATTTGTTTACACCAGAAATTGACGAGCAGGTCACCGGTGCAATGACTTGTTGGTTTCAAGCGTAAGGAAAATATATGTGAGCACAATCACATGATCCAGCAAAGTGGCTGGAGTGGGCAGCTACTGTAAAATAGGTAGTCGGCCAGAATAGCCCAAGTAGACGAACGTGAATTCTCAATCCCGTATGCATCCTTTAACTCAATTTCAACTCAACAAATTATATGACAGAACTGAATCGGTTTACACACTGATTTATCAAATCAAATTAGAGTTCACAAACTAAATTGACATTAACGAAAGAGTGGGCACATTTCCAAAGAAGATCGTAATATGTGATTGATATATTTGACCCTGTCTCATAAACTTCTCAAAGGGATATTATTCCTGCCTCTCTTTTTCGCGTTTTCCATATTTTTCCCATAGATTTCTCCACGAAGATGTTAAATGGTCACAACTATCAGGCGCCCTGTATAATTACGCTTTATATCATTCCGTCTTAAAAATATCAGTATAACTGTAAACCTGCCAAGTTTCTGAAGGATGAACAGAGACATTTGCGCTACCTGCATACCAACTTCACGAACGTTAAGAACTATTTAAGTGCAACCTCTAACAATAATTAACATGTTATTAACTTTACTACAGCTTGTTCAGTGTGACCTGAGATAATCTACATATGCATGACCTGGGAGGTCAAATGGCACAAAGAGCAGCCAGCGAAAACTTCAAGATTTTGCGTTCGTTCGAAGTATGTACACATTGGAAACATTAAACGATCTGTAGCTTCTTTAAAGATAGTTAAGGCACCGCTGAAGATTTCTCGACACTGAGATGTCAAATGGCGACCTTGTTTCGGCTGTTCGGATATGCTGACAATCAACTGACATATGTTCACCCCTTCACAATGATAGACCCAACCAGTTATGACACGGTCACGCAGTACAATAGTATTTACTTGTACAGGTCAAGCTGAATCAGCAGTAAGTGATGCACTGAAATATGAACGTACCCCTCCAAAAGAAAATATTCAGTGACATTAGTTCCAGATTTTAAAATTGCGATGATTTATGATGGTTCCTAGACGTTTAGTGGCTGACGCCTCCATCAATGACGCATCAGTGTAAAAAGGTATCTATGATAAAATTACTTATCGTTGATTTTTCCATATGTTCCTGCGTTTTGCTTTTCAGATCATAGCACACTTTACGGAAATGAAGATTTTGTACCCCACACCACTGCAGCCCTCTAATTGGCGTGTCAGGGCGTTTCTGTTTGTAAACAAATAAACACTTATGGTGGAAACGAAAAGAGTTCAGAGTTGCATCAGTGACATGCATGCCAATGCAGTATACTACATGCAGGACGAAATATAGTAAGGCATTATATCCACGTTGGTATTATAACCAGGTTGGACATTTAGAGGCCCTATTCAGTCAATAAGGTGGCTATTGAGGTTCTCATGTCTCCTGTAATGAACCCTGAATATCTGGATAATCCTAATGGCCATGGGCTGCAGGTCACATGTGTTATCCCAACAGGGGATACAAGACATTAATGAGTTTGGTCAATTAATATGAGTCTTATCAGTTAACAAATTAAGGAATATATACTACATACGGCCAATGTATTTGGCATTATAACCAGGGAAAACTACTTTTGTTCCGAAAAAAAGTGGCAAATGACATTTTACCCAGTTAGGCATTATTTTCAGGCTACTGTATAGACAGGAAATCAACTCTGGCAAAAACATCAATGTGGCAGCATCTCTAGATGTCCTTAGGGTATGACAACCGTGGACCCGTACAACCAGATGAATGAACACACAGCAGTGTGGTAACAGAGAGTGCTTCACTTTTTTATATAATTTATAAATTATGAGATAAATTATTGTGCTCTTGTTGACAAGTTGCCGGATTGGACAGATGCCGGTTTCGACAGGTTCCACTGTACATCGTATAGATGGTGTAAGATGTGACTCACACCCTGTGCCAGAGGTATCACGATAGCTGCATGAAACCCTAGGTACGAGAATGGTTCAAAAACTGACTTGCCTCTGCATGTGTTTATGACCGTTCCTAACTATAGTGGGAATACGCTCAAACATAACTGCAGGGGGGAACATCTTCATCACGCAAGTAACATTGCTTCGTTCGTTCGTCATTGCAACTATTGTTGTAACTCTTTGAAATCAATAATGATCCTTGAGCGAAACGATGTGCCAGAACAAGAGATTCATTCATCGTATATGCGAGAAATGGTTTCCATTTTTGATCTATTTATCACGGTTCGCTACGCGTTCACACTACCTTATTGGACTGTGGTAGACACAATCCCCCTTTTTCATTTCAACAAAAGGAAGCGTAGAAACGTTCACTGGAAACCCAGTGGAGTGACAGCCATAAATTCACAGTGAGTGAGTGAGTGAGTATGGTTTTTATTGCAGCAATATTCCAGCAACATCACCGCATTTAGCAATATTCCAGCAACATCACCGCATTTAGCAATATTCCAGCAACATCATCGCGTTTAAAAATATTCCAGCGGGACCCACCAGAAATGGACCTCCCATATTGTACCCATTTGGAGAATCGAACCCGGGTTTTCGTCATGACGAGCCAACACTTTAATCACAAAGCTACCCCACCACCCCCTTCACAGAGAAACTTTGAACGCCATTTCCGTCATGGTGTGCAGGTGTTGACAGACGACTGAGAAGCTGACTGAGATACAAGAAAGGATCTCATGCAACCAGAAATCATATATGAGACCATACATCGTGTACATTCTGTGGATGTTGTGAACATGTCTTCCTTATCAATAAAGAGCGTTTTCGCTTGGATTGACAGTTCTGGAGCAGTGATAAGCAGAGGTGACCAACTGCCAAGAAATAACAAACTAAGCTCAGTTTTATCTTGATAAATGTCAGGTTTCAAAAGAAAGCACAGCCCCGTTTTCTTCCATAGTAATTATGACGCCCCATACATTATCTGTATCCTTCACAGAACACAGGGAGACCAATGCTAGTGATTTTACTCGAATAAGCTAATCCAATGATTTTATTCCAAACACAGGAATTGGTTTCCTTTTGAAAAGGCATATTCGCCATTTGGAATTACGATAAATCAAAACACCTATTGTTTTAACTGCAAACAAATGTTCTTAATTTATATATCATGAAGATGTAGAACCTTCCTATATCAGATATTTCCCTAAAGCTATTTTGTCATGATAGTAATTCTATTTCCAGTAAATCTATCCAAAAAGCCTGTGACGATCAAGAATCCGTTGATCACAATGGAGCCTCACGGTAGACATTATCGTGGTTCAGCACTTTTCGAGCCGCGACAATATGACTCTTTAACCAAATGACGCCCGATAAAAACGATATAAAACAGCGGGGTTCAAGGAGAGATAAAACAAGAGACCATTTAGCTATGTTTTTCTAGACCTGTCACCACACTTCCCGGATAATTTAATCCAACTCTTCTTCCTCTACTACAGGAATGGTCTCAAATGCGTTTTTTCTCTATCGTCGCCAGAGGTTCTCGACATCAGTCAGAATTACCGTCAGTACCCTTGTGTTTCAAAATAATTCCCCTTTCATTATTCAATTTTCGCCAACGGACGTTATTCTTACTGGAAGCACTCGGTGCACAATTTGAATCAAGTCTGAAGATTATCTTGTTACCATAGTAATCGCAAACGAAAGTGGGAAAAGGTGTGTTTGTGCGCTCTTCTTAGCATTAGCATCAACAACATGGCAACCATGAATGAAATGAATATACAATGTCTTTCTCTAGAACATCAGTGGAAAAACTGGATATGTGAAGTACAGCAAGTATGTTAACTGGCGTAAAACGTGGACGAACCATCCTAGTATTTGAGAGGGTGTGAATTTAGTTATATACTGTAATCAGCAAAATGACATTGTCGGTTATATGGCGGCGATCTGTAACGACCAGACAATCCAGTGATCTCTTGGTATATGAAGTAAAACACACAGGACAAAGCGCTATATATACACATAAGCAACGTGGCATTTGATGTACAGCGTAAAGGAACCTGTATGTTACTGTTCTTGAGCGAGTATCAATTTTCAATCAAACATAAATTGTAGTTGATAGTAATTAGTCGTCAAGGTATGACACGTGGTGCTGGAGTGTATAGTCAAAGTGGTTTTCATCTCATAAATATGTATGAATAATGTTTTCCAATAAGCTGACCTGGCGTAACCTATTGATGATGCTATTATTTCAGGTGTTTGGCGTTCTCGGTCATGTGTTATGCACACCCCCTTCAAGATATTATTTAACTTATTTGGTTAAAATTCCAAATTCATGTATATGAAACTGAAATAAAGGGATCATCGTATGGTAAAGACTTTGAACTCATTCATCAATCTCTTACCTCGTTGGAAGTGGAGCGCGCCGGTCTGAGAGCGCTTCATTACGCGCTGTAAACGCGTGTGTGGTATTGGTGTAAACTTACTGGTCTGTCCTTGTCTCGTTGACCTTAGCAGAGTTTGCCATTAGCCATGAATGTTAAAATCAACTGCTGTCGAGATTATGTATACTGGACAAAACCTGTTTGGGATATATGTAAATGTTTGAATTATGAATAATGATCTGTTGACGCATCGACACACTGATAAAATATCAATCATAAAAATATCAATATCCCTGACTTATTTTGTCCAGTATAGTTACTGTTGCGTTTTTGGTTATGCAGAGGTTGTCTGGCGATGTATTCCAAGTAGATATTCCATGTTTTCAATTCAAGTCATAACACTGTGGCATTATGTCTCCTTAGCACGAATCTGTGATCCGAAATGTGATTCGTGTTACGTAAAGTCAAGCTACATCGGCAAATGGTCAAATTATTTCCACATTGATATCAAATTTCCTCTAAGGGCAAGGTCTGTTTACGAGTACATCGTATACATGTGGCTATGAATCACTTATTTAATTTTTATGCAGGTGAACTCTGTGAGAACGTGCATCGAATTCCCCTGAAAGGGGATACGGGTTTTTGGATTGTCCGTCTTATCTTGCCATAGCCGACAGTGGTGATATCAGGTTGTAGGAACTGTATGAAGAGGTCTGATACACATGACAGGGTGATAATTATGTCACAGCAGACACCAACAGTTTAACGTAACAACAATATAATCTAATTAATACGGCAGGGCGGAAGTTCTGTACTTATTCCTGTCTGCAAGCAAAATACAACTTTACATGTTCCAAAGCGTCCAAAGATTATTTTGATACATCTTGTCAGGGCACTCCACAATTCCGCTTTTCTCTCAGAGGACCAGACCTTCGAAGCTTGACAACAATGACATTTAGTACACACGAACATTAAAACGGTTTTTATCATTCACATTAATGGGATTGGGGAGCAGAAACCTCATCACGTCAATATCCTGTGTTTTCAGATCCTTAGAACCAGGACATGCTTTTCAGAGATATTGAAGACCATGTTAGCACAGGAACATCGAAATCTGTTTTGGGGATAGGCACATAGAGTTCATTGTTTGAGGAGGCACACCGCCTTCTTCGTTAGAATATGCACATCTAACTCTTTGTTAGGATATGCACATCAAATTGGTTGTTAGAATATGCACATCAAATTCTTTGTTCTAATATGTACATTGAATCCTTTGCTAGAATATGCAGATCAGATTCTTTGTTAGAATATGCTCATTGAATTCTTCTTTAGAATAGGCATATTGATTTTTTTATAGAGTATGCACATCGAATTCTTTGTTCTAATATATACATCGAATTATTTGTTAGAATATGTACATCCAGTCTTTGTTAAAATATGCACATCGTACACACACGTTTCTGGACCATACAAACCAGTCTAATAAGCAGGTTTTCGCAGAGATCCATATAAATTCATCTTCTCAGGGACTGAGCTGAAACACCTTTCTTTGCTTTTAAAACCTGGATATCGTTGAAGATCCCGGTTTGTATAAAGCATGAACATTAAACCACA
Organism: Haliotis asinina; assembly: GCF_037392515.1. Taxonomy (NCBI): domain Eukaryota; kingdom Metazoa; phylum Mollusca; class Gastropoda; order Lepetellida; family Haliotidae; genus Haliotis; species Haliotis asinina. The sequence continues at coordinate 12,385,201 of NC_090293.1, read as the reverse complement.
AGCCATGGTGTTCCTTGTTCGTGGGAGTAGCCAGGACAACGTAGGCATAACAGCTGAAGCTGCAACAATCCCCATTGATGTACTCCCTTTGGGTAGACGAGGCTGATTAGACTGAAGGAGGTCAGCTTTCGTCAAGTGCTGTTAATTCGATCGTATTTTCTGTGCGGTGTTAGTCAGGATTGCCGAGGACGGATATATATGACATGATCATATGATAGCATTATGAACAACATCGATATAGATGTTAATTATAGCAAAATCAGTGCATGATATTGGAAGCAGGTTGCTCAAACTACAGACGTCCAACACTGAAGTTAATTCATCATGATCTACTGATTAACAAGGTATTCTGAGATGCCGTTAAGCAGATACCACTTGGAATACATATCCTGGCTGCCTTGGAGAATTTGATAAATGTCCTATTAGTGATGAGACAGAACCTCCTTTGTCACCGACAGAACGTAGAGTCTTCAGTCCTCCAGAGAGATTTTACGTCCAGCTGATACCTCTAAACTGAGGTGTTCTGTGTGAAAACGCATGGCAAATGTAATGTTGGTGTTCCTCGCACAGCTCTGTGTGTTCCTCCCACTGCTCTATGTGTTCAATCAATGTCATGGTGAATGTTGATATCGGCAACCATCATGCTTGTGAAGGTGTTCTGTACGAGTAAACAGAGGGATGACAACGTCATGATGTATGTTGATATAGAGTTCCAGAGAGGAATACCACTTTTAAATAATATTGAAATAACATCAACAATCAAGTGAGGTATCAAACGGACAGCGTAACAGAGACATATCAGTCTTCAAATCGCAAACCATTACACCATTGATGATATATTATACAGCGACTGATATATTTCTATGACATTATTGGGTGTGATGCTTCACGTGATTATATATCATTATGCTTCCCTGATCCTGACAACCTTGACCCAAGTAGAAATACATCTACACAGAAGCACACTATGACATTTGACTATGAAGCACTTGTGACATTTAAATACTGTCTCTAACAACGCCGTTGACATCTTATAATGGCACATCGTAGTAGGTATATGAAAACCGTCTGTCATATCAGCTATGATAAGCAATTCATGTTCCTCAAGAAATTACTTGGGGTTGTCTATTGTTTCCAAGGTGACAATGATGTAAATTGCTGATGTTTAATTCCGTTTGTAATTTTGAAAAACGTGATTAATACAGCTTGAGATTTTCGATGGTAGACTGCTGTCGCGTGGCAACATTGTCGGAGTTTGAAAAAATAAAACCATTCATAACGGTTTTGATGAAATTTAGTTTTTAAGAGAAACAATCTGACATGAGAATATGGGAAATGTCAGCAATGTTTCCATAGTTACCTGTGCAATAAGGCTAGTCGTGCATGGTATTCTGTCTTGATTTGCCGTGATAGATGCATAACTGCTAGATAATGATAACCCCGATATACAACGATCTGAACCAAGCACGGGAAGATTCTGTTCAGAAACAAGAGTTGAACTTCTGAAGGATGAGGTTTCAGTCAAACACAGTAGACAGTTACTAAAAGAAAAGCGTTAACTCCAGACACGGTACAATCGGAGTCAACTGGAGAGTTAACGTACATTTAGGAGCAATAAGGATAAAGTCAAACACAGTAGAGAGTCCTGTTAAGATACAGTGCGATTTTGAAAAAAGAAAGCGGCAAAATGTCTTCTTCAAGTCCAAATATGAAAATCATCGAAGTGTATCGTCGATTAATCGATAAAATGTGGCCCAGGGGCACATTTCTCTCCTGACATTTATCTCTACATTCACGTCTCAGGTTAGAGTGCGTTCATACAGCTGCATTTAGTGTACTTTGCAATTATATTAAATCGGCTTCATTTAATCAGCAGGGGACGTTTGTCTATTTGAATTCTACTGCGGGGCAAAAGAACTAAAAAAACGCGTTTGATGTTGACTGTGAATGACACAAAGAAGCAATGGTTATTCGATGGCGATGTATTCCTACTGGTATAGTTGCTGTGTTTTGGACATTATTTGTCTAGTGTGTTAACTCCAGTAACATTTGGATAGTGTCAGTTTTATTTCAAGTGAAAGATCGATCTTGGTTAGCAGATTATATTTTGTAATGGTAATGTTTTAATTGCTACGAACCCAATTTACCAGTCTATTCTTTCATTATCCCATCGGTTTACATATTTATCAGTGATAATGATTATGATTCAGTCAGTTTACATATTGCTTTTAAGGTTGTTGCAAATTCAGGAAAGTGCAGCGTCTAACCGTGTAAACGATCTTGTATAACTGCATAGCTGCATGCGAAGTATGCCAACTCTTGTTACCTTTAGGGGCGGTGAGGTAGAATAATGGTTAAAGCGTCCGCTCGTCATGCTGAAGACGACTGAATACAATGTGTGAAGCCCATTTCTGGTGTCCCCCGCCGTGACATTGCTGGAATATTGCCAAAACAGCGTAAAACCACACTCACTCACTCACGCATTCAATCACACTGTTACCTTTACCATCAGAAGCACTTTTCTTCAAAGTATTAACTCAGTAGCACAACAGGAGGTACCAGTTCAGGTAAAGGCACCTTTCGTCAACAAGTGAGACAAGAACACATAATGAAAATGGCATGTCTGAATATATAAAGATTTATTCAAAATATTTTTTAAGATTAAAGGACAGTATCTGGGTAAGCAAAGGGAAGAAATTCATCCCGGAAACTATAACAGATGACCAATGGGTTAAACATTTTATTTCTTTGTTTGGACACCCACAATCCTTTACATGTAGCTATAGTCCGTTTGAGTGAGCAACGGGCCGAGTTTATCCTTGTACAAAATTGCCAAATAACTAAAAATAGTACACATGTTTATCATTTACTGATACCCAACAGCTTTCTGATATTGAAAATGTACCGGACTCCACCAAAATAGTTATTCAAGAAAATTCAAGAAACGCAAAAGTGGTCATTCGTCGTTCCTTTTCTGACACAAACGGACTGTAGCCTTAACACACATCACACCACTGACGACACAGATGAATCACTGAACAGGAAGTTCTATTAAGCTTTTCAAATCTTCCCAGTAACAAATCTCCAGGGCCGGACGGCATACCTTGTGAAATATTTACATCTATTTTGAACATAACACTACAGAAACAGTGTGAATTAAAACAAAAATAACTGAACCTCCAGCCGGGTTCAGAGCTAGCTATTCAACCACTGATCACATTTTGTATTACAGTCAATCATTCAAAAATATGCGCGTAAGAAAAAAGGAAGGTTTTACTGCCCTTGCATAGACTTTTTTAAGACCTTTGATAAAATTAGACATGGTGTACTCTCAAGATCTCTTCATGATGTATCTGGCAAGTATTACAACATTATTTCCTCGAAATATTCTCAATTTTCATCCTGTGTAAGAACAAACTTTGGGTCGTCACCATGCTTCACCTACAATGTGGTCACACGTCAGGGGTGCATGTACAGTCCACAAATATCTATACTATTATATATGAACTAGACAAGAAAATGCTAGATAGTGGTGGTAAAGGTGTCTTTATTACACAAGCAATGGACAACCTATGTGCACTTATGTATGCTGATGATATCTCAGCACTTGCTGACACGTGCCACCTTCTACAAAAGCGGATTAACGTTTTAGAAACTTTTTGCAATGAACCTGGAATGCAAGACAATCTTATGAAGACTACAGTAATAGCATTTAGGAATGGTGGGCCAGTACGATCATATGATAAACTGTTCTACAACAGATAGAATCGGTCTGTTTTTACAGATATCTGTGTCCTGTCTTCACACCTAAGTGGAGCAAAGCACAACTATGTTCATCATCACAGGCTAACAATGCAATTCTATCATTAGCCAGTTTTCAAAGCAAAATCGGTAACATAGTTGGCTGCGATGTATTTAGAATACTTGACTCAATGATCTCAATCTGCTATGCTGTGGAAATTTGGGTCACTGAATATTGTAAGGTTATTGGGGCCGTTCAACTTAAGTTCTGTAAAAAGCATTTATGAGTAAACAAATCTACGTTTAGTGGTATGGTGCTAGGCGAGTGTGGCAGACTCCCTCTCCAATATGTCTATGTCTTGCGTGTTATTAAATAGTGGTTTTGTCGCATACATTTACCTGAAAATAGGTTGCCTCGACAATGTTACATTATGTTAAGATCTTTGGATGAAACTTGACGCACCACACTGGCTTCAAATTTTAAACAAATATTACTCAGGTATGGCTGTAGTTATGCCTGTGTGGAAGTGTTCTTATGTTCAGTTCTCCTTTTAAACAAAGACTGAAGGATCAACTTTAACAGTCATGGTACTCGTCAGTACAGGATTCTCCAAAATGATTTTATTACAAGCAATGTAAGTCTTTGTTGAATGTTGCAAAATACTTGTGTTCTGACATTCCACCGTATTTAAGGATGTCTTTATCAAGATTTAGATGTAGCAACTTTAAGATAACAGTAGAAAATGGTAGATATGACAATACGGAACTAACGGAAAAACTCTGTATGTAGTGCAAATCAAAAGGTCTGGACTAATTATAACTAAATTAAGTCATGAATGATGCTCTTTTAGGGAAAAGCTCATTACAGGAAAGGTTTCTAAATTTTCTCTCCTAGTTTATAAATCACTATTTTACGTTTCACAAATGTATGTAAATTGCACATTATGATGTAAACTTGTACCTCTAATGCCGCTGAACGCGGCCGGAGTGTAAATTAACGTTCTGTTCTGTTCTGACTGTACTGAAAACGAAAGACATGTCCTGTTTGTGTGTGATTGTTATGAAGATTTAAGAGCCAAATACATTGCTAAATATATACAAGAAAACCATGCTGTACACACTATGATAAACTTGTTTCAAAATTAAAGTTATGCCGTTTTGTGCAACATCGGTCTGTTTTTGTATCATGTTAACAGTGATGTAAGTTCTAGAAACAAATGAGTGCTACGTATACCGTCTTAAAATATGCACACGTTTAAGATATAAACTATTATCTGTATGTATTATGGGGCAGTGGCCTCCTTACTGAACAAATTTTAACTGTCTGTCTGTCTGTCAGTCTGAATGTGCAACGAAATTACACTGATAGAAACCACAAACGTTCACAACGATACATTTGCTGACCAAAACCCCACTTCATAATGTTCAAACCCTAAAAATAGGACGTGTAATGTCGTATGTCTTGATGAAAAATGATTACATCGGATAATAAACAAACGTTAAAGCGTGCAAACTCTATGAGAGTGATTAGTCAGCGAAGGCGAACTCCCATGTGTCTCCTTAACGCGAGGTTCAGTGGTGTTACTATCGTTGTTGCAGCTGTTACACTGGTCAAAATGCTGAAGGGAATTAATGCAGCGTGCTTTACCTTTGATGACCCGATCATGGGAGGAGATCAAGGTGATGAACGTCAATTAATAATCTTAATGGATATGTTATAGTGGTCTCCAGGTGGCCATGACGACCTTGGGGTGAAGGCAGGCCACATTATGTCATTGAAAACTTACCATGGAGATTTTACGTGAGCTCCAAGTAGTATTAGCTAAAGGGCATTGGTTGCCGGTGCTCATCATACCGTGCCAAGTGAGTTATGAACCAACATTCTTTCTATCTTTAAGTTAGATGGTTTCATGTTTTGGTTTACTTGTTTATTTATTCCTTTCATAATAATGAAGGTGAAATCATCGAGGTTTGAGGAGACGAGTTTTACATGCATATGGGAAATATCTTATTTTTTCAGTTAGTGCATGGCGACGGGGTAGCACAGTTGTTACAGTGTTCGTTCGTTACGCCGGATGCCCGGGTTCAGTTCAGCACATAATGCAATGTATGGAGCCCATTCTTGTGATATAGCTCTGAAATTGCTAAAAGCAGCGGAAAACCATCCCCAGTCACTCACTCAGTTGGTAGATCTCTAACTTTAGTCTCTGGTGAGGAGCTTATTGACTTATTTGGTCACAAGATAGATAATATGTGCAGTGGGAACGATATGTTTCATTAGAGAGGTATTAGAATTTCACATATAAAATCCTCAACGTGCTCCAAATCATACCAGATCTGTCTTACCTGACCTTACCTCTGAGGATCAGGTGGTTGTGTTCGATTCTAAGTTTACCCTGGTTACGATTGGCGATATGTTTTAACATGTGTTTTAGGGTACATGTCAAAGTGGCAAATGCTTTTAAACGTTGATATTCTGATGAACCTATCCTATAAAACAACTAACCTTCACGAACCCATGACGATGATGTAAATCAATCATTCAACTATTTCTATAGATTGACATCAACGGAGATATAGTCGCATAAGTGAAATAATGTATAACAGATTTCTACGTAAGAGTGAATGAGTGAGTGAGTTTAGTTTTACGTCGCACTTAGCAATATTCCAGCTTCTACGTAAGAACACTTCTAAACGTGCCTGTACATTGTTCGGTCATATTGTACTCCATCCCATCGCTGGATGCCTTACTCTTGATGTAACAATGGAAGATATGTTATAACGATCTAAAAGCAATACAATTGTATTCACATAATGGATATGCATGTTTAAAGAGTCAGTTACGTGAGTGAGTTTTATGCCTCTTTTAGCAAAATTTCACCGTTATCACGACGGGGGACACCAGAAATGGGCTTCACACACTGTACCGTGTGTGGCAACGAATCCGGGTCTTCAGCATGACGAGCAAACACTTAACCACAGGGCTACTCCACTTTCCCCTAAAGAGAACCCTTTGTGAGATCTGTCTCTATAACGACGAGAGCCAAATTATACTAGCGTGGGTCATCAGGTTTGGAAGGAACCGGCTTCCTTGGCGCTAAGCTTTATATTGCTGATATGCTTCCTCTGAGGTAACCGGATCCGCTGACAGTGTCACATCCGAATCCGCTTATCACAGGCTCACATGCCAAAATTCAGACTGGTTGTAATTATTTAGTATCCCTTGACACACACCAACGTTTACATTCACAAACTGGTAAACATAACAATACTTGCATCGCCTTCAGCGTGTCCCTTAACACTCCGCTGCAGAACGTGATCATACTGAATACGATTCGAATCGGCGCTGTTGACTAGCCATGACAGGATTAACTAACCATAAGGATGCAAGCACTAATGGAGCTTTCTGTCCCCAGTACTTAGATTACTCTAAGCTGTATTGATCTGTACCTGATGTTACCTATATGTTGAGCATCTATTGTTTTATTCATGTTTATGAATGTAATAACAGGGTGGTATCTTACCTGTACATCATGTATTACAGGTATTACTTCAAGCCGTATGCATCAAGGGACCAATGAAAATACATAAAACTTGATCAGCTTACATAGATGTTAGCAGGAGAAAAGATATTAAAATAAACTAATGGGGAAAAGGGCAGTAGGAGTACATATGCCCGAATAAATAGGAATATGTGAAATATGCTATATGATACAGTCAAGCATTTGTACAATGATAAGCAGCAACATTCCAGATATATGACGACGGTTGGTACATAGGACAAGGATTATGAACATTGTGTTTTAACACAATATAAGCATAGACAGACAGAACCTAGATTTTACTTACGCTATATAGTACACGCAGAGAGAGCACCGAGGTGTTGTAGCATGGCACATTCAAACATGTATTCAGATATGCCGGTGGCTATAGCAGAAGCTATGATAAATCAGCTGACATAATCTAGATTTACCCCTCACCCACCCTTCCCCAACGTTCCTGTGACGTAAATTATACAATGATCAACAGAACGACATTTATGACATTTTAAACAATTAACCAGTGACAATGCAGTTTGGTTAAGCAGTTATTTACCATCAGATAGGTACAGGTGTTTACCAAATATTACGATAACGACATTAAACATCGACAGATACAATCGAGATCTTTCACACCGATACAGCTGACAAATATACACTGTGATGGAAAGCATGACATGTCGTGGTCACAGATTCACGTGTAAACAAATAGCACCAAGAGTTTGTCAAAAGTTACAGCAAAGAAATTGTACATTGGCTCACATTGGCTTATACATGAGGCTGCTGGATTACAGAAGAGCAACAGGGCACTGAGAGAGAACCACGATTTGTTCATGAACTGAGGTAAAATATTCATACACTAACAAATAACACCAGTAGCCATATATCACTGATATTCTGCCCGTCTACATAAACAGTGCCAACGCGTCTGTGACTCCAGAAGTTCATTGTTCTACCCGTGTAAAGTTTCATTATGACGTCATATTCAAGTTGAAATCCATGTATTCTTTGACAGCTGCGTTCGTTGGACTTCGATTTTTTTTGTTATTTTATCTAATTTCAATCATCACCTCGTTTACAACATTCTAAGCATGACGTTGGATGAACAAAGCTTTCCTGTAATAGCTACCCCGTTGACACAAGAACATTGTTCTTCTGGTGCAATTTACATTGATAAGGGTAACTACTAAAGTATATACTGGACAAATAAATTATATTGGTATATTTATGACGGATATGTTTTATCAGCGTGTCAATGAACAAATATATCATTATTAATAATTTCAAAATTTATACATATCCCTCACAGAATTTGTCCAGTATATTTCTTTCCTGTGTTACCTTGAACTGAACAACACATCACCGTTTTAGGTATATTGAGACTATTATGTCTCTTTGTATCCTGTATATATCAAGTACATCGGTTGTATTGATACCAGTATAGACGCCAGACCAAGCATGCCGTATACCTAAGAAAAAAGAAAACGCAACTTAAGTCGATTTTCGTACACAGAATGAGAGAGTGACTTAATTTTACCCTCATACAGCAATATTCCAGCTATATCATCAAGTAAACACCAGTAATGGGATCAAATTGTGTGCCCATGTGGGGAAACAAACTCGAGCATTCTTCCCCACTGCACATTGAGCAACAGCGGCTCGGAAGTACTATCGTCCATATAAAGAAGATAAATCAGTGAGAGGGTCGCTTCTCCTGCCCTGTCTCAAGTCTTTTGTTTGTGTAAACTCAGCTGTATTCCAGCTGTATGACGACGGTTGGTAAATATTGAGTCTGGATCAGACAGTCCACAGTGGGGGCGGATACAGCTTTTTGAGAAAGAGGGGGTGCAACCTATTGAGAAAGGGGGAGTGGGGAGTGCACACTTCATTTTCACCCTAATTCCAATGGTCATGTAACACAATTTCTGGAAAAAGGGGGGTGGAGTGGGGTTGCACACCCCTACACACACCCCTACACACACACACACACACACACACACACACACACACACACACACACACCATCTGGACCCGTCTATGGTCCAGTCAGTGATCATACTTATAAGCATCGATCTCCGAAATTGGGATACGATGACATGTGTCAACCAAAGTAGCAAGCCTGAACAGCAGATTCTGTTCTTCGTCTCTTACGACAAGAATGGGTTGGTGAATAAAAATCTAACCCTGAGCTTAATGGCTACCAGTCCACTAAGTGGATGACTGCTCGGTCTGTTTGAGCGTTATTTCAGGATTGAGAGTCGCCATGACGTCTAAACAGCTGGGTCACAAATTTGGCTTGTAAACCAATAGTGTCATATATACTCTTCAAAAACATAGGGGAACCTGAACTTTCAATTTGGATAGTAAGTGTAAGCGTTGATAAACGTTTCAAGCACAGACATATTATGAACGCACCACCAGTTCCCTCTATTACCACCCCTAAACGCAAGGCATGACATGCAGGTGCACAAAGCAGTAGCCCCCATACATTTGCATGTGGTCACATTCTTGATTTTGACTTTTTTTTTGATAAATCAATCAGAAGATTAATTTTGACACTCATCTTGCATCACACATTTGTTAGTGTTTGTTTCTACTCGTTTGTCTTAAAATGAAAATAGTACACATGCAAACTACATGTCATACACCAATCATCTTTCAAAAGCGACTACATTCCAAATCGCTATGGTTGTAAGGAAGTGCACATGGTGATGCACTCAAAAAACATTCAATCTTATCAATCAACATTGAATGACTCCGATAAATCTCCTAAATGAAAAAATGAAATTCCCCTGCTTTTTTAAGGAAGATGCATTTTGGTTGCGTTTAGGAAGGGTTTATTTTTACGTGCTACGTGTGTGCGCTTGCATTTGTGATTTTGTGTTATTCCAGTAGGTCCCCTAAATTGTTAGGTCGTCAGTGAATCGGATGGCCATTCTTAATCTGGATTTGCATGATCACCTGTCATTCGATTCCGACTGCGTTGATCATAACTTTCAAATCACCGTAACATCCCTTACAGCATTTTATTAATGTCTGCAAATCCTGGCGCAAAGCTTACCACACAGACAGTGCTACGAACTTTTACCATATCTGAATTATATACCAAAACTGTTTTTGCAATAGTAAGAATCACCCAGTTGGTCGACTACAGCATCTGGGATTTAGTTCCGAGGATGGGGTACCCTCAACTGTCTACATGACACTCACCTGTCTATAGCCACTTGGAGAGCTCTGGCACCAGAGAAACAGAGGGTATTGCAGGAAATTCACCAGGGTGCTGATCGTTAATAAGACACCATAAATTGCCGCAAAATATTCACTCGGGTACCTGCAGAAAAGGTGAGACTTATAACTAATCGGTAACATAACTTCTTTTTAAAAAATGTCTGGCGAGTGAGGGAAATGTTCAACCATGACTATTGAGATTAGAATTGATCTTCAGTAACCCATACTGTCGTATGAGGCGACTAACGGGATCGTGTGGTCAGGCTCAATGACCTGGTTGACAGGTGCCATTGTATCCCAACTGTGCAGATCGATGCTCATGTTGTTGATTGTCTGGTTTGTACTGGATTTTTTACTGACCGCCACCATATAGTTGGAATATTGCTGAGTGCGGCGAAAAACTAAACTCACTCAGATGTATTCGATATAAACCATAAAACATATGCAACTGGAAATATCCCTTGTTTTGTGAAATGTTATCTTGCTAAATGATAGAAAAAAGATTGAAAGATATATTCAATGCCAGTATATATATATATATATATATATATATATATATATATATATATATATATATATATATATATATATATATATATATATATATATATATATATATATATATATTACACCAGTAATACTTTGCACCTAATCGAAGTTTTGGGATTTTGTTTTATAAAAAACTACTATTGGCTGATGTTTATGTGAAACGAATTTTGAAAGAGTACTTGTCAGCTAGAGAAAAACATCAACAACTGAGAAAATGCTTACATCAATCTTGAGAACAGGGTCAAGGCACTGTATAGGAGTGTTCTGTATAACACGGAAGTGATCACCGTTACATACGTCATATCCTCTGTTTCGACAACGACGCATGCGCACAGTATCAAGGCCAGGAAGTTGGTTAAGGCAACAGGCGCAGCTAGTGCATAATGCGTCCGGGCTTTATGGCTTCTGGTTTCTACATTTGTAAAACAAATCCACAAAAATAAGTTATGAGATCTGGCATACATTTTTTCAAGTTTTGTAGTGTTTTGTTTTTGTTTCTGGTTGTTTTGGTCTTTATTTTCATTTGGTTTGTTTTATTTGTTGTTGTTGTTGTTGTTGCTGCTGCTGCTGTTGTTGATTTTCCGTTTTAATACAATGTTGATGGACACAATTACACATTGATATATGACTTTTATTTAACGAGAATTAGATAAGGTCTTCGTCAGTCCTGACATTGATGAGTGCCTATCCATAAACAATGAAAACCGCGGAACAATTTTCCTGAACTGACAAATCAGTGTAATGTAAAAATAAATTCTCAGAGTGAATTGCAGAAAATATCTTCACCTTAACGCACGGGCAAAATGTTGATAGGTTTCTGTTGTCGGTTTTTCAACCTGGCATTTAAAAGAACTGTTGCTAAATCTGATTATGACTACTTAGCCATAACTCCTTCCTGCAAAAAATAATCTGAAGATGGTTATTTTTTGTAAAATCGATTGGTGTGAAATGAGGTATACAATGAATTGCCATCCACGTGAATCCTGTCATCTAGTACAGTCATTCATTTTGTAGGAGGTCTAAGATGCCAGACAGTATTATGCGAAATAATTGTACAATATTAGGTTCTGGTTTAACTTATCAAATTATGTATTAAAACGTAAAACTAAAGAGAAGTATACTTTTATTTCTGACTAGAGTTTATATTTTGGATAATATATATTGTTTCGTGCTTTTATATCCCTCCCCATATCACCTGTCAAGAAATATAGCTTAGACCTCATTGCATGTCCTATTTAGAGATCCTTTAAAACAACTGATCACTTCAGTCTATATGGGGGCCGTGGAGTAGCCCAATGGTTAAAGCGTTCACTCCTCGCGCTGAAGACCCGGGTTCGATTCCCCAAATGTGCACAGTAAGCGAAGCCCATTCCTAGCGTTCTCCAAAAATGATGTAAGTTTTATTACCCACACTACCCAAAAAATTTATTGCTATCTGTCGTAGCAGGTTAAATTCATTTGACATATATAGCTTTTCTCTTCAAATAAACAATGAACGTTGGGTAGAAAATAAACATTAAGATTTAGAAACGATTACTAAATATAAACTTTAACTTTGTAAGAGCACTGTCATAAAGATTTCATTCAAGACATTCTTTCCTAATTCAACCGTGAAGGTCCAGGTTAGAACTGATTCTTCAGTTAGCCATGCATGTCGTAATGGGTGACGAGCGGGATCCGGTGGTCAATCCGGTGGATTCTCTGGTCCAGACTCGTTTATGTACGGACCGCTGCCACATAGCTGGAATACTGCCGATACGGAGTGCAATTATTCATGATGGGCAATTTCCCAAACACATACTATTGATTATTTTGAATTTTACATTGAAATAAAGTACTGGAACAGTCTACAACTTCAGTTTTAAGGACGTATATACACTATACTCTGTAATTACATAAATACCACCAGTGTATCGGATTCGATACGTCAATTAAAGTGAGTGTTAAAGGCAGATGTCGTTATCACCTGGTTGTATGGAATAGAAGAAGTCCACCATGGCCCCAGATAGGATGGACACGACCGGCGAAACCAGCATCACTGTAAACATGAAGTCTGTGAAGACACTCACTGCAAGAAAACAGTCCATGCGTGAACAATCAATTCATGAAAATAGGATGTCTTATTACCCCTTACATTGCTCACTGATGGAATCAGTGTTTAACAACTAACTAATGTGCATGTTCTACAGCTTAACATTTACTCTATAAATAAATATACACTCTCTCTTAAACAATTAGAGAATGAATACAGTGTATAGACTAAAACATGGTTCATGTACGCTGTCTGTGTCTCAGCAACTATCTTATTCACAAAGCTATGTATTACTCACTTATTCACGGATGTATCGATATGCGATTTGGTAAATTAGCAAGGCCCTCGCATAACAATATTAAATTAATGACGCTCTTACCGATATACAATCTGATCGCTCGACACGCCATTACCTGTGAGGATCTGGGTAGTCATTAATCATCAGCAACCCATGTTTGCCGTAAGTGGCGACTAACGAGATTGAGTGGTCACGCTCGCTGACGTGGTTTTTAAATGCATTCAGTACTGAGAAACATAAAACATTTCCAAAATGTTTAATGTACATGACAGACAATACATGCAATAGGGATAGAGCTTTAAACGCCGATAGTAAACGTCAATAGTGCAACATGGACAATCAGGCTGAGTTGATCCCACGAACCTTCTCTTCCAGCCATCAAGTGATCTATCATTTCGCCATATATTGTCATTGTGTAGCTTGTCACTAAATCAAAGATCACAAATAAAATACTATACACACACCAGCCTGGATGGAACAAGTAGGGGGTTGTGGGAATCATCAAGTCCTATCTTCTTATCCACGTGGTATTGCAAATCCGATGTAACTGATATGTTCATGTCAGTGTTGGCGACCAGATGAAATGGGTTCTAATTGTTGATGTTAAGATATGGTGGCGTGCTGGATCATTAAAGATCAGTGAAGATAGGTTTACGATGCTTTTAGCATGTAAGGAATCGAGCCCGGGTCTTCGGTGTCTTAACCACACAAAAAGGTCAAAATATTTATTAATTAGTGGTAATGATTAAAGGGTTTCTTTCTATTTCACAGTTTTGGATGCTATATTTCGTTTTGGAAGAGGTGCTCATTTTACGTCAACCTTAATAAAAAGGGAAATAACTTCTGATTGGGGTGTTCAGTGTGACCATGCGGTGTGTGCTGCAATCCAAATGTTTTCACTTATTTGACAGTTCCTTGAGAGGAATTTGTTTGTACATGCATTTTCTTAACTTGTACCATACATAATTTAGGTTTTATGACTGTTTTGGACTGGCGTTGAGGAAACTGGTTTTGACTTCAAATTTTGTTCATAAGTATTCTTTTGGCTTAAAGATGGTAAAAGGGTGGTTAAAAAGTAGGGGATACTGAACTTTCAAATTGGATAGGAAATGTAAACGTTACCTAACGTTTCAAGGACAGACATCTCATGAACGCACCACCAATTCCCTCTTGTACCACCCCTGAACACAACGCAGTCGCCCCATACACTTGCATGTGGTCACATTCTTGATTTTGACGGTTTTCAAGAAGGTTGGAAGATTAATTTTGACACTCATCTTGCATCACACATTTGTTAGCGTTTGTTTCTACTCGGTTTTTTTTTAATGCAAATCGTATACATTGTACATGTGTAAAATGATAGATGTGTAAATTTAGGGAACATGATGGCCATATACTTCATTAAGGGTTTTTTTCTATTTTGTTACTGTGAACCTAATTTATGAAGCTTAAGACCCAGCAATAAAATGAACTAAGGTACCCCACCGCTCCAGGTCATTAAGAATGTCGGAGTCAAATTCCAGGTTTTGAATTTTGCAGTCAGCGCAGCCAGTATTATTAACGATTATGACTTGAAAGGTGCCATGCACCCCGACATATAATTCAAATTATTATGCATTGCAAGTTGAGCAATGATGGGTTGGTCGATGGTATTGATCTGTGACTACGCCATGGAAAATACGGAGAGCAGTTCGATAATCTATTGTGACGCCACCTGGTGGACGGCGGAAAGGACCATGAAGCGCTCACCAGGTCCTTTCCAAACTTGATTGGTCTCGTGAAGATCCGGGTTAGGATTCATCAGTAACTCATGCTTGTCGTAAGGGGCGACTTACGGGATCGGGTGGTCAGGCTTGCTGATTTGGTTGACACATGTCATCGTATCGCAATTTCGAAAGTCGATGCTCATGCTGTTGATCACTGGAAAACTAAACTCAGCCATGACCATCATAACTCGCTTACCAGTAAACATGCTTTATGACATGCTGCTGCTGACTTGATAACTCAGGTTGACTGTTGAGTTAATATACCTCGCACTGGTCATTATAAGCATCTACATACAACTATTCAATTACGCAATTTGCAACTGGCAAACAAAGATAAGTTGAGCACCAGACGTGAAAACTGACCGTATTGGCATGTGTGAGTGTCCCCCAATGGCGTTCGCCAGGGGACCCCGGGTTCTCCAGGATCAAGTGTAGTGCAATGAGTGAAGAGCGTAGCGTGTCTCAGGAAACTGCTACGCGTGGAATCAATTTCATCGTCATGTACTGCTCGTGCACTAGCCCGCATCTGCTCAATCTTTCTTAAACCAAAGTGTTTGCCCATTGCCGTGCACCGCCTACTTCTCATAAACGCCGGTCTAAGCGCTGGACCAACTTAAAATTGTTTGCCAGTAGTTCCTGTACTCACCTCTTTCGCGTACATGTTGTGTAATATGTTCCAGCCAGGCATTATAGGAACCGATGAAAAGAACAAATATCAGCTGAATAACACAACCCCACAAGACAGTCAGCATATACAGAGGACTAAAGATGTAGCCCATCAGTAAGCTGTTCCTTGACTTTTCTTTATCTTCCTTCACCCTGGACACGTCACCTCCCATGGACACGCGGTTCCTCTCTTCAGCAGTGGGATAACTGGCAATCCCTTGACGTGTTTCACTTACCTCGGATCTCAGTTCATGCAAATTCTGGGATTTGCTTTTATCACGAAGGAGCATTGTCTTTTCCGTATATTCATTTTTATTATTCAAAGAAGTATGCTTTTTCATTGCCTCTTCAGACAGGACTGCTTCATTGTCTACAACAGTGTTCGAATTGGTTTGGGCGTTTTTGACAAATTTCTTAGGTAGGAACGTAAAGGTGCTAATGACTGCCATTATGTTCAAACAACCGATGGCGATGAAGGACATTTGCAGAGACACTCCATTGTCATACGCAAGCTGCAACAGAAAGAGTTTCACCACACGTGACCATGGTTTTACGCCTGTATTTGCAATGTTCAAACAAACGGCGGGGGGCCGTTTTAACCCAAAGTCCTTGTAACAATGATATTATTGTTATAGTGTCTAATTCAGGACAGCCATCGTCCAAATATTTCTAAAATCCCCAAACTATGTAGCCAAGCTATATATGTCATTATTTAATCTGCATTCTTAATTTTTATCACTACCACAGTGTACAGTAACTTGTCAGCAGGATTATGCTGCTCGCAGGAAAGGCCTTGGGGTTGAGCTGGAAGTCCGCTAACCTCATTCATGTATACTTGTTTGTCATGTCTTGTGTAACCAACTAAAGAAGTTTGAACATACTCTTCATCTAATACCGAACTAATTCCCGTCGACCATGTTAACGCGTTGACAGCTGGTGTATTCATTCGTCCTCATCAACGTGTTCATTCATCATTTCGTCAAAGTATTGCATGTACAATTCTCTGATAAATCAGTCGACCCACACAATATACTAGGCGTCGGCACTATTACCGTTGAATTGTCCTATGTTTTACATGTAACACCACAGTTTTAGTATTTATGACACTGTAATGTGTCAGGTTTACCTTCAAGCCCAGCATAACAGCCCCGGAAGCATCAAAAGCTCCACATATGAGTCCTATGACGGTCGGCCCACCTTTCTCGAACATGTATGATACCTGCAGTACAAGGAAATCAATGTATGATACCTGCAGTACAAGGAAATCAATGTATGATACCTGCAGTACAAAGAAATCAATGTATGATACCTGCAGTACAAAGAAATCAATGTATGATGCCTGCAGTACAAAGAGATCAATGTATGATACCTGTAGTACAAAGAAATCAATGTATGATACCTGTAGTACAAAGATATCAATGTACGATACATGCAGTACAAAGATATCAATGTACGATACCTGCAGTACAAAGAAATCAATGTATGATACCTGCAGTACAAAGAAATCAATGAACATGAAAGATCGGCTGACGTTAAACATATATTTTCCATTGAGTGAGTGAACTGATATTGAAAGTCACATCGGCAATATTTCAGCCATATTGTGACCTATTTTCGATTGACGTTTCCCTATTAATTATTAAGTCTAGAGGTTTGTAGAAGGTGGCATGAGGCCGAAATCTGCGTTAATGACGTCTGACGGATAGCTGCTCACAGGTAAGAATTTGCATGTGTTGTATGTTGCCATTGTTTGATGCAGTGAGTTCGGGTATTGCCCAACATTGTATCTGCAGACCTGTCCATGTTAGGTGTCCCCAAATATTTATGTGGACCAGGTTCCCGTGGAACGACGGGTGGTGGGGTAACTTAATAATAAAAGCGTTCGATCGTCACGACAATAGACACGGGTTCGATTCCCACATAAATACAATGTATGAAACCCATTTTTTGTGTCCCCGGGCGTGATATTTTTGGAAAATTGCTAAAGGAGGTGTACAACTATACTCACTCACTCTTTGCTGAAGGCCTACTCTACCCCGGGACCTTGACGGGTCCACTCCTTGGGAAAGACTATATACCTGATATTAAGTTTATATGTTAATAGATCTTGAAGCGTCTAACTTTGATAGATTCGCAACACGTGTTACTGGTTGTGGGAATGCAACCCATTAATCCTTCATCTTGGAAAACAACTCATCACCTGTTTGGAACACGTTACTCCAACTTCCATGGAACGGATATGACTTTGGCATCCTGCCGTTCATGCTTGATGAGCGAATGTTACGGGGTGGTCAGGCTCGTAAACTTGGTTAATGCATGTCATTATATTACAGAGCTGACAATAACAAGTTCTAATGTGTGGCATTAGCCTTCTAGCAGTCTGCGTCCTACAGCATGTATACAGGTACACAACAAGGGAAATGAAACACAACCTGATTGTTTGTCTGTAAGATTCCTATGCCGCCATTTGCCAGAGCCAGGTAACCTATAAACATCATCCAGGGGGTGTCTGCAAGCAAAAGGTTTGAAGGACTCTTATGGCGTTATGACACAGCTGCTGACATCTCACTGTAGAAATGGATCTTTTTCCATATTTTGGTCGTAAACGAAACAATAGAGTAAACAATGAATGAGTGCATGAATTTAGTTTTACGCAGGACTGAGCAACATAGCTATATGATAGCGGTCTGTAAATAATTGAGTCTGGATCAGACAATCCAGTGATCAACAGCATGAGAATCGATCTACGCAATTGGGATGCGATTGCATATGTTAACAAGGTAAGCAAGCCTAACCACCCGATCCCTTTAGTCGCTTCTTGCAACAAACATTTCTAACCCAGATCTACAGCCTATTTTATAGGCTGTCCCTTATAGCTACACTATTTTATATTCAGTTACTAGTTTTACATGTATATCTGTGATATTGTAGTTATTTTACTGTCCTTCGATGACAGGATTGCATAATCTGTCTTCTATTATTGGTAATCGGTATGTTGGTGTAGTCACGACATGGCTGAAATATTGCCAAAGTGACTTAAATTTTAACTCACTCACTCACCCACTCACTCTAACTCAGATCTCCACGGATTGGGAGTCTGCAGAAAAATACTCTTATCTAAAATAATACTATGACTTTTCACGCATGGTTCTTCATATCATGTTCATAAACTAGCTATCGTTTCACATATTAGTGAATTTAATGCCAGTGCAATGAATGCCTCTTCTTCTATTCACTCGCGTTTGGAACCAACCAAAAATGGTGCTACTTACAGTTCAAATAAAATATGCCATGTAACATACTGTACGGGTGCAATTGCTGTACCTCGTCGTGATGTTGAGGTCAAATTGCTAAAAGCGGCGTAAAACCAACCTCACGCACTGTTTATTTACTGTAGTTTACCTTTAGATATCCCAGCAAACATAGCAGATCCTAACACCAACAGTGTTCTGAAAAGTAGAAACACAATTTATGCTTGCCTCCAGTCATAAATGTCTTCCATCGACAACCAGGATACATTCTAGGGATACCCCACACATACCTGCTTGTGCAATATCAGGGTAAGCTGTGATTTTGCATTGCATGATATGTCCATACGTTGGCCCTATGGATGACATGCAGGTTTCCAATATGGTTATCAACCAGCCACACTTCAGTTACAGGTCGGTGTCGTGAAATTTGGCAGCTTGGCTAATGTATAGTTCATGCTGGACCCACATTCGAAAAAATGTCAGTGCCCTTAAAAGTCTATTTTGAAGAAAGTTTGTAAGATTGTGCAAGTGTTAATTATGAATGACAGTAGCCTCAATTATAGCCTTAATGCACGTATCATGGAGACTACACCATAATGAGCATATTAATGCCAAGACACTTTCCGATCTACAAAACCTGATGTGATCACTGTATTTTGAACAAAAGTCTCGGTTCCCCATTTCAGAAAAACACTTTCCAAATTCCTACTGAAGCTACACAAATTCCAGATGTTGTCCCAGCTTGTGTGATTCCTCAATATGATGCTACGTAATACAGGTTCATAAATGAACAGAAGGAATAAAGACATTTATACTATGACATGACCATAGGTCACATTAACCTTTCTAGTCATTATTTGTTCAGAAGGATTTGCATCGTATGTAATTAAACCTATTCAGGCATGATTTGTTTGTTATGTAAGCTGATTGCATGTCACAGTATCTAGCAACCATTAATTTAATCATATTGGTATCATCATCAATTTCAAATACATCTGATACAGATGAACTACTATCAGTTTTGCTTTGAAATTAAGATCAGAATATACATGAAGGTTTGAGTGAAAATGGTACAGATTAGGTAGATCTTTCATGCCCAGAAGGCACGTTCATTAGTGATTTTCCTCATAGTAAATGACGCATACCCACGTAACTTCAAGGTGAACAGGATGCCAGTGCACTACCCAATACAGTAGGAGAATCTGATACTTGTTCTGGTGTTCCTGTCCCTCAAAACACTTACCTAAGCAGTCCTACGCTCCCCACCCACACCACCATGGACACTGCGCTTATGTGACAATTCTCTAATAGCTGTACTCTCTTCCCGTACAAGTGAGATCTCATCAGTTCACTCTTACGACAACAGGGGTTACTGAAGATCAGTTTTGACCTAGACTGCTTTACAACAAGGGTTGCTGAAGATCAGTTTTGAGCCAGACTTTTTTAAAACAAGTGTTGTTGAAGATCAGTTTTGACCCAGTCTGTTGTAAAACAAGGGTTGCTGAATATCAGTTTTGACCCAGACTGTTTTAAAACAAGGGTTGCTGAAGATCAGTTTTGATCCAGGCTGTTTTAAGGACATATTTTTAAACCTGTGGGAATTAATGGTTAATAATATATGCATATTTAGCCTTATGGTATGAATTGTACGTCATTCCAGCATCAGTCATAGACAACATAATGTCAACTGGTCTTTGCGTAAGTCGTACGTCAGAGAAGGAATTGTCCAATGAATTGTGTAATTACTGTCACTTATTCAGACGTTTGTGTAGACGTTGGCAGACGCGTTAAATGCTATAGAATTAGAAAGTGTTCGGAAAACCGTGAAAATCGTATATACATATTGACTGATGTTGATGACCTTGCCCGGATAAATAACATCTGTTGTTAATTTCCCTATTTTCACTACGTTGCAAACGTTACTTTGCTCTTCAGGCAGTGGGCTACTGAACTGACAATAGTGACCGGATAATGAAACTGGCTCTCTACCTTCATAAGCTGATGATCGTCAACAATGCAACGTCATTCCTAAAATATTGACAGTAGTGGTTGACCTCGCTCAGATGGACACTAAAATACAACTGTCGTTCATTTCCCGATTTCAGTATGTCGCATGGCTACAGTGTGACTCAAGCAGACGGATAATGAATTGAAAGTAATTAGCCCATTAAGGAATTAGCTCACGTAAAACACTATCAGTCGGCCGTTGTCAACTGACTTGTTCCAACAGACATTACATAATTACCATCTATGATCAGCAGAGCGTGTAAAATTAAATGAAGGGAATCTTCTGTTTGCCCAATACAGTGGAAGCTGTCAAAACTGGCACCTGTGCAATCCGGCATTTGCTAACACCGGCAAAATATCTCAGTCCCATCTATGGCTTGCACATTTATCATCAGCTCTACAATCCGTCATTCTGTCTCTAACTGGAATATTTTTCAGTCCCAATGACACAGCTTCCACTGTACTATATATTTATTGTTTTGAAACAGCTTCCACTGTGCTATATATTTATTTTTTTATACATGCTTTTTCTCCCTTGTAAGAACCACATTCGCTTTGTATCAGTGGGACCTTAGACAAGCCAGTAATCTGTCTCATACTCTCAGCTTTCCGCCCAACCCATTCTGCAAAGCAATAGTCCCAAAATGAAGCCCTTCCAGACAACCATTGGGTCTGAATCCCCGAGCTCAATTGGGCTAATACAGTACAAATGGAGTTTATTTCATTCAAAAGTTCCTATTGTCAGAGACTTACGTGCCAGAATCCTCTATCTATTGATCGAAACATGCCCAGTATACCAATATCTTTGAACTTTTCCCACATTAGACATAATTTACATTTTTGTTATATTCAATTTTCACACTGTTGGGCCTCTGCATGGAAGTTCCTTGTTGGTTTTTTTCTTTTCTTTTGATTTGTTTTGTATTTTACTATTTTTTAGCTTTGTTTTATTTGAGTGTGTGTTTGTGTGTTCGCGCGCGCATGCGTGCGTGCGTGCTCGCGAGTATGTGTGTGTGCTTGCCTGTTTATAAGATATTCTTTTTGTTTTTTTTGTTGGCTCGGTATGAGCTGGGTCTGTCAAGATAAACTCCACCAAAGCTGGATAAACTGATTAGTTTCACACAAACTTCATTTACCGAGTGTCTGTAAGGAGTACTAACGGTAAGTCAAAATGTGCTAAACTTTTCAGTTGAAGATGGGTATCTCCTTTGTCTCTTGTTCTCCTTATTGCTCACAGTGTAAACTGATCGACGCATATTTGTGATACTGAATAATTGCTTGATTTTGTAGAACACGGAAAGTCTAATCCAAGTACAGTTTATGTGCTATATCCTGGTGCTATCTTTGAATTAGCATCAACATATTCACAAATTATCCATGAAGGTCTGGAAACAGAGACACGTTGTTCAAGGTGCTAAGACTTTCTACTGAGTTTGCTTGTCTTCCTAGAATTCCTTAACAGTATCCCTGGAAAACTGTTGATATTAGGTGATAATGTTCATCTGACAGATACAGAAATTCAGTGTGTAGTCTTTACATAGTCATACAAACTTCCGTTTGTTGACATTGTAAGCCTATAACATCTTCATCGCTTCTGTCACTTCATACTTGTATAAAGATTAAGGATTAAGAGGATTAAGTTATTAACCTGATGGAAACCTGCCCGCTTGCTCACACAATGTGAAAGCTGCTTTTGTGGCCATTTTGTTTAGTTCTGGAACTATGAGCATGCAATATAGGATACGATGAAACAGTTGAATCAGACAGACATAATTTTAGGAAAATTAGCTTTCACTTGCAATTTTGTTTCTCATCAAATGCACTCTCTAATTAAATAACCTTTCAAGCATACCAAAATATTTTGCGACGAGCATAAACATAATATTATTATGTAATATAATGTTATTGTCCGTAATTTTAAATCATGATCTGGGGCGGTGGGGTAGCCTAGTGGGTAAAGCGTTCGCTCGTCACGCCGAAGACCCGGGTTCGATTCCCCACATGGGTACAATGTGTGAGGCCCATTTTCTGGTGTCCGCCGCCGTGATATCGCTGGAATATTGCTAAAAGCGGCGTAAAACCAAACTCACTCACTCAGTCACTCACTAAATCATGATCTGAGAATTCCATAACTACTATTTGTATGAAAATCGATCAATCCAAACCAAAATATTAAATCCAAACATCCAGTTAGCCGGTAGAATGTTACCCTTACCGAACTGACATGTTGCACCTTAAAATTGTCTCCGTACGGTAGTCACATCACATCTAGCTTAAAATTAAAGCTAAGACATTCATAAATGTCAAAACTCACATCCCATTCGGTTGCCAAAACTGCACCACATTTTCACCATTTTGGGGGTCGGGCTTCTAGACCACCACATGTAGATTTATTTCCAATCCTAGTAATAATATATATCCATTAACTTTGTCGATATTGGAATGCAAATACTGTAGAAACATGTAGGTTACAAATACTTCTCCATTAAAAAACATTCATTGACTAATAATTACATGTGCATATTATCCCTGTGGAACCAACACTTATAACCAAAACGTAAGTACCAAATGTAAACTCGGTAGCAACTCTGTCTCACAGGAAGACAAAATATGATACCATCACTTACTCTTCAGTCCTCACTTGTAAGCCTTGAGAAACTAAAACTACCTAGCTAGTGCTCATTAAAACACTGCATGTCTGTTTGTTTATAATTCTGCTCTTTTAGCGTCCAAATAACTGCCAACTAGCTCTGACAGTTAGGTGTCTCGTAAATTAACCTTTATAAATGCAATATGTTTGCGTATTGAATTCTGGAACTAATTACCCCAAGACACCAAATCTTACTGATACATTACTAATAACGGGAATCTGAAATTTATGGTAGAAGCAATGGATACGGCTTAAAACCAATAATTAAATTAACTTCCATATTGTAAGAGTTTTTAGAGTATACGTAATGTCCCAAAGAAATGTTTTGTGATCAGTCGTTCGCCACTTGATCGTGGTCGATATTTACCATCTCATATCAAAACATTGCCTACAAGTCAAGAACGTACTTACATACTAACGATCCGTGTTGTCCTGATTCCATGTACAAAATTTGTATGACCCATGACCAGGGAAAAGAATGTTAATGCAATACTACATATGGTAACACACAGCTCAAACATGTCGTCCTGATCAGAGCATCCAAAGTCTTCACCATCCGCGGTCAGAGGGCGTTCAGGGCTAGGGTTCAATGATACTTCATGTTGTTGCGTAAAATCCGAGTTTCTTTCATGCGTGACATCAACGTACGATGAAGTTGTAGTGTTTATATACCCTTGCGATGTACTATGGCAAAGGAAAGAATACATCCCTTCCTTCTTGAGGACGTAGACCAGTGAGGCCCAGCCTGAGTAATAACCTGACAGGAGGAATGTCTCAACGAATGCCCAAGCAGTAATACCATATTTGAAGTACTTTCGGCGACTGTTTACGTTCTCCTTGCACATGTTAATGCATAAGCCTGTTCAATTACAAAAGTCAGACAGCTCATGTGCGTTAGTGTCAGCTTTTTCTTGACGGTGCATATTATTGTGGCCCAGCTTGTATTATGCCTGCATGAATGGATGAACACACGAATGAATGAATGACCAAATCACAATGAATTATCCAACGCAGCTTAACCGGCAATCCACAAATCGGTAAAAATCATACTCGTTCGCTCGTGCAATATGTTGTCAGTGTGCATCCATTTGTGATCGACCTCAGTGGTGCTACGTTTTCGTGACATAATCACGAATGACGCCTGGTGAAACTTTTCATGGAGTAGGCCAACCTGCTGCCATAGAAACACGTCGGTCCAAATTTGAGAAAACTCTTCTTTGCTTCACATATGAAAGCAGAAACAACTAAAGACTCTTTGAGAACACTTTGTGAGCAATTCCGTTAAACGTCATGTAATGTTTACTGGGATGGCAATGTGTTGCCATTATAAGTTATTACGTCCTGTCTCGGGAAATACGGGGTTTTATCAGTCCCTCGCAAGGTTGAATCGAATCGACTTGCTTTTATAAATGTGAGATGCCGCGGCACACCCTTCCAGGCTGCCATGTTAACACCAGCTGTTCGATTGACGCAAGCTTTTCTTTCTTCGCGTGTTCGCCTAGGCGTGGCGAGATAATATGACTTTTGTACTCGCTGCTCGCGGATCGTGACGGGTATACATGGTATTTTATCAGAGTCACGTGAACCAATAGAAACTCGACATTCTTACATGAGGCAATATAATCCTCAATGAAAACATTTTTGCAAAGTCTGGAGGTCAAAGCGTTAAAACAAGAAGTAACACTAGTAACACTAAAGTTTTTAAAAACATATCAAACTATTTCAAATTTGTTGCACCAGTGACATTAAATGCATTTCCCTACTTTGACTTGTACTATGCGTTTGCGAATTTCTTTAGATGTACTCTTGACTAGCTCTTGCACATGTTTATATATTAGGAGTGCTACCAGAGAGGCATGAAACGCTCGCCTTTTTCGCGAACATCTGGTATAATCACTTTGTGATAGCTATCCATGCTCTGTTGTCGTGTTGCATGGGATCAATCACTGGACTGTCACAGACTCGACACATATCAGTGCACTGTATTTATTATAGGGGTGATGCTGTTTTTCAGGGCATTATCGTTTGCAGAAGCACAAAGTCTTCAAGAAACTACCTGACGAAGGAGACAAAACCGTATCAGATATTGGATTTACTTTACTTCAAACAACTCGCAAGGGTCTGTTGACTCAACGATGTTAGGTCATGGAACAAGATTATAACGGCATTATGGAGCTTGGCGAAATTACACCTTGGCCTTGGCATTAGATCTATGTCAGACAACAAAGCCGCCATACTATGGCCAAGTCAGAACGTTTTCAGCGATTTATAAGGTCTACCTATGTAGACTATTGAGCAATTGCTGACATTTGAGCCAGCAAGGAGGCCAACATTACTTTCATACTGGGGATAAGGATTTGGAGCTAGAATGTCAGGTAAACCCGACATAATGTAATGGGAACCCAAAGTCATATCAACATGTTCAACTCCGCATTTAATCGGATGTTGTTCCAAACTGTTGGCCGGCACCTTAGGTGATAAAACCCAAAGGAAATCTCTGACAAAGTAGACGCGATCTTACACATCGGACAATATCATGGCCATGTGTTTATGAATAATTATCAACTGGTGGTGATGCCTGTTGTTAGGGAAAAGGTGTATCAACTGTGTCACCCGTTAGGAAAAAAACATTTCCCTTCAAACAAGATCACAGCAACAACACACAGTACCTCCCCCAAAAAATACGTAATGATAATTCTAAAGTGGCAATGAATGTGCTCAAACTTCACATCCAGTCAGGCAGTAAATAGAATAACCCTGGTTGTAATAAATTGAGAGCACCACGATATCTTTATCATTAGTACATGCATACTACAAAATAGTTGGTATTGTTTCATATGTAAGGATTTGTCACGAGTTTCTGACAGGATGTGATATAAATAGCACTAAATTATTTGTTCCTATTAATTAGATCGTTCGAAGTGGAAGACCATACGTTCACTTGAAATCGTTGCTTATTATCTATGCGCATTGTTATCTACTTGCAGTACACAAGAACGCATGGAAACGTGTAAATAAAGGCATAGTAACATGATGGCAATGATACAAAATCATTAAATCAATACACTCGGAACAATAGTGAGTGAGTTGAGGTTTACGCCGCACTAAGAATATTACTGCTATGTGGCGGCGGTCTGTAAATAATCGAGTCTGGACCAGACAGCCCAGTAGTCATCAACAGCATGAGCATCGATCTGCGCATGTGTGAACCGATGGCATGTGTCAACCAAGTCAGCAAGCCTGACCACCCGATACTGTTAGTCATACAGTGGGGTTATAGCGACCAGTGAGGTCACGCATGCAGTGGGTTACTGAATACAACAGGGTTACAATGTATAGTAAGGCTACAGTGTAAGTGAGGTTACAGCATACAATGGTGTTACAGCGTACACTGAGGTTACAGCACACAGTGAGGTTACAGGATACAACGGGGTTACATTGTGTAGTCTGTGTACAGCATCCAGTGGGGTCACAGTGTACACAGAGGTTACAGCATACAGCGGGTTTACAGCAGGAGTGCACTTGATGAAATAAAGGATCACATGCTACACTGTCAAAACTCGTTACACGGGTGATATCATATTTCTTGATGAATGGTACAGCCTACTAATCACGCAGGCAACCAACCACAAGTGTTGTTTTAACGGATCTGCGTTTTTGGAGGATACCCTCTTGACTTGCCCTTTCATGTGTTCATGACGGGTGTCACCGGAAGGGCATACGCTCCTCATTTCGGGAACACCCTGTGGACACCTGTACAGGATTCAAAGGCATATGACCATGATGTGGTCGATCTCAACTCTGCTCTTGGATAAGGTTTCTTGTGGGTTATATTTGGAAATATTTGGAATATTTCACTTCATATACAGCATTGTTGAAGTCATCTGTAGATACTGCTGTGTAAGCAAACACGTCATTGATTTACTCCGTGTTATGAGATCCGAAACCTTTCGGCTTAGAATTGGTGTAACGAGATCCGAAAGCTTCTGGGTTAGAATTGGTCTTCAGTAACCCATGCTTGTCCGGTGTGAAGATCCGGGTGTAGAGTTCATCTTCTGCAACACGTGCTGCAACAAGAGGAGGCTAACGGGATAGCGTGGTTAGGCTTGCTGACTTGGTTGACACATGTCATCAGCTCCCAAATAAGTAGATCGATACTTATGATGGTCGTCACTGGATTATCTGGTCCAGATGCGATAATTTACAGAAGTCCACTTAAACAGCGGTGAGATTACTGAGTGCGGCCTTAAACAACCAACCAACTGTGTTATAACACATCTCGAACCATCAGATCATCAGATATTTCATGTCATACTTATGGCAATTTCAGTTTCGCTTAGTTATCTTAATTTTCAATCAGAATTTACATACCGAGGATCTAAACTCAGCAAAAATAAAAACTTGGCACTCTTTATTTTTCAAATAGTGTTTAGAGCCTTTTCTTGAAAGAGTTCTTGTTGTGATTATGGTGAAATGCATTGTCAAGGGCATTATGTCACACATTCATTCTACTGGTCGGGTCTACGTTGCAAGGGGGAGAGCACTCCACGCTAAAATCACGTTTCCCCGTGCCATCAGTCACGTGACCTACTGATACACGTGCAATTGATCTCACGATAGCAGAGTAGAGCGTCATCTCAGAAAAACACGGTTTTATGGTTAATTATTCGTTAATTTGCAATATCACGACTGTCAAACATTCAGCGTGAACGTGACATTGGCATGCTGAATACGCGAACGTCCGTCACTGATATTGCGAGGGTTATGGGATGCAGTCGACAGCCTATCCATAATCTCCAGACACGTGTTCATCAAACTGGCACCACAGCTGGTCGACCATGTGTGACGTCACACGCAGAAGGCCGACAGATTGTCTTACGCCATTTGCGTAATCGGTTTGTCACTGCCACATCAACTGGGAATGTATTGTTTGGAGGTCGAATGACTACCCAAACCATTCGAAATCGCCTGCGCTCTGCTCGTCTTCATGCACGGCGACCATATCGACCATATCGACCATAACGTCTTCTCTGGGCACGACGGCACCTGAGATGGGCCCAGCGAGATTGGAATAGGGTTGTGTTTAGTGATGAAGCAAGGTTCACATGAACCTTTGCTGATGGAAGGGTTAGAGTTTGGAGAAGACGAGGAGAACGCAATGCCCAGTGTTGCGTACAGGGAGTGGATCGATCTGGGGGCGATATCGTTATGGTTTGGGGTGCTGTCAACGGTCATGCTCGATCCAAACTCAATGTCATACAGGGAAACCTTAATGCGGCAGCATGCAGGGATCAGGTGCTCGTTCCAGAGCTTTTGCCATTCATGGTAGCTCATGGTCTGACTTTCCAACAGGATAACGCAAGACCTCATACGGCCAGTTTTAGAACGAATTTTCTCAGGAACGCTGGTATCAATATCATGGGGTGGCCCTCCAGATCTCCCGACCTCAAACTCATAGGGCATGTGCGGGACGTGTTAGGCAGACGGCTCCGTCAAGTAAGGAACCCTCCACAGAACTTGCAGGACCTTGGTGCCATGTTGGTACAAATATGGCGGCGCATTACCCAAGCTGTGTTCAGACGTATCATCCAATCCACGAGGAAACGTTGTATCGCAGTTGTGAACGCCCATGGAGGACACACACGATATTGACATGATTTCATTAAGTTGTGACTCACAGTTTTTGATCATGGACATTCCGGTAGAACCGATTCCATGACAAATATGATCTGTATGCTATAATGAAAAGAGAATTGAATACAATCGTTATTTCAAACCCAAATGGCCAAAATGTTTAAATTATTGACTTTGAAACGCGTGTAAAGTTTATATTTTTGTTGAGTTTAGATACCGGAGCTGGAAACAATGTCCCCTTTTTCATTGGTTCTGAATACGTGGTTTGACGCAGTATAATTAGACTGATAACAACATAATGTGTGTTGGAAACATTAGGCATGATGATCTATCTATGATACACCATACTGACATCTAATAATTATATCATATAATATATATATATATAACTGTCGCTGAACTCTACTGGGATGTGCTCATAGCGCACACAAGAGTCAAGCAAAAGTAAGAACTTGGTGGCAGTACGTGGTCACAAACGGAACAGACGAGTCTTTAAGAGATACTTAAATTGTTCCAACGACTGGACGTCTTTCAGTGAGTCTGGCAGTGAGTTCCATTAAATGGTAGAGAGGACGTGATGGGTGACGAGTCGGGTGAGGATTTAGAATTCATTCTCGCAGCTACTGGGAGCCATCTTAACCCCTTAAAATATGTTCTTAAGCTGATTATTGCTTTAGTCAGAATGAACCAACCTCAGAGGATGAGGATGTACGTTTCCAAGCGATTTTTTTAAACATTTGTTATAATCGATATATCAAAGCATCTCACTCTTCACGTGCTTTCCAACTGGTTTTGTCGTAATGGCCTTTTAACATTCTCCGGAACAATGAAATCGGCAATGTAAGTGATCTCCGGACCTTTGCCTTTACCCCCATCTGACACTCACAACATGCAAGCTTGGCAGTTTGAAATTTGCAAGAGCAGATGTTGTGGGCAATTTTGCCATTTCTTAAGCAACACAAGTCTGACGACTATGTTGTCGGCGCTCTGTCGCGTTTTCTACCAGGGCTTTGGTATAGCCTTGTGGTTTAAGCGTTCGCTAAAAACCCAGGTTCGATTCCCCAAATAGGTACAGTGAGCAAAGTCCAATATTGCGTAATATTGCTGGAATATTCTAAAAGCGGCGTAAAACTAAACTCACTCGCTTATTCTTGTTCCATCACATGAACTTTCTGTTGTTCTGTGTCAGTGTAGTTGGTATATCGGTAATTATCTTCAAGCATCACATGTGTAACAGCACCTTTATGGGATATTATACGTAATGCAACAATGTTCAAATGAAATGTTCTCTGACCTATACGTGACGGTATGAACTTGATAGTCCAAGCATTATCAATCGAAAAAGATCTATTTCCCTCCTTTCGTCTCAACTCATTACTTAAAACCCACGAATGTGCATGTACTTACATAGAAAATATCCTTGTGGTCCTGATTCCAAATAAATAATGCATTTGACTTATGACCATGGCAACGAAAGGTGATACAAGGCTGTGACTGGTAACACACAACTCAAACATGGCGTCCTGTTCAGGGCATCCAGTGTCTTCATCCACCATAGTACGTTGAGCGCTATGGTTCGAAGATTTGTCATATTGTCCACGAGTAGTGTTACTCATAACAGCCAAGTCTCTGCTATATGTTATGCTAGCATATACTGATGATGTGTTGTAGTCGTGACTCAGTGATGAACCATTGCACAGAGAGCCGTAGATCCATTCCATCTTGAGCATGTAGACAAGGATGGCCCATCCTGCTTTATATCCGGCCAGGAGGAAGGTCTCTATGAACGCCCATGTTGCAACAAAATACTTGAACCAGCCTTTCAAATATTCACTGCACATTGCACTTCTGCACCTTGACCTGAAGTACGCCTGAAACATACATACGAAGGAAAGTTTGTTTGAAACAAGGGTGCCGACTAGTGATACACTACCCATCATTTAGACTCACTAGTGTAAATATAGCTACTTTCCTCTCTCGGCTGTTCTAAAGCAGATTTTGCGAAATATTACCTCATGTACTGTAAACACATTTGTAACTTTGGAAAAATTATTGTCATAATTGTTCAATAAGTACCATTGGAGCGAATTCTTAACAAAACTTTACACCAAACCGCAGCTGTTCACTTGCAAGATATTTGAACGTCTTTTTCAGCAATTTTATGCACAATTCGTTCAATTCCTCTGCATAAGACTTGCATTTGGCTAGAATTTCATCTTTGAGTGAGTGAGTGAGTGAGTTTAGTTTTACGCCGCACTCAGCAATATTCCAGCTATATGGCGGCGGTCTGTAAATAATCGAGTCTCGACCAGACAATCCAGTGATCAACAACATGAGCATCGATCTGCGAAATTGGGAACCGATGACATGTGTCAACCAAGTCAGAAAGCCTGACCACCGGATCCCGTTAGTCGCCTCTTACGACAAGCTGTGTCGCCTTCATCTTTGATGTAACTACATGTATATATTATGTAATATACAATGAGTGTTTTAAGTGACTCTGAACATTTGATATAATTTAGATATATACTAAAAATGTAGCAGTATAGCATATTCATTTGTTATGAAGAACGCCGTGACCTCTGCAGTGGAGGAATTACGAGAGTCAGCTGCTTCTTGTCCAAAAGGATTTCACTGACGTAAATACTGTTATGATCGATATGTTATTTTCTAATATGTTGCCTAGTGATGTGCAGTTGCTTCAGTTTCACCTGTTCGAAAAGACCGTTTAGCATGGCCACTGAAATCTGGGGTCATACTCATCCTCTAGAACAATAGCACATGGTCATCATGAATCTCTAGCATTAAAGAATGGCATTGTTACTATCACAGATACTCACGACATTTAGCGTCCCGATTGCACTACTTGAATTCAGAGATAACACCATACTTGCTGCCGATACTACAATGTTCATGGTAATTGTATTGTAAGGTAAATATGACTATCTGCGGGGTGCTGCGGGGTTGAGGAGGTTTGCTTTGATATTAGCAGTTAGTATTTGTTATTGTTTAAACTTTCTTCTCCGGTGGGGGGAGTGTGTTCTTGGAGGGGTTGTGGGGTTGCGTTTGTTTGT
Organism: Haliotis asinina; assembly: GCF_037392515.1. NCBI lineage: Eukaryota > Metazoa > Mollusca > Gastropoda > Lepetellida > Haliotidae > Haliotis > Haliotis asinina. The sequence continues at coordinate 12,352,766 of NC_090293.1, read as the reverse complement.
AATTGTAGTTGGTTGTTTGGTTGTTTAACGCCGCAAACACCAGTATTCTAGCCATATGTAGTTGTGGGTTTGGGGCTGTAGTTTACTTTCTTTAGTTTTTTATTGTCATGGGAAAACGGTGAATCTCTCTCTCGACTATTTTTCCAAATGACCGAAACAGAATTCCCAAATCTTCAAAGCCACTTTATATCCCAAACTTAGTTTTACTATTAAAATGTTAGATTCAAATATTTAACGTTTGTATGTGAGGAAATTTTTCTTGTTTGTCAAAAGGGCCACATCATGTATGTTTCACTTTGGAGTGAGTGAGTGAGTTGAGTTTTACGTCGCACTCAGCAATATTCCAGCTATATGGTAAATAATCGAGTCTGGGCCAGACAAGCCAGTCATCATCAACATGAGTATCGATCTGTGCAATTGGGAACCGATGCCACGTGTCAACCAAGTCAACAAGCCTGACCACCTGATCCCGTTAGTCACCTCTTACGACAAGCATAGTCGCCTTTTATGGCACGCACGGGTTGCTGAAGGTTTATTCTACCCCGGACCTTCACTTGCCCTCACTTTCGAAAGGAAACCAAGATATAGCGATGCGTTATTATCAAATCATAAAAATATTCAACAGGTGTATGACCATTGTACACCATTTATCAACATTTACCTTCAATTTTCACAATGATGATTTGTCATTTAGTAATACCGGTCATTTTGTCTTGGTATAGTTTCTTTTGCCCGTTGGTTTAGTTCTTTCCTAATAACCCCGATGAGTATTAACCAGCAACAAGTTAATCTCACATATAGAGACTGTAAATGTAATATATATTATTGGCTAGTTCGTGGCATGGTCTCAAAGTTCACGAACATGTCCGTGTGCATGATTTTCTGTTTGGAGTATGACTCCATACGCAGGGTGTGAAATTACCTCTCCGCTATATTCCATCATCGACCCCATGCATGTTTCTCTTTACTAGCACTGTCAATATGGCGTCGGTATCATCATGCATGTCAGCAAGACGACATGTAGTTGTAACCTTTCATCAGTATACACACGTTGTATGGGCATCCACTGAGGTAATCATACTTACCTTCATTTAGAAATACGGTGGGAACTGCGGGATTGTAACATGACGAATTTTGAGCTGGAACACTTTTAGGCCATGTTCAGTATACTGACCAGTATAATTTGCTCAAGTAATCAGCTATTCAGACTTGAATGTTCTGCATCATGACATCAACAAATATGTAAATCTGCAACCTTGACCTTTATTGTCTATTTCGTTTGATAAAACCGCCATTGTTGATTTCTGTAATAATGAATATTATATAAATGCATTAAAAACAACTTTGCGCGTCATACTCTGTTAGCAATGATTAAGCCCCACGTATTCAGTTTCAAATGACATGTGTTACCTACGTATTACAAGGCCTGCTGTCAACACGCACTCTGGAACATAAAGTGGGTACATGTTTTGTCAACACAAAAGGTATGTGCAATGAATCATAAACGTTTATTCATGCAACAATATTACATATTACATGCTGTTATACAGCTGAGCAATTCAGCAGCACTGAGTTACGCGGGACATGACAATAGCACTGACTGGTCTGAACATTTCGTCCATATCTGCATTTAATGGAAAACAGGCTCGTGCTCGAAAGCATCATGCACTTTTGTTGCATAAATCCATTTTGAAAACCAAAAATACGTATTGCTTTGATTACGTGGGTTTTTTTCGCGTAATTATATATAAACTTTGGAAATTAGCTTCACTTGATGAAACCATAAGTGAAACGACGAGAAATTAATCAAGGTGACGATGAAAGCAAACAGATTATCGAGAAAATGTCTCTGCAACAGCGAGAAAATAATCGAAGCAATGAGACAACATTTTAGATTTTGAGTTTTTTTTCGATAAACTTATGACTTATGAAAATAATGACGAGGAAAGTGATAAAACAGAAAATGTAACGAGAAAAATGTTTTCTCTTGTCGTCGGCCGTTGTCGCTTTTGGTTATTTGCTTAACTGGTCGGTCCTTATTTCTTTTGTAGTAGAAGCCATAGGTCTTGGCTATATTTGGAGCGATTAATATGTTCATGTATAATTCATAACACCATAAGTAATTTTCAAAAGATACCAAACGTAAAATGATATAATACTGAAGTGAACGTCTAACATTCACCCCATTGTGTATATATATAGAAATAGCTGGATTTTGTACATTATCTGGACAGAGAAGTGACATGAGCATATTATTGGTATAAATAGTGGGGTATAAATAGAATTTGTGGTAAATATAAACATCTAGGATTTAAATAAGATTTACACACAGACATAACATGAAACGCATTTTAATAAGGTTACCTTCACATCCAAGAATCTATTTGATTTGGATTGATTAATATATCGACCGGTTTTAGAAGAACATTTGAATTTTAAGAATTGTCAAAATGACACAAGATTCATGTGAAATTCAACCCCAAATGTGATTTTGAAACAAGAATAAAGAATAATTATTAAGATTCTTATTCATAACTTACAGTTAGTCTAACAACAAATATGATATGAATTTACCAATATTATTCATACTTCGCTGCTGTTCCTACATAAAGCCAAGTCAAAAGAAGAAAAGAATATTCTTAATATCTTACGTCCAGTTTGTTTCACCATTTTACTGAGTCTCAACTATCATATTACATGTATATAATTTCTTTACTAATGTAGAATCGGACAATGTACATATATTACACTAATATTTAACAGCCTTTTTATCTGCACATACACATGTTGGATAACGGACACATTCTCCAATAACTAATGGATCAAAGTTGAAATCTAAAAAGGTCTACAAAACAGTTATCAACTCCCCATATTTCAACTACATACAAAAGAATTGGACTCATTCTGGCATCAAATATTTTCAGGAATAAATGGAAAATAAAATGGATTAAACATGTACACAGATTTTAGAATATCATGTGCAACTGACTCTCAGCTTATAAGGCAGCGTTATTCACGCGTAAGATAGAGGAAGTGAAATAAAAAACCCAAACATTTGTAAGATGCAACAGTTTTGAACACAAGTCCATAGAAACACCCTTTTCATATAATGATTATTTGCCGAACTATGGTACTTCTCATTATCATAAGATAGCCGTCCTTCAAACAGTTAACAAGTAACATTGAGGTCATATCTTTGAAGCACATTTCTTAACACTGACGTGTTCAGTAAGATAAATACGTTGGTCACAAAATGAATTGATGTACCCTCTATGTTTGTTTATTTTCCCTGTTCCGGTAGAGACCACTAATCAACTTATAACATAAGAAATATATCATCATGAAATTTGAAAATTCAACCAACAATTGTACTATGTCTACGAAAGAAATGAATGTATTATACATGAGACATAACAGACTGGGCTGAAATAAAGCATACTTTTTCCAAAATATTCAGAAATATCTTCTAGCACAGGGTGCACTGAATGATTCAGATCACATTGCACAAATTACGAATTACTGTCAAATAGAGTTCATCCAGATAACAACCTCTCAAATATATGCAAATCCCTAAAACACCCTTTGGTCCATGAATTCTGTGAAAAAAGGAATTCCACAGCAACGTGCAACGAATGAAATGGCACGCTTTTTTCTAAGCATCAGTCGATATTGTGATATTAGTTGTTTCTGTTTCTGACTCTCCGCAAGAGAACATTCGCCGAATATGTCGTCGAAGTTCAGGCAACCTCCAAGCATATATAATCGGATTTAGGAAACTGCTCAACAGATGAAGAAACAAGACGACATCCATAACATCCAGAGCATAGTGACTTGATGAAAAACCACTTTCAAAAGACAAAATAAGAAAACAGACATATATCGGGGTGTTGAGAAGTATGAATGGCACCAATACAGTAGCAGTGGTAATTGTCGTCTTCATGTTCAACTTCATAGCGGCAGCTGCACGATCACCATGGAGCATAGTGGGTAGGATTTTCGAAATTTGACGTCGAGCTAAAACGAATATTCTCAAATGGCAAGCAAGAATACACGTAATTAGAAAGAAACCACCAGATGTATAAGTTACATATCCGTTACGAGTCATTAGTTGAACAAAATTGCAGTACATCAGTTCTCGAAACATTGCTACTGTCGGAGTGACGAAGACAAAAGCAATGATCCAGCTGATGATGGTGAAAGTCAGCAAAATCTTGTTGGTAATGTACGTCTCATATTTCAGAGGGAACTCCAAAGAGAGGAACCTGTCCAATGATAGCAGACACAATGTGAAGAGTGTCACAGAAGATGCCATGGACACAATCCAAAACCGGATCTTGCATTCCAAACTCCCGGTGTGTAAGAAGAACTGCATAATACCATAGTATACATACATCATTCCTGAAATAAGGTCAGTGATGGACAGGTTGGTGAAGGAGTACTTGAGAGTCATTTTCAGCTGTCTACATCGACAGAGAGCTGCAGTTGTGACGATGTGGAGGAAGATGATGATCGCTCCAAAAGAAATCTTGAATATAATCCAAGGCGTTATGCCACAGAAGAGACACAGATCTTCGGGAATTGTCGAGTTGTACATCTTGGCCCTAACAGCAACACAATACCCTTTAACAATGTCGGAACGCAACAAACTGAATATGTACAACAATACACAGTTTTGATTATCCGTCGACACAGATTCCACTGGGTGTGAAGAGCATTATACATGCAAAATAATCTGTGTGAATGGACCACAGGAAATCAGTGATGACGCGAAAAAGGGTACATGTGACCTTGTCCCACCAGTAGCACAAGCCATTGAGATAATTAAAGAGATTGTTACAGATTAGTATCTTCGAAGAAGCTAGATAACTACGTATTGTAAGCACACATTTGTTGGATGACGTGAAACAAGACGTGGTCCATGATATGTCTTGACCCAAAATGTGAAATAAGCCAGGTGACAAATTGTACAGTCAATATACAGTGTGAGCAGCTTCCCATAATTAACAGTACCTGTTATTCATGCAGTGTCGATTTTACCATACCTGTTAGTGTCGGCAAGGCAACAGCATCAATGAAAGTACATATGATTAAATCTCCCTCCTCGTCTGAATGTCACGGACGCCCATAATTGCTTTCCATTACACGAGATTTCCATAAATGTATAGGCCGTTCTACGATTACAAATCCCTATATTGACTTGTGGCGTACATGTACGTGTTTTTTAAGCGAAGAGCTACTCTTTTGATAAATCATTGGTCCAACTGAAAGGCAATCAACGTTGATTTATCATTCCTTTATACATATTATTTTACTTCAGCTATATAGAAACTGCTAGGATTGTTAACAAAATCTAGGGTGGTGGGTGGACACCGTCATTTTAACGATCCGCCTATGACCAACACACGGGTATCGTCAACCACGAGATGTAGGAAGGAACATCTGATTTAGGTGTGCATTTGGCATTTCGTAATTGAATGCAATCTACCTTGAGTTGCTAGTAAACTTGAGGTGTAAACTTCACTCTCATTTGATAACACTGACGATACTTTGAGTTAAGTAAGTAAGCGAACTATGTTCACGCGATGCTGGCGTTATCGGAAATATTAAAACAACACCTACTAGCTAAGTTGCGTGACTCGAGCAACATCTTCAGCATCATTGCGGTTCGACTTCGTGTCCAGAGCGAAAAGTAGACATCTGTAAACCCATCTTATGTCACTATTTGATAGCGATTCATAAACAAGCTAACTGCTTAAGAGCCGTTCAATAGACTCGGATTCTTCATGATTTGGGAAAACGATACCGATTGTGTCCTATGCCCATTAATCACTACCAAAAATGTTGATTCGATGTGTGGGCGGAGAGCTAAGTTTGACCCACACCAGCATGGAAGGTAAGTCGGTACAACAGTAGTAACTGCTTGGCTTGTTTTTGTTTTTTTGTGGTTTTTTGTGGGTTTTTTTTGTTTGTTTCTTTCTTTTTTTCAGGTTGTTTTGTTGTTGTTTATCTTTGGAGTTTTATGTTTGTTTCTTTATTTATTTGTTTGTTTTGTTGTTGCTGTTTCTTTTTTTTTAGTTTGTTCGTTTGTTTTGGGGGTTTCTTATGTTGGTTGGAGGTTTGGGGCTTTTCATTTTCCAAGGCAAATTCGGACCTTGTTGTCAAGGTATACAGAACGAGCAGGCCCACAACGTGAGGAATGATGACCAACTTGCCCATTTCATACAACCAGTATAGCTACCAGGGGATTACTATAATACACATTCCCATGGGGTTAAATCACTGCTTTGAACATAATGATGACGGTCAACCTTCCGTACATTTGTATCGTATGAATAATACATACGGTGTTGGGAAACCCCGGCAAATGGTAGATACTCATTAGTAGTTAGGATAATTGCGGCATTCCTACATGGATGAATATAGGAGCAGCGGTTTAGGGTTTCCTCTTTTTCGCACAGCATGTAAATGTACAATTATTATACATTATTGTACAATCAGTATGTGTGGGTACAGGAACAATATTATAAATGTGTCTGTCCATGTTGTATGTAGAGTATCTCACCAGTTATCAGTTATATCAACACGAGTGGATAAAGTTACAAATATCCGAGGCTAGCTGAGGATATGTTTACCTTTATAAACGAGTGTTGATATAACTGATATCAGTAGACATGAGGGTGAGATTCTATTTATCATAAAAAATCTATCTTCGTTAGTTTTCAATACAACATGTACCCCTCTCAACATTGTACTACCATTAGACTTGCGGTGCAGCGATGCCATAGCATTGTGACGTCATCATGACGTCATAGCATTGCCAGGGCATTGTACAAAATCTACTGCCAAAACGATATCTCACACAAACGATATCTCCCGTGGAACCCAGTTTTGAATGATAAATGTGATTATCCATCTGCCGCATGGATATTGTTACAATAGCTTACCTGTTTATGTCCATTTGTCTGTTGAGTGTGACTTTTTGTGTGATATAAATTGTCACGATTAATCGCTACCCCAGACTTTCTGGTCAACAGCACATGCATTTATTGATTATGACTTACCGATGCAAGTTACTTTCACATTTATTTCATGCTCCTCAAAACAAAACACTTTCACGACAACTTTGAGACATATTTATCGTAGGAATCTAAAGTTTTTAGATGCAAGAGCAGGATGATCTCTTGCCTTGCAATTTACAGCAATCGAGCCTAACAATCATCAACACACTATAAAATATTAACGAATTTGCCCTTCTAAACATCTTTGTTTCATCTCAGTCCCGTAGTGGTGCTCTTACAGCATCTTGTACCACAGGCAAACTGTAGCGCAAATGGGACTGCGCAGCATAGAGAATATGACAAGTCTTCATGTATGCGAGCAAAGGTTGGCAACTTATTTCCATCGCTTCGGTTCGAAAAATATTTTTCATGTCAAAACAAAATATCGCCACCATCAAAGGTATACGCCTATTTCCTCACCTGGTTGTGCTTCCAGATTTTCTACCCGATGTTCAATAATTACACACGTGAAATATGTTTTATTCAACATTTTAAGCTCCAAGCGTCGTATTCAGATCGTTCTTCGCTTCCAATAAACCTGCCAGCTTCCAAATGAACGGACTGACGAAACAAGAATAAGCAGAAATTAAAATGAAATAACATATTGCCTAATTTTATCATGAGCATATTGGAATGTATTTGTCTTATTTGTCGTCTCTATTGTTAGAATTTTCGTAACGTTTATTCTACATAAAAACGCCTCTGGTATAGTGAGCGAATGAATCAGGGGAGGTAACTTTAAGTATTCAATATGGAATAATACTCTCCTGTTCCTTCACTCCGTTGAACCGGAAGCTGCAAGGGGGAATGGAGGCGAAGAACGGTCTGATATACCTCAAGTTGCGCTTGAAATGTTGAATAAAAAGTATTTCAAGTGAGCAATTGTTCAACTTGGGGCAGGAAATCTGAGAGCACAACCAAGTGAAGAAATGGTGGTGATATTTCGTTTTGATATGAAAAATATTTTTCGAACCGAAGCGATGGAAATAAGTTGCCAACCTTTGCTCGCATACATGAAGACTTGTCATATTCTCTATGCTGCGCAGCCCATTTTGCGCTACAGTTTGCCTTTGGTTGTACATACTGTGGTGAATATTGCCAAATGCTCAGTGTTAACTTTGGCGGAGCCTATTAAACTTTACGGCGCTGCATGATTATAAAAATACTTTTCTTTGCACCTGTATCAGTCCACAACGGGACTCTGTCAGTTGATTTGGTTGGTTTGTTGTTTGACGCCACACTCAGTAATATTATATACACATGCGCAAAAGTTAAGTGCCACCCTCTATTTTTGTGATCTGCTACTCTGGGTACTCCGTGGTAACTATCATAACGAGATCTATGACTGTTTTAAGCTGATTTTGTAAACTTTAAGTCATCCAAATGTTGATTTTCTAACTCTACAGTGAAAGGAGAATTTCACAACAGACCAGTGAAACCGAGTGTGTGAAACTTGATTTTCAAGACTCAGATGGTAGGGGAATGGACTTGCACATGCAGAATGTTTTCCTTGTCATATCTAGACAATCTTAGGTTCAAGAATCTATGGAAGGTTAATTCAGTCATAAACATTTATAGTTTGTATTTTCTTCAGTGGTGAAATAAAGACACTATGAAAAGAGTGGCGCTTAACTTTTGTGCATGTGTATAGCTATAATACAAATTCATGTCGTTACATAAGAGCAGTGAAGGTTTTTAAACTCGAAACAACATTAAATTATAAGTAGCTCACCGTTCCAAGGTTCACATCTCTCTTTTCACCCCGTTCACACTACATTCCTCCGATCACATGACGTAATCTTATTGGTGCCCGGGGCAGGATATTAGTGTCCTAATATGGTGCTTGAGTTCAGGAAGTCTCCAGATATAGATTAACGGGTTAAAACAACTGTTCAACAACTGAAGAAACAACACAATTTCCAAAATGTCAGGAACAACGGCATTTGCGATTAAGTCGGGTCTTTGAAGGAAGAACAAGAAGCAAATGTACATGGGTACATTACACAAAATGAACGGCACCAACACTGAGGCAGTGGTTAATAGTGTCTTTGTGTTGAGTCTGATGGATGAGCTTGCACGGTCTTCGCCAAGGATGGTTGGGAGTATCTTTGAGATTTGGCGTCGAGCTAAAACAAAGATACGCAGGTTTAATACAATAGTGACAATGATGACCAACAGGCCGCTGAATGTCAATATGACGAAACCTTGTGGCGACAGCAGATCAAGAATATCGCACCAAATGAAATCCTGAAACTGTGAAACAGTCCATGTGACACCGGAGAAGGTTAGGCTCCAGCAAAGGAATGTTGTCACCAGAAACACCTTTTTGGTGGCAAAGGCGTTATATTTCAAGGGAAGCTCCAGTGATATGAATCTGTCAAATGACAACAAAGCCACGGTAGACAAAGCTATGAAGGATCCCATACCTAAAAACCACATTCGTATCTTACACTCAGTGTCATGGTTGTTCTTGAAGATTGACACAAAGCCTCCGTATAAGTAAGATATCCCCATAAGCGTACCGCTGAATGAAAGAAGTGTAAAGGAATATTTCAGTGATTTGTTTAAGTGTTTATATCTCAGAAGTCCTATAAGTGAAACTGTGTTCAAGATAACGACTATTATACCGAAGACAAGCTTCACAATAACCCAGATAGTACTGTCACAGAAATAGCAGTAAACGTCATCACTATCTGTAGAGTTATCAAACATGATCGCTTCCATTTATCAAAATAAAATAGCACAGAACCAAGGTCTTATGTTCAGATACGTCGTTGAATACCGTTCCTCACATGTGAGAGACACGAATGTAGAACAGTCCCATGAAACTGATAATAAACGGACCCTGAACGTGGGGTCTTTTTTGATCTCTGTCAGCTGTACGAAAGTTTATATACATATGCACTGATAGTGTTTTCATCACGGACGTGCAGCCTTTGGATCACAGTTCATCGAAGGTGGGCCAGAAATTAATCTGTACACCATGACAAAGCAGTGGTCAGGAACATGCGTACCTTTACGACTGTAATGCATCTGACTGATTGATGTAGAACGACTCTGTTGACTGACCGGTAAATAAATATTTAACGACGCATTAGTGAGAACTGTTCAAGGAATTGCTGTGCGTGGAAGCTGTACACATTAATATGGCTCTTTAAGTGTCTCTTTATCTATTTGTGACATCTCTCCACTGATACAGAGTTTGTCACGCCGTGATAGATGATCTAGATGATCAATCTAGATGATACTTTTGTTCGAATGGAACATAATTACGCATTGACGAACACCTTTCATCTATGTATTGATTCATGGGTGTTGCTAAAATACCTTGTTTCCTAAATGCAAAACATACAATTTGGTAATGAAGTACCGATGTAAAAATTGTGTAGTTGTTTTCAAACAAAATTATAACACTCATTCGTGAACATAATGAGAAAACATTCTTGATTGCGGGCTATGGATTTCAGGTCAATACATACACGTACGAAAGCGACAACTGATAACATATACTGAACAACAAAAGAAATAGAAGACATAAACATGAACACTTATAATTACATTTATGAGGTTTAATTTTTCTTTGTTTTGTGTTTCTTCAGTATATTACAAATATATAAGTTAATGAAACTAAACAACAAAATCCCTTTCCACATCCATAATACCCGTGAAGGTCCGAGGTAGAGTAAGCCTTCAGCAACTCAGGCTTGCCATAAAAGGCGACTATGTTTGTCATAAGAGGCGACAAACGGGATCGGGCGGTCAGGCTCGCTGACTTGGTTGACACATGTCATCGGATCCCAGATGCGCAGATCGATGCTCATGTTGTTGATCACTGGATTGTCTGGTTCAAACTCGATTATTTACAGACCGGCGCCATATAGCTGGAATATTTCGGAGTGTGGCGTGAAACTAAACTCCCTCACTCAAGAAAAGTGTGATAAAAACAAAGTCGATTCCACCGTTGTGCCGTCATGGGCAAGTGAATATAAATAACTATATTAAAATGATGATGATGAGTGCTGGGGAAGAGGTGTACTGTCCCAGGAGTTGCACCCATCACAAACACACGCAAGGGCCAGTCAGTCGTTCCCTTAAAGGGAAACACACGAACGTGTAGCACAAATGGGAAATTGCAACGGACACCATCTTTGACATCATGACGCCTCGATTCGAACGCTTTACTGTTGAATGGTGAGTGAGTTTAGTTTTGTGCAGCCAGTCCGTCAATAACACTGTGGGGCACACAAGAGATGGGCTCCACACATTGTAAAACCATGTGGGGAAATCGAAACAGGATCTTTGGCGTGATGAGCTGGCGTTGTAACCATTTTTCTACCCCACAAAACCTACTGTGGACTAACGCATAGTTTCTGAATATAGAGTTTTGATAGAAACAAAGAATTCTATTTAAGTTGAAAACTAGACTTCATACTGAGCTTTGGCATTGCAGAGAAGACTGAGTGGAAGATGAAATATTCGGAGTTCAAGACTACCATTGTTCCTTTGGCCCGAAGCCGATTGAAAATCATTTGGATTCACAGCTTTTGTTTTCTATGACCTTATCACAGCTTTTTCATCCCCAATGACTCTATGACGCTACATCATAACGTACTTTTCAACCGAATCAGAATACAGCTTTATCCGGCTTTGTTTAAGAGAACATACACTCAGTAATCTTTATATCTCGGTATAACACAGTGCCAAGCAGGACAGAAAATAAAAATTCAAATATTAAATTAACATCAGTAATAACATTTTGCAGCTGTCATACTTTCATTGACGAAGTTTCTTATCATCGGTGTATTTTTCTACAGTTTGTGAAAGAGTACTGTGCACATTGGTACTGTCCGCAATGCGATGCTCACAGACAGCCTTAGCTTTATATACGTATTGCAAACATTACTAACCAACACAATGACATGTGAGTGTGGCTGTAGATCTGTATCGTGTATCTTTTGTTATGATACACTGCGTTTCATTCGTCAATCCAACCACAGGTGTCGCTTCCCGCAGCGCAGTGTTTTTAGCACACTGTTTTATGCAAACTGTTTCCGCGAAGTAAGCATTTCAGTAACCTAGCCTGGAGTGTCGTTTCCTTGTATGTCAACGTGTGTGTGTGCGTTCGTGCGTGTGTGTGCGTTAGTGCGAGTGTGTCTGTGTGTGTGTTCCCTTTGTGTGCTACAAATCAATGAGCAACCAATCAAATCCTTTGAACAAAGCGTGATACTTCCTAAGCCCCTTTGACTTATAACTGTCAATTACGGTATACGTATTTTTATACAGCTAAAAGAATTGGCTACATCAACTTAACAGCTTGCGCACACAGCACACCGGCACACAGAACCACCAGCTTGAGTACACATCACAATAATTGTCAAAAGAAGCAAAACATGTATATGCCTACATTCCATTATATACAACCATACTCACGCAAAAAAAATCATTCAAATCTGGTACCGGGAAAATGTAAAGAGGACGGCCTGTTGCCAGGGGGACTTGACACAGTTCTACTGGGAATAGGCTGGTCACTCTCTTGATACAGTCAACTGAACATGCGTTAAGTACGCTTTTAGGTCCACTTTCTGGAAATATTGCCCAAAGTACGAGGCCGACAAAGCTTGCGGGTACATATACAGTGGCGATATTGCTGTTAGTGCCCTGCTGTTAGTGTTGAAAACCAACACTCAAAGAAACTGGTATCGTCCGATTTTCAGGACTCTTTTTCTCTCAAGCGCTTACTGTATTATGCTTTTTGAGGAATATGTTTACTTAATTTTGAATCACGAAATACTGAAATATGAAAATCAAGGATGAAAGTGTGTTCTCAAGGAATAGTGCTTGAAGGGACATTCACGTTACTATTACAAACACAACAGCTGCAATAGAATGTTCCCTTGTCATCACACCTGGGCTTTCAGCAGTGTGAAGATCCCGCACTTAAAGGGCGAGGCTACCTCACGACCTCAAGAACCCGCAGCCGTGGAGTGGGTTTTACAAACATCACATTTCAATAATATGTATAACTCGTATCAACCTAATGTCAAACTTATAACAAAAAAATACAACATGAACGTGTGTGTCGACAAGCCAATTAAGACTATATGCAGACAATATGAATAATCCTTTTTGGAATGATGTCACTTATGGCTGGGGCAGGTTACACTGAAACCTTATTGGAACAATCACCATATGTTGAGGAATTTGTGACATTTCCTTAATGGTTCAACAACAAACTAATAAGGGGTAATTAAACACCTTTCTACTCAGATTGGTACAAGAAAGGAGTAAGGTCAGTCAAAGATCTACTAGATAATGATGGAAAATATTTAGATTTTAGTGAATTTGTCACTAAATTTCAATTCAATGTCAACTTCTTATCGTGTCAAAGTACGATCAGTTGTTTGGAACGCATACAAAGATATTATAATCTTACTACTTACTTAACTCAGACCACTTAACAGTAGAACTGCCTCTAGCACCTTACTACATTCATAAAATGATAAAGGTAGCAAGCTGTTCTATATCATTCTTCTCCCGTCAACATTCAAGAAGACAGCGTCAAATTTAAGATGGGAAACCACACTTGAATCTAACATTGATGAAGCAGATAAGTAAAGACTGTAGAGCAATATACATGTTTTATAGGTGGTTAGACTGTGTTATTAACACCTTTACATACCGGTAAATCCATATCAGGGCTTGATTTAATGCTTTGTTACTTGTACTGGTGCAGCCCAGTATTACACATTATCCTAGTTATTAGCCTAACTTGCACAAGGTGCAAGTCAATTTTTTAGAAATACATCAATAATATGTTTAACATTATAAATATACATATGTCAGTTCCTCTTTCTTCCACACTTTGAATAACTATGGCACTGAAGCAATGCAGTGCTAGACACTTCTCGGCTATGACAATTCTTCAGTGATCAGCTTTGTCTCTGTGTTGCTATTGTTTCATGGGAACTACATCACGGAAATGTGTTTATACGCACCGAAATCTCTGATGTTTTAACACACTACGTTACGACTGGAATTTCGCTGGTGCAACTGGGTCCTTGTCATGGGTTGCACCTCGTGCAAGTAGGAGAGCATCTCTTGAATTCAGCCCTCCATTTTTCTCTTCAAAAGATTAAGAGCATGCATTTGTTTTCTAGTTTGTTGATTACAACACTGAACGTAACATGTGACCTTTACTTTGAAAAAATGTGAAAATAATTACAATAATAATTAAAAAACAACTTTGTGTTTCAAATTCCAAAACTAGAAGAAATCGCGTGTGTGTCTGCGCCCGTGTGTCATATATGTGTGTGTATGTGTGAATACAAAATTCTAAAACAAAAACATTTGATAGCAACTTATAAACATTCCTCAGATATAGGTTAGTTTACACAGTACACAGTAATGGAAACAAGGACATTTGGTATTCTTTTTTTATTATGAATGTCATGTTACGCCTTACATATCACGGCCAGATGTACTAGGTGAAAGAATGAGCGAACACATACATCAGTATAACATGAATATCAAAATATCCCTCACCTATCATCGATACAAAATGTTCCGGTGCAAGAATAACTGAACACTCATACATCTCCAAACAACATTATTGTTCACCAATCTATTTCACACCAACCAAAGTTCACTCTCCAAATGTTATTGTTTCATCCTATTGTCCATAACAAAAGATCATTGTCTTGATATGGTTCCTAAATTCAGAAAGTCTCCGAGTGTAGATTATTGGGTTAAGGAAACTGTTTAGGAGCTGCATAAACACTAATATATCAAATATGTCAGCAGTGTAGGCGTGTGTTAGTAAATCAGGAATCTGTGAGAAACACACGAAGAACATGTACATGGGAATGTTACACAGAACAAACGGCACCAACACAGCCGCCGTAGTTACCGTCGTCCTCGTAGTAAGTCGAACGGCAGCAGGTGTGCGATCCTCCTGGAGAATTGTTGGAAGAATCTTCGAAATTTGTCGTCGAGCTATTAAGTAGATTCTCAAATAAAAACCAATGGTGCTGGAAATGATTACAATGCCAAAAGAGGCATACATGATTAGCCCTTCTTGGCTTATAAGGAGTAACATGTTACATATTGTAACATCCCGTGTCAGAAGTACAGTCCATGTTACACAAATGATAGTCACACCCCAACACAGTATCGTTGCTGTCAGTAAAACACGTTTGGTAGCATACGTGTTATATCTCAGAGGAAATTCCAGAGCTATGAGTCTGTCAAATGACAGTAACCACAGAGTAAATAAAGCCACCGCCGACGTTTCAGACAAAAACCAGAAACGGATTTTACACTCAAGATTGTTTACAATCTCGAAAGCCGACATCGTGTCATCATAGATGTGAACTGTTCCGAGGACGATGTCACTCACTGAAAGACTCGCGAAGCCATATTTCAAAGACCTGTTTAACTCTTTACATCGTGTAAGAGCTATCGTTGTTACCGTGTTGATGATCACGACAATTGCAGCAAAGATTATCCGAAAAAGAATCCAGGAAACGTTGTGACAGAAGACACAGTCGATGTCATTTGTAGTAGTATTAGCCATAACTTCCAGGAAGTATAGATTACTACGGGAAAGAAACATACGCAAGACACCAGACAGTGTGGTGTGTGCAAAGTGAGCTAAAACACTTAATACAAAGGTCACCCTTCCAAAGGACATTGACTTTCACGTCCGATTGTCGACTCCCATCCACATACGGCATTAGGATTCGAAAGTAGGCTTTCATAGTGTTGCGCCAAAGTAATACCATCGTTATTTTGATAGTACTAGCAAATTACAGGTGATTAGTTTTACATTTGCAACCTCCCATCAGCACTATGTTTGTCTGTTGCTTAATGAGGTAATTGCTTCAGATCATCACGAATCGTGATTGCAAACTCACTGCTGGACATAGACTTACATAGAAAGTGTGGAGGCGGGTTGTGGTTGTTCGGTTTATTATTATCATTATTCCACCGCATTTGTGGCTACTGTCGTTCAACAACCATTGGCCAGAAAGGTTTACAGATGTCATCTATGTGCTACCAGTGAAATATATTTTGGATTGAGGAAATTACATGCAGGTAAAAAGATGAAGACATACATTTTAAGGAATTATTTCCCTTCTGGCTGATATAACACTTCTTTGTATTTTCGATAGTTTGTCAAATACGCTTTCATACCTGTGACTGTGAGACTTACAAGTCCAATTAAAGGACAATTGCGTTTACGAGTACGGGTGTAGTTGGATTTTTACAACCAGACCACTTACCAATATTTTAAACGTAGTATTTTTGTCATTTTAAATTTTGGCTACATTTTCCTACAATCGCCAGCGATTGACGGGATGGAATACATCCAGTTAGTGCATGCAGCTAGTAAATGTAATGTACGTCTCCTTGGTTCCTAGTATGATGATCTACCTTCAGTTGTTGGGGATCTATAGCCTTTTTTATTTCATGCATTGTCCAAGTTGTGCTGTTTTAACTTCATATGCTAGTTTTATATTCGAACTGTGATCTCTAGTTAGTAATTTGACAACGGGTTTTACAATATCTACATAACCTGTATAACCATGTTTCTTCTCGTTACGATTTGGCTGAAATATTGCCGATGTGACGTTAAATTATAACTTTCACTCACTCACTTACAACCAGACCCCAGACATACCAGTTGTGATTCAGCGACACAAGGTTGTGCGACATCTGCACCGATTCTAAGAATAATAATACCGCCCAACCATCTGTAAGCCAGAAATCAGAGATCCAGTTTTGTCAACAGACTTTATGCACACGTGGACTACGGTTACAGAGATGTTTCTGGAATCAAAAAAAAATTAATAGTCAATATTGCGATCACAACGTGTCACAAAAGAAAGTACACAGTATGTTTGGTCAAACTTGAATAAAAACAAGATCATGTATGAATGCCTCTGTTTCATTTCTACATGGTATTCAATTCTACAGCAAATGTCCCCAAAGTCCATTTCATACAAAGTCGAAAGTACTGACTGACGGACACTGCAAGACACATGGTATCATAGTCTGAACCTTTACACAAATCAACTGGCTGTTTTCGCTGCAAAATGTCATCAAATTTTGAATCAATAGCGATTGTGACCATCAGTGGCCCATTACACACCTAAACCTCATATATGCATTGATGGTCTAAAACGAGGACTGACATTAGGTGTGTTTCGTGGAAGATTCTATCGGAGAGACATACGACGATACCTCACCGCTTCAAGAACTCGGAGACGGGTTTTTTTTATAAGCATCGCATTTTGAAAATACGTATACTCTAATGAACAGAATATCTATATGTCGTGAAAACGGACATGACCTTGAAATAAACCATTTCTAAAACCAAAAGCTTACATTTACATATACATGTGCATCATTTCATTTCTCAATAAAAGATTGTATACCCAATTATACAGACATCTGAAAACAATTTATTAAAATTCATTAGGTATGGGTTCCTTTACACAGTAATGAAACTAAGAAATGTAAAGAAAGTTGTTTATTTTATCACGGATGTCAAAATATCACCTACCTACGAACACTCATGCATCTCCAAACAACATTATTGTTCACCAAACTATTTCACAACAATCAAATTTCACTCTCCAAATGTTATTGTCTCACCTTATTGTCCAAAGATATGACAAAAGATCATTGTCTTGATATGGTTCCTAAATTCAGAAAGTCTCCGAGTGTAGATTATTGGATTAAGGAAACTGTTTAGGAGCTGCATAAACACTATTATGTCAAAAATGTCAGCAGTGTAGGCGTGTGTTAGTAAATCAGGAATCTGTGAGAAACACACCAAAAACATATACATGGGAATGTTACACAGAACAAACGGCACCAACACAGCCGCCGTAGTTACCGTCGTCTTCATAGTAAGTCGAACGGCAGCAGGTGTGCGATCCTCCTGAGGAATTGTTGGAAGAATCTTCGAAATTTGTCGTCGAGCTATTAAGTAGATTCTCAAGTGAAAGCCAATGGTACTGGAAATGATAACAATGCCAAAAGAGGCATACATGATTAGCCCTTCTTGGCTTATAAGATATACAACGTTGCATGTAGGGATATCCCCAGTCAGAACTATATTCGACGTTACGCAAATGATGGTCACACCCCAGCACATAAACGTCGCCATCAGTAAAACCCGTTTGGTAACATACGTGTTATATCTCAGAGGAAATTCCAGAGCAATGAGTCTGTCAAATGACAATAAACAAAGAGTAAACAAAGCCACCGCTGATATCACAGACAAAAACCAGAAACGGACTTTACACTCAAGGGAATCTGTAGTCGTGAAAACCGACACTATGGTATCATAAATGTGGCCTATTCCTATGAAAATGTCACTCACTGAAAGACTCGCGAAGCCATATTTCAAAGACCTGTTTAACTCTTTACATCGTGTAAGAGCAATCGTTGTTACTGCGTTGATGATCACGACAATTGCAGCAAAGACTATCCGAAAAAGAATCCAGGAAACGTTGTGACAGAAGACACAGTCAATGTCATTTGTAGTAGTATTAGCCATAACTTCCAGGAAGTATAGATTACTACGGGAAAGAAACAAACGCAAGACACCGACAGTACGCTGTCTCTATGCGGCGAAGTGATGCACTAGGCCTAAAGGTCTCCCTTCCAAAGGACAATGACTTTAACATCTGATCGTCGACTCCCAGAATATATGCCATTAGGGATCGAACGCAGCCTTTTACCGTGTTGCGTCAGCGTAATGCTTTTGTTACTGTTATAGTGTTGGGCAATTACCGGTGATTTAAAGGATCCTTTGAACTCTTTGTGTGTTCGTTGTTTGATTAGGTAATGGCTCCAGATCATCACGTTTTGTGATTGCGAACTCATTGCGGGACAGAGATTTATTGGAAGGTGTAGGTTGTAATCGTTCTATCTATACTCTTCATAAATAGAAGCTTGACAAAGGAAAACATTTCGGTTTAGGAAAATATATGACACAAGTTAGTCCATGGTGAATCCAAACATGGAGGATAATGGTTGCCGACGACAAAAGTTTGAAATGAGACAAGAACGGTAACGTTACACTCACGTCTCTAGTGAATCGCTAAAACGCACCCTTCAAGTAATGCTCGATTATCATGAAGTTAAGTATCACCTTGAGATGTAGTATATGACTGCAGGCTTTAAAAATAACATGTCAGTGATACTCTAAATGCATTGCTTTAAGACAGACAGAAGCTCAACCTCACAACGACATCGGCTGTTTACAAGTACGGACATCGCAGCATGAGGTGGCAATGCACATCCACACAGATCGTCTCAAACTTGTGGACACATCACAATAATACCGCGAGTGTTAATCACAGACCAAGGTCAGGTTGACCTGGCACTGCCACTGCCGCCAGGATCACTACATCCGGTTGAGACATCTTTGTTCAAACACCACGGCTGCATGATCCACAACAATCCAAATCGCTAGACGGCGCCACATCTCCGAACAGACAGTGGGCAAATGGCTATGGGAACTCAGACATTTGGTCATAAGGCCAGTTCAACGTCACGTCGTTCCTATTATCAGCGTCAGTGGTTGACCTCTGGAGCATGACAGGACTTCCTCCTGCAAAGCAATGTTCATGAGTTACCTTGGCATCTCCTGATTTGTTCCGCATAAAGTTGTAAAGGATATTCTTGGTCGACGCTTGCGCCAGCGTAATCCGCCACCTAATAGAATACAAGCACTGCACACAGCACTTCAGAAAAAAAGTATCATAAACATTCTTCAAGACAGCATTCAGCATCTCTTTTCTTCTGTGGGTCACCGGTGCAAACCTGTTACCGATGCTCATGTCTAAATACTGACATTTCACTCTAACCACGTGCCTCTAATAGCCCTTTGTGGTTTTACCAAACACTTTATCGATAATCATGTTTTGGAAATTTGTAAAGCGATGGTTTTACGGTAATTGAGCAATGACGTCATGTTTGAATCAGTTATATGCACTCAGTACGTTAACTCTAAAACAACATGTCCAGTTTCATTATCATGGAGCTCTACCTTCAGTTGTTGGTGATGTATAGCCCATGTTTTATATTGTATTGTCTTCATTTATTAAATATTTTAGTTGTACACGCTACTTTTATATCAATATCATTTGGAAGGTTAGGGCCACAATGTAATCGTTCCATGTATTATTATCATTTGTGTCGACTGTAGTTCAACAACCATTGGTCCGAAAAGTAGTAGCAGGATCCACGTAATACCAGATGAAAGTTGTACCTTTTAGGGGATTGTTTCCGTTTCATATTATACATCCTCGATATCTCCAGGGTACACGTTCCGATAAGTCTCCACTATATCTGGATGCATCTGTGTCTCGGCCCTCAAATTTTATTACCTAAATTTGCTGGTTACGCATTCTCACAGTAGTCAATCAGCTAAACCGCCGTTACAGCTGAGCTTGCTAGTGTCAACAACGAAAGCGGTGGCTGATGCGAAGGTTTGTTCGCAGTGCGAGTCAGACTTGGGGGAAATCATACAGACACGTTCATAGGTACGAAAATTTAAAAACATACACGCGTCAACTCCTTGTGCCTCTTTCAGAAAACATGTGCATGATTTGTGTTGCGAGTTTTTATCGGTTAGATAATTTTTTTAAAAAACGAAAATGAGTTGTGAATGGTTCGCTCAACCTCCCAGCGTATACACTTGATTGGATGAAAAGTCAGCCAAGGGAGGTAATAAATTCATCGGGCTTAGCCGTAGATGCATCCAGGGAATTGTGGAGGTACATCGGAACGTATACCCTGGAGATATCGAGGATGCATCACTTTATAAAATATGATCGATGGTTTGACAATGCTTTCATACCTGTGACTGTCAAATTCATGAGATCCAGTTACAGCACCAGAGCGGATGGATCTGGATTTTTACAACCAGTGTCGTGACATCACTGCTGTGTTTCAGGGGCTGACGGGTAGTCTAGCTGTTAATGCGTATGTTCGTCACGCCAAAGACGCGGGTTCGATTCCTCACATTGGTAAATGTGCAAAGCTGGACTATTGCGAAACACTGCATAAAACTAAACTCACTCACTCTTCTGGGTTTCAGCGATACACCGAATGTGAATATGTACTATTCAACCCACTGTAAACCAGAGAGCAGTGGTCCAATTTTCTCAAAAGATTGTATGGGTATATAAACAACGATTACAGAGAGTGAGTGAGTTTTAGTCACGTCGGCCATACCGTGAATATATCAATTTATGTATTGAATATATACCGTGAACATATCAATTTATATATTGATAATAATAAAAAAACAACAGGTGCCAGTCAGGAACCTTTGCAAGAGCAGAATGCTCAAGTGGCAACTGACCCAAAACTTCTTATGGACGTCCGTGTCAACCTCTTTCCTTTTGCTGATGGAAACTCTTCCGAGAAAGAGTCAATTGGCCCCGAAATTTTGGACCCTCACTCTTCCTCTTCTTCTTCATTGCAGACCTTTCCGAAAATTCTGTTTATATTTTGTTTAGTTCTATTTATGAGGAAATTTGTCATTTACCTTTAGAGAAACGGAGGCCAATTAAACACCTAAATGTGTCTTTTCCGAGAAATGAAATTGATTTACTTAACAAAATTATATCTCTAAAACTTTTTTGCGGACTGTTCATTACATGAAGTGCCGCGCGAAACTTGGAGGAACTTCACACGGTTTTACTTTCTGCGGACTGTTCATTACATGAAGTGCTGCGCGAACCTTGGAGGAACTTCACACTGTTTCCAACGAAAAGTCTTCTACTACTAAGAACAATAAACCAAGGAAAACCCGGTTCCAAGTAAAATTAACACAGACTAGAAAAGATATTTCCTGGATAAAGCTGTGCCTGAAACTAAGATCATCAGGGAATCCCATGTCTAAACGACAAAAAAGCAATTTGGAGAAAATTAAAATTACAGTACTAGACAACAAAAGAAAAGGTACTTCTCCAAATTGTCGATTCCCTTAAGGCAAATATATTAAAAGTTTCGACTGAAAGAAAGAAAAAATGGGAAAAGAAAAACGAATTCATCAAACAAAAGAAACCTTTTAGAAAAAATGAGAAAGAATTCTACAGGCAGCTTAAAACGAGTGGTGAATGAGAGCATGATAAGCGACCTCCCATGAATGTCAATGAAAGGTTCTGGAAACAGTTGTGGTCTGTACCCGGCAACTGTAAGGCACCACGGGTCAGTGATTATGACCATGCAATGCATGAGAAAGTAACTAGGTCGTTTGTCTGCTGTATCACACCAGATTGCCTGAAAAGTGTTGCTAAAAAGTCCAAATCCAATACAGCTCCTGGGTCTGATGGCATTCGAAACCAGTCCTGGAAACTGTTCCCTTGTGTCCAAACACCATTACTTCACTGTTTTAACTCTCCTCTTGTGGACACAGGTGATGTTCCTCCATGGTTCTGCAAAGGTCGCACAATACTCCTTCCCAAGAAAGGAGACTTGACTGATCCCAAAAACTTCCGCCCTATCACAGGTCTAAATACTCAATACAAATTATTCACAGGGTGTTTGACAAACCTCGTGTCATCAACCTCGTGCCATCTTACTGCTCGTCCAATGAGATAATTTACAGAGAGCAGAGAAGGGGTAAAGAAAGGGATGTTGGGGATGCAAGGATCATCGTCTTGTACAGAAAATGATTTTGGAGGAGGCTAAAAATATCACCGCAACCTCTCCATGTGCTGGATTGACTACAAAAAGGCATATGACTCTGTCCCACACGAATGGATTCTGAAGTGTCTTCTGTGTGTTGACCTCCCTGATCGACTACTTGATTCACTCTAGTCTTTAATGAGTTGCTGGTTGCCTCAACTTGAGATGTACTCGCAAGGGCAGGTGCAGACTTCGGAATCTATTCCAATCAGAACGGGAATATTTCAGGGGGACTCCTTCAGTCCTTTGCTGTTTTGTCTGTCTCTAAATCCTTTGAGGTTTCTGCTCAATAGGGAGGAAGGTTACCATCCCGGACCTCCTCAGCACAGATCCTCAACACCTCTTACTTGTCTCCTATACATGGATGACATCGAGCTCCATGCCAAAAGAGATACCAGTTTGAAAGAACAGGTTCTCCTTGTTGAGTCCTTTTCTAATGATACTGGCATGACGTTTGGACTCGACAAATGTTATACTCTTCACTTTAAACGTGACACGGTAACTAATGATGGATCGGTCAGGTTACAAGGGTGAGTGGAATGCAAGTTCGAGACAAGCTCCAGAATACCCAGATTCAAGATAAACTTCGAGTATAAATCTCGTTTAAAGAAAATCTGAGTTCAGAGCTAAATGCTCGAAATAAGATCAATGCCACCAATACTTTCACTGTGCCAGTCCTGTCCTATTCCTTTGGAGTAGTTGATTGGACAAAACAAGACATCCAGAGTCTTGACCGCCTGACCAGAAGGATCATGTCTGATAAGAGAGCACACCACCCTCGTTCCTCTCTTAATCGTTTATATATGCCAATCAGTTCTGGAGGTCGGTGTTTGATTAATGTGGAGGTTCTTCATGAGAGAATTTTATTGTGTACTTTTTCACATATTTATTTATCGGACGATCCTCTGGTGATGCATGTCAAGACTCACGATGAAAGCAAGGTATTCCACAGCTACTTTAAGTGTGCCAACGTTGTTGGACACAATATGAAACTTGAAGTTGATTTTGTTGATGGCGGTGTACTGCTTGACGGCACCCCGATTGGAGTAAACCAGGTGAAGTCCTTCACCAAGTCTGCCCAGAGTCGGTCCTTTGTGGAGAAGCTGTCTGAGAAGCCATTGCCCGTGTTTACATACAGTGTTTGGAACAGAACAGCAATCCAACTGACTCCTTTGCCTGGATGAAGTCAACTGGTCTCAAATGTGAAACTGAGGACTTCCTTTTTGCTGCTCAAGACCATTCACGTCCCACTCGCAATCGCCAGAATGTGATTCTTAACGAAAATGTCAACATGAAATGTTGACTGTGCAATGAATACACAGAGACTGTCCAACACCTTGTCAGTGGATGCCCTTCCTTGGCACAAACAGCATATCCTAAAAAACAGGATGGCATGGCTTGCTGTGTTTACTATCGTCTCCGCCATGCTTGTGGCTTTGATCCCGAGGTCTACCCATGGTACGACCGTGAACATGTCCAGGGCGTCCTGGAAAATGATGCTTTCAAGCTTCTCTGGAATAGGCCAATATACAGCCTGAGACGAATTCCAACAAACAGCCACCAAACCTGATCATGTCCTTTTTGATGAAGCCAATGAAAATATTTATATCATTGAATTTTCTGTCTCTTTTGACTGTAATGTGATTGGCAAGATTCAGGAAAAGCGTGATAAATATGCGGACCTCGCCTTTGAAATGTCTCGCTTGCATTCCAAGTGCACTGTCGACTCCCCATTGTTCGTAACTCCTGCACTCTTGGCACAGATCAGGCGAGCGCCATGAGCCTCCACTGGGAGCACAGCCCTGCTGACAATCTGAGTAATGCAGAAGGCTGCAGTGTCGGGAAGCTTTCATGTTCTCAGGAAAGTTCTTGGTGGGTTCGACTAGGCAGCGTTTCCTGTGAGGAGTCCTATTCGCTGCGTGTAGAGGGGGCAAGGACCCTGGGCTGATGAGCCTAACCAAAACCCTCTCTGCTGCAAACTACCGTTAATCTTTAAAACATAATAATAATGGGTTAAATATAAATACAATGTACCTGTCAACGAAGGTCAGTAAAACAACTAGACTATCTCATGTATATATTGTAAAACTAGAAATGAAATTTAAACACGTCATACAGAAAACAGATCATAGATCACCAACAACTGAAAGTAGATCGCCATACTAGGGACAATGAGGACTTACAGGTCTTTGCTACCTGCATGGACCCTCGTTGGATTTACACTATACCTTCAGCCGCTGGTCATTGTAGCTATGTAAGCTACCATAGCTATGGTGGTTATGTGCGATTTCCATCGATGTAGGTTTACCTTCTGCAGTATGTGTATGTCTCTCTGAAACCATTATTTCATGGATATAGTAGGTGAGCTGCGGGTGCTCTTCCTTGACGTCCAAGTTCAGCTGAGAAAGAATTAAAGGGACGGTGTTACGCATACTGGAGCGGAAAGTGGTTTCAGAAATGTAAACAGTTGAAATATAATTTGCTGGAGGTCAGTTGAGATGTGAATCATGACGTGTAAGGTATCCGTGTAATACACTGCCACCAATGAGAGTGCAACGATATCAATATTAAACCGTCATCATATGGTTTGTTTTTATTCCGAACCGCGAAAGAAAAGTCACCCTACCAAACATTTTGCCAGATATGTTTCATCTTAATTTTAATTATTGTTTTTTTAACCTCTTATATGTTGGGACCCGTGAGGGTCCTGGGGTAGAACAGGCCTTCAGCAACCCATGCTTGCCATAAAAGGTGACTATGCTTGTCGTAAGAGGCGACTAACGGGATCGGGTGGTCAGACTAGCTGACTTGGTTGACACATGTCATCGGTTCCCCATTGCGCAGATCGATGCTCATGTTATTGATCACTGGATTGTCTGGTCCAGACTCGATTATTTACAGACCGTCGCCATATAGCTGGAATATTGCTAAGTGCGACGTAAAACTAAACTCACTCACTCACTCTTATATGTTGGCTAGACCTCGTTCATAGCCAATGTTCAATATATTTTGGGTGATTGTGAAACTGATAATCAGGTTCATTCATCGTGTCTGGGCACAAGTTCCTGTGGCCTTCATCAAGTTTTTCAATCCCTTCATGCACAGACAATGCAACGCTGTTGTTAACACTGAAGGGGGTCATACACGTTATTGATTTTCGGATCGCACTCTCGCGCAACCTGTCGTCCTTTTTATTTGTAATTGTCTGAAATTCGTCTTTAAATATTGATGATCAAACATATGAATTTTGAAGTCTTTCCAACAATTATTGTGTTATCTACATGCGCTTGAATTAAATTGATTACCAGTTTCAAAAAGGGAGTCACGTTTGTTTGCGGTTCGGTGTATAAGAGAACAAGCGTGTAATCCGTCACGACAATTTGTGTGGAGGTGGGCCTCCTGGATGTTACGTCAGGTGAATGACTCTCATACCATCATGGCTCTCAGTAACAGCTGTTTATAATGTAGGTTGAATTAACGGGAACTGCATGGACCAGTTGTCGAATATTAATTACAGATGCTTTGCTTAACAATGTTCTGTGAAATTGTTCATTCAGTGGAAAGCATGTCAATTGTCATTTACTGCTGGAGGGACCAGTGAACCTTTAGATTACAAAATATGTTATGTATCATAAAATGATGAAGCAAATAATCTACACTAGAAATAATAGTCATTTTATTCGACACGTCATTTGTGATGTGAGTGTTAATTTTAGACATGTGTAATGATCAGACAACCTTAAAAAGCTTCTAGATTTTCTGTATGGTTTTTCTCCTTACTTCATTGAGTCATTTCCTGATTCAAATTTTCACCATTGTTATCTATGGATTAGGTTTTGGTTAAGTCGATATATACTGATAGCCGATAACAACACATATCAGGAATATATATCAGATACACATGGCGGCACAGGAAATGACGTTATGATGACTTGTTAATAGTACTGAAGTGTTTACAGAGGATTACGGATGCAACAATGTCTTTGCCAGCATCTCCGAAAATAAGTGGTATGAGAAGACACAACTATCACATGACACCTCCCGGTACCATGTGTGTCCTCCTTGGGCAGCCACGCAAGACCGGGATCTGCCGATATTGTCTTTTGTGACGTCACAAGAGGCGCTGGACGTGGATGATCTTGAACACTTCCTGTTGCGCTGTGACGTTGATACAACCTCGAAACGGTTGTCTGGTAGACGTAGAAGTGATTCACAGTATCTGTGTTTAGCCAACATGCAGTCTTCCAATCGCTTGGTTCCTTTGGGCGTTGGTCAACCGTGGCATCGTGAATGATGTGAATGATAGCCATTTCTCAACCTGTGCTTTTATGGGAGATGACTGTGCATATTGTTAGTTGTTCATTCATTGCACTGCATTGTCGTCACAAATGCTCTAGGGTGCATCTATAAAACGGACTAAGTGTAGAAAGTCCGATATGCGTTTTAAACGCCTCTGAGTATACGCAGTGAAATTACCAACTGACCTGTAACAATATCATTCTTGATAGTCACTGAACCTTAAATACTAACCAAAATGCTTCAGGACGTCCTGAATATGAAAGATTCCACTGGGCTCAATATCTACAGATCTTCGTGAGGTGTACGCCGATTTCAGCAATATTCCGGCAACATCACGACGGGGGACACCAGACTTAGACTTCACACATTATACACATGTCGGGACTCGAGCCGTGACCCTCGTCATGATGTTTGTACGATTTTGCCACTTAAGGTTCAGTATTCGGTGCACATATTTTACATTATGCTGCAGGTGACTCAATAACTCAATGTACAGTCTAAAACTGTAACGAGTCGTCCCGATGATAAGCCCTGGTTCGATTCTGAGTTGAGACGGAAATGCAGAAAACGGGATAGAATGAGAAAGAAGGCAAAAAGGACAGGCAGTGAAAGAGACATTCGATTTTATAAGAAACTGAGAAATAAGGTCAACAACATAAGATACAATGCAAAAGAGAACTTTTATTCCAATCTTGATGACTTTATCACTGAACTGCGCTATTAAAATAAATCCTCTTACTGGAAAATGCTGCGATGTGTTGTAAAACACTCAGGTACAGCAACTTGCATTCCTGCTCTCAAACAGCATCCTACTGATGATGATCTGTCGCTTTTCTCAGATATTGATAAAGCTGATTTTTTAAACGACTGCTTTACCTCGATTTCCTGTCTAAAGGACGAGAATATACCTCCTCCTCAGTTTGACAGTTTTACAAAATCCACTTTAGAATTTATAACAGTGACTAAACAGGAAAATACAGATATAATTAAATGTTTGCCTCTGAGTAAAGCTGCGGGTCATGACAGAATAAGTCATGAGCTTTTAAAAGAAACTGCTCATTCAATAAGTGTGCCATAATGCTTGCTTTTTGAACTGTCATTACGAAAGGGTGTGTATCCATCAGAATGGAAATTAGCACAAGTAATGTCTGTATTCAAGAAAGGTGACAAGACTGAAGCATCAAACTATAGACCGATATCTCTTATAAGTTGTGTCGGTAAACTGTTTGAGAGAGAAGTACTCAAGCACATATCTAATTATTTCAACGAAAACGAGTTATTGTACAAATACCAAGCTGGTTTTCAAGCTGGAAGTTCAACTGTTTATCAATTAATTGAAATATATCATCAAATATGCCAAGCTCTAGATGATAAAGACCAGTATTGTATGGTCTTTTGTGATGTTTCGAAGGTTCTTGATCGTGTTTGACACAGAGGGTTTGTACATAAATTGGAAAAGTATGGTATTAAATATAGACTGTTAAAATGTTTATGTAATTACATATGTAAGCGCTTTCAAAAGGTCTTTGTTAATGGAGCCCTGTCTAAACCAAGGTTACTCCAAGCTGGCGTCCCACGGGGATCTATGTTGGGTCTGTTTTTATTAATTGTTTATGTGAATGATATTGCTAATGAGTCAGATTGCATTACGCGACTATTTGCAGATGACACATCATTAGGCAAGGTGTCTGGAAATCTTAACATAATAGAAACCTCATTAAACGTAAATCTCAAACGGTTAAACGACTGGGCAAACAAATTGTTGATAACATACAAACTAGATAAGACAGAATCAGTACTTTTCTCACTTAAAGATAATACTTGCTCGATTAAATAACTATTTGACAACACGATTGTTAAAGCTGTATAAAATCATAAGCATTTGGGGATAACACTTTCATCGAACGGCAAATGGTCCTCCCATGTATCTAATATTGTTTCCAAAATATCTAAAATGATTTACTCAATGAGAAAACGTAAATATATTCTTAACAGAAATACACTTCTAAATATTTAACAGTTTTTGAGTACGCATGTAAAGTCTTGGATGGCTGCGGAAAAGAACTAAGTCTAAAATTGGAAAGACTGCAGATGGATGCTGCGAGAATTATTACCGGACTTCCTAAATAGTCTTCTTTTAATTCACTTTATTATGAAACAGGCTTGGAAGCACTATCAGAGCGTAGAAGAATACGAAAATTGTCCTTGTTCTATAATATTCAAAACAATAAAAGCCCACTCTACCTCAAAGAAATAATTCCTCAATGCGTGGGCTCCAGGAGTCAATATAATCTAAGAAATTCAGACAATATCTGCTTGCCAAGAACAAGAATAACAAATAACCACGAGCCGTTGTTCCCATCGACTACACGATTGTGGAACAATTTAGCTACATGTGTTAGGAACTGTACTTCTCTATCAAAGTTTATCGGGTGGTCAGGCTCGCTGACTTGGTTGGCACATGTCATCGGTTCCCAATTGCGCAGATCGATGCTCATGTTGCTGTTCACTGGATTGTCTGGTCCAGACTCGATTATTTACAGACCGCCGCCATATAGCTGGAAAATACATGAGTGCGGCGTAAAACTAAACTCACTCACTCTATCAAAGTTTAAATCAATCATAATAATATCATATAACTCAACCCCACCGTATTCTTCCTACGGCATTAGAAAATTTAACATTTTACATACTCATTTACGCAATGAAGCTAGTAGATTAAACTAAGGTCTGTACAAAGTAGGGCTAATCACTGGTCCATCCTGCGCATGTGGAAACCAGTGTGAAAATGTTCATCACTATTTCTTAGAATGTTCTTTATACAGTCAACATAGAAGGGTCATGCGGAGAGCACTTCAAGATGCATGTGGTAGTAACTTTGTGATTACATTATCTGTTATTTTAAAAGGCATTGCAGATCTGACAAATCATAAAAATAAAATTATATTAAAAAAATTACATCAATACATGTGTAAATCTAAACGATTCCAGTAGTCTTCTCTATATACACCTTTTGTATTATAACATTTCCCTCTGTTATCCCTCAGTCTTTCTCTTTTTGTAATAATTTCTTGTGATGTGATAAGTGATTGTAAATATCTTTGGAGAGGGGTTTTATAAGTTGAAAGAACTTGTCCCCAATCCTTTTCACACAGTGAATAAAATATGGTTGAACTAACCATTAACTCCAGACAAGACACTTTTTTAATGCAGACAAGCTTGGGCCATTGAGAATCCGGATGTGTGACTTCAGTGGGTTGGCGACTCCACATACTCTCTCTCTCTCTCTCTCTCTCTCTCTCCTCTCTCTCTCTCTCTCTCTCTCTCTCTCTCTCTCTCTCTCTCTCTCCTCTCTCTCTCTCTCTCTCTCTCTCTCTCTCTCTCTCTCTCTCTCTCTCTCTCTCTCTCTCTCTCTCTCTCTCTCTCTCAGATACAGGATGTGCCGAGAATGAGATAGTTTGATGTGATGTATTAGATACAGGCAGTGTCAAGAATGAGATAGTTTGATGTGATGTATTAGATACAGGCTGTATCGAGAATGAGATATTTTGATGTGATGTATTAGATACAGGCTGTATCGAGAATGAGATGTTTTGATGTGATGTATTGGATACAGGCTGTGTCGAGAATGAGATGCATGTATTTTGATGTGATGTATTAGATGCAGGAGTAGTATAGGGGGCTTACAGGCTGTATCGAGAATGAGATATTTTGAAGTCATGATTACATACGTGCAGTGTCGAGAATGAGATATTTTGATGTGATGTATTAGATACAGGCAGTTTCGAGAATGAGATATTTTGATGTGATGTATTAGATACAGGCTGTATCGAGAATGAGATGTTTTGATGTGATGTATTGGATACAGGCTGTGTCGAGAATGAGATGCATGTATTTTGATGTGATGTATTAGATGCAGGAGTAGTATAGGGGGCTTACAGGTTGTATCGAGAATGAGATATTTTGAAGTCATGATTACATACGTGCAGTGTCGAGAATGAGATATTTTGATGTGATGTATTAGATACAGGCAGTTTCGAGAATGAGATATTTTGAAGTCATGATTACATACGTGCAGTGTCGAGAATGAGATAGTTTGATGGGATGTATTAGATACAGGCAGTTTCGAGAATGAGATATTTTGAAGTCATGATTACATACGTGCAGTGTCGAGAATGAGATAGTTTGATGGGATGTATTAGATACAGGCATAATAATGGTGAAATGGATCTCATTCTCGGCGACTGCTTCAATCCTAGTAAAATGTAATTTTGGTCAAATGTAAAATGTATACTTCCTTTCGTCCAAAGCGTATTTCATTTCATAACAAGCTACAAAACAGTGCGGCATTTGCACGCTCTGCTTTAATTGCACCCTGTGGCATGAGACACGCTTCATCCCTCATTAACACATGCTAATATATGTATGTGTGTATTCAATCGAATCATCCGTTAAACCTCATTGGAGATAGTGGGATGTACGTGTGTTTGCAAAACACAATTAACCCTTTGATCTTGTCGTAACTCGATATGCATAGAATAGGTAATCAGGTGAATATATGTAAATACGATCTGAATAGATGTACCTCATTAATTATTCTGATACTCCTACGATCGGTTCAGGTATAGACTACCACAAACTGGTTTTATTTAGCTCTACATCCAACTTCTTGTTACATCAAATTGATTATGTGTTCCTTGTTCATAAGAACCGAAAGCGTCTAAGTTTAAACTGCAACCATAAGTGCAATGTCTATTTTAAAGTGTCATGTTGTATAGAAGAGAGTAGAACAGAATAATATTTTAATGTCTTTTCATGGATTTGTGTCACATCTTAGGAGCTACTGTCAGATTAGAGAGATACAGTTTATAATACCAAATTTACATAAATTAAGTTATTTAAATATCTTCCCAGAGACATGGCACTTGGTTATAGTTGAGTGTGGGTGAGTGAGTTTAGTTTTACGCCGCACTCAGCAATATTCCAGCTATATGGTGGCGGTCTGTAAATAATCGAGTCCGCACCAGACAATCCACTGATCAACAGCACGAGCATCGATCTGCGCAATTGGAAACCGATGACATGTGTCTACCAAGTCAGCGAGCCCGACCACCCGATCCCGTTAGTTGCCTCTTACGACAAGCATTGTCAACTTTTATGTCAAGCATGGTTTGCTGAAGGTCGGTTGTAGTTGAAGTAATACGACATTAATATGTCGTTAGTCAGAGGATGATTCAGCAGATAATTCAGCAGAAAACAACACATCGAGTCAATATGTCTAAAAATTGTCTCCGCAAACACAAAACATTTTATGTCTTAGAGTAGAAATATATCTCGTGTGATCAAATTCTATATAATATGTAAGATCACACAAAGGTTCAGTGTAATACAGAAAACCAAACATTGTCACAGATCGTGTATACCTCTGCGTTGAGCAGTATTTGAGCGTTGTAACGAGGCATATTCCGCAGCCTCTGCCTTTGCTTACAAAAGTCGAAGAACATTAGAGCATGTTTGTGGGTAATAAAGAGCCTAGTACGACTCCTGTTCTAAAAGTGTACATAATTCAACACTGCAGCAAATCTTACCAACAGATGTATGGTACACGTGAGAAGGACATTTCCAAATTACAGCGTCAGTAGCAAAAGTTATATCTGGCACATCCAGTATGACTTGCACTATACGTCTTAGTGTTGCTTTGGTTTGTGTGTTTTGCAAGTATACTTTAGACCAGTAGGCTGATGTGTTGGTGACCAGTGTGCGAAACAGTGCCCATATTTTGCTAGCTAGTTGGGCTAGCTTTGTCTGAAAGTTATTAGTCTACATATAATACACTAGCGCGAAATTTTAATGGAGAAACTAAGCAAAATATTACAAAAATAGATGATTCTAGGATAGTGTTGACAAAAATAGATGAGGATAGGATAGTGTTGACAAAAATATATGAGGATAGGATAGTGTTGACAAAAATAGATGAGGATAGGATAGTGTTGACGTTTCACGGGTTTCATCATTGAGTTGCTAGTATGATGAACATCTTTATCATGCCATAATCTCGCATGATTCAAAAGCGTGCATGTACTATGTTTTAACGTCTCTTGGTATTGCTCAGCAAAGGAATCGAACAACAGACTTTCCACACTTTCTACTGGGTCAAGAAAGCGGTCGTGAAGACTGCATACAAGGAATCCAGTTCTTACTGGACTAAAGTGGAAACAACTGCTAGATCGCCTGCTTGACATTATTATTACAATGACTAACGATGAAATAATGACACAAATTGCAGCTCATGAATTACAGAATGTCATGAAACAGTCCTTGGTGCTGGTGGTTGAAGAAAAAGGCTGGTTCAAGCCGAGTCATTTTGACCGAGCTGAGACAGACATGTGTCAACTGTCTCGTTTCGTCTACTGGTATTTTGCAGATATTGAGAAACATGACACTTTCTTAATCTAGTAAATGTAATGGATCCACGTCAAGTGGGCATCAAAGAAATGAGGCTTTGACCCAAACTGAAATTGCTGTTAGTTGTCATGGTATCTGATTATTGCATTGCATAATAACATATACTTACTATTTTAATCTCTATGCATGAATGCGTAAGTATTGTCTGTCTGTCGGTCGGTCTGTCTGTCTGTCTGTCTGTCTGTCTGTGTATGTATGTATATATGTATGTATGTGTGTGTGTGTGTGTCTGTCTGTCTGTCTGTCTGTCTGTCTGTAGGTAGGTAGGTAGGTAGGTAGGCATGTATGTAGGTAAGTGTGTGTGTGTGCGAGCGTGCGTTCCTTCAACATTTACTAATTAGTCTAGTCCATCTGCATGTATGTATGTACGTCTGTCTCTGTCTCTGCACATGTATGTATGTGTGTGTGTGCGCGCGCATGCGGGGGGGGGGCTAGGTATTGTGCACGCATGCGGGAGAGTATTGTGTTGTGTGCGTAACTAAGGCTTTAGGCTTTGGAGAACCAGCAGAGGAAGATGTAACGGATCTCCGTTACTGAACATGAGCCAGATAACTCCCTACAGTGATCCTGATTCTATTCCTTCGACCAGGGTGTACTCCGCTCTCCTAACACGCTTCAGTATCATAAGTATATTGATACATTTACGTAAATGGAAACATTACCTCATGTGTTCTAATGCTCTAACGTTCCAGGCATGTATGGTCCGCAACTACAGCAACCGCATAATAGCCACAATTATAAAAACCAGACCCATAATTAACCTTAATTAGACTGATGGAATGGCTGTACTGGGATAATGAGGTTCTCTAACAAAACCATGCACTGACACAATACTGTTCAGTTGGGGGTTGGTTCTGACACGGCTTGACATAGCGGAGGAGGATGAGGGTGATGAACGTGGCGTCGTTGTTTCTTCTTGTTGCTAATTATAACTCAAGTAAGTTATCTCACAATGAAACGCATGCATCCATGTCGTTATGCATATCTGAGTGAAGACCTGTAGTAGGATATCCCACAGTGTACGCATGCATCCATGTCGTTATGCATATCTGAGTGTGGACCTGTAGTAAGTTATCTCACAATGTAACGCATGCATTCATGTCGTTATGCATATCTGAGTGTGGACCTGTAGTAAGTTATCCCACAATGTAACGCATGCATCCATGTCGTTATGCATATCTGAGTGTGGACCTGTAGTAAGTTATCCCACAATGTAACGCATGCATCCATGTCGTTATACATATCTGAGTGAGGACCTGTAGTAAGTTATCTCACAATGTAATTCATGCATGCCATCTTATGATAATGTAATCTAGGTATGTTGTATCACAATGTAAGTAATCCTAGTATATTATCTCACAATGTAGTCGATGTACGATTTGTTATAAAGTAACCCGACTGACCCGGGTTTCATTCGCTACCGGGGTACAATGTGTGAAGCCCATTTCCGGTGTTCGCCGCCGTGAATTTTACTCAAAGCGAAGTAAAACCGTACTCACTCACTCACAACGTAACCTAGTATGTTTTCTAACAATGTTCCTCAATAAAGGAAAACGTTCTATGGATAGTCAACTTCTTTATTGCTATGACTGGGACGTTTCGGTGTTGGTGCTAACGCCGTTATCAAGCCATACAATTTGGCACATGGAGAATATATACATTACTGCTTGCTGAGTATATGCAATTAACAAGGTCGATATACACTGGATATCTGAAGTGACTTGAGCAGAGTAGGCTGGTGTACAGACTGATTGATTGTGATTACAGTAGAATTTATATAATTGTTGACTTTGATGTACAATGAGATAATTAGTAAGTAGGTTAAAGTACACAGTTGTGATTACAATGCACAAAGGGAATCTTGGAAGCCAAGGGTGGATTAAGGGCGGTGGTCTTTGGTTAGGTGGTGATAGACATGAGGAGATGATATAGTCTTTATCTTGATTCATGGTGGGGTTGAAGCGTTGGATGTTTATGGCTTCAAGTAGTTTCTTAATCTTGTAGACTGCTCAGTTAATTTCTAAGATATCGATGCTGTTCCATAGAATGTCATGGTCAGGGTTGGTTTGGGTGTGGTCAGCTATGGCGGATTTAGGGGTTATGTTTCTGGACTGAGGTTTCAAGTTCTTTAATTCGGAAAGGGATGGGGCAGGATGTTTCATCAATATAGTCTCCACATTCACGACGGATCTTCGAGGCTACTCTCGAGAGGACATGTTTTGTTGTTGGCGGTGGTTTGCCTGTGACTTGTAGGAGGTTCTGGATTGGCTTGCCTTTCTGGAACAGAACATCTACGCCAACTCGCTGCTGAAGGAGTCGACTGTCCTGTAGACAGTGGTGGTGAGTTTGTTGTCTTCTTTTTTACCAGGATGTCAGATTCTTCTTCCATTGTCAACTGTATACGGGTATCTTAGGAATTCAGGTGGTCATGGAGGTGTTCAGGGTTGTCGTTGGGGTTGGTGTCTTTTATTATTCTGTACCAGCACATCGGGGCAATGGGGGATGTCAGCAGGGCCTTCTCTTTTAGTTCCATTATGTATGTTTCAGTGATGATAGGAGCCCATGGGTTTGTTGGAAAATCGTATCTGACCAGGTAGGTTGAACTGATGAGGAGGCGGACTATACTGTCGATGATGATGCGGGTGTCTAGGTCGGGGTGGAGGTCTTGGAGTCTTCTTTGAATGACGGTAAGGGCTTCATCTCTGGGAACATTGGTGAAAAGGACAACGACATCGGAACTGATTTGTTTGCCAGGCTGGGTAATTGAACTGATCTTTGTGCAGAATTCGGCAAAGTCGACGGCGAAGGTTGAGGTTGGTTTACCAAGAGAGGCATGGAGTCGGGCGGTGTTGTAGTGGACAGTGTTTCTGAAACAGACTAGCAAACGTGCTTTGATAGGGTCTTTGTGTACTTTGATGGTGGCACATGCGTATCGTGGTTGTGGATGAGGAACTGTGAGCTGCTTGTGAAGAGTTGGGCCGATCTCGTTGTTGTCACTGAGTTCCTTTAGTAGGGCTTTGTGGTCACATTGGAGGCTGTAGGTTGGGCCTTTCTTCAGCTGGTTATAGGTGGCGGGGACGTTCAGGATATTGTCAGCTAGTGTATTGAAGGCAATGGTGTCAATGACAGTTGCTCTTCCTTTGTCTGCTGGGGCGATGGTGATAGCTGGGTCAGACTGCGGCTGTTTCAAGGTGGTCTTGTTAGCATTAGTTAGTTTGGAACTATTTAACCAAAATAAAGGAATTTAACACGTTGATACCACCAAAGACCACCGCCGGTAAACCACCCATGGCTTCCAGGCTTCTCTTTGTGCATTGTAATCACAACTGTGTACTTCAACATACGTACGAATTATCTCATTGCACATCAAAGTCAACAATTGTATAAAGTTCACTCTAATCACGATCAATCACTCTGTACATCAGCCTACTCCGCTCAAATCACTTTCAGATATCCAACCTTGTTTACTGTATATACTCAGCAAGTAGTAGTGTATATATTCTCTACGTTTCAAATTGTTGTATCAGTTGCTTGATAACGGCGTTAGTATCAACGCCAAAACGTTGCAGTCATGGCAATAAAGAAGTTGACTATCCATACAGCTGTTTTTCCTTCATGTTTACAACTTCTAAAATGTCGGTCAAGGAAATGTACCTGAATTACGTAAATTGGGTGTGCCTCAAGTACATTGTCTCACAATTTAACTCAAATGCCTAAACATGGATGTTTTGGCGTGTCTGCGACAAATGGCTCTGATGAAAAGGGCAGATAAACTTCGTATAGTGATTCATAAATACATGCAAATGATATAGACGCAATCAGAAGATCCAATGCCTTTGGCTAGATTTCAATTGAATATGAACAATGCTCCATTAATAAACGAGATTGCTTTCAAAAGTGACAAAGGACATCTGTTCGTGATGAAAATA
This sequence comes from Haliotis asinina, assembly GCF_037392515.1. Taxonomy (NCBI): domain Eukaryota; kingdom Metazoa; phylum Mollusca; class Gastropoda; order Lepetellida; family Haliotidae; genus Haliotis; species Haliotis asinina. The sequence continues at coordinate 12,315,301 of NC_090293.1, read as the reverse complement.
AAGCGAAACGAAAACCATTTCATGGCCTTTTAGGACAAATCCAGATGTCACCACTGCATAAACAAACTTGTGACGTTTCATCACACATTTCTGAAAGAGTCTTCACTGAGAACTGCGGAAACACTTGTAAACATGACACAGCTACACTGATGGCGTCTAAGATCTCTTAGTAAGGTTTTAGCATACATTTCTTATATTTACATTTCTTATATTTACATTTCTTATATTTACATTTCTCATATTTACATTCTGTATATTTACATTCTATATATTTACATTCTATATATTTACAGTCTTTATATTTACATTCTATATATATATACATTTCTTATACTTACATTCTATATATTTACATTCACCATACCAGCAACTGACCCTAATCAACATTAAATGAACAGTTGCGTATGACCTTATATATAGTCGAGCATTCACCATGACACCTGTTGTGTTGTTTAGTAACCGCAAATTCTGTAATGGACGAAAGATTGACGGCGGATCTGTTCAGCAACTACAACAATCACGTGTTTCCTAAATATCGCCCAGTGGCTGTCCACGTGTTCCTCGGTATTGAAAGGATAAGAGTGGTGAGTAGTCCGGACAGCCATGTCTGAAAACGAGTGAGTGAGTGAGTGAGTGAGTGAGTGAGTGAGTGAGTGAGTGAGTGAGTGAGTGAGTGAGTGAGTGAGTGAGTGAGTGAGTGAGTGAGTGAGTTTAAAGCTGCACTCAGCAATATTCCAGCTGGACCGCGGCGGTCTGTCATTAATCCAGTGATCAACAGCATGAGTATCGTTCTACGCAGTTGGGATACGATGACATATGGCAACCAAGTCAGCGAGCCTGACCACCTCATACCGTATGTAGCATCTTCCGACAAGCATGGGTTGAGAAAGATCCATCAAAACGGGGCATTAAAACAACTGAAAGCAATAGCTATTATCCCTTAAGATAAAGTGCTAAAAGGACTTGAAGCAGTCATATGCCTTAAGCCTCTGTCCTAAAATGAATAATCTGATGTCATGTTAAATAAAAAGTGATTAGTGTGAAGAACGAAATGAAACCATTCGCAGTTTTGTGTTTGTTTAGAAGCAGTAAGCACAATGTGACCAATACGTATGAGATCTTTTACAAAACATACAATCCTCTAGCCTATTAGTCGCCGAAACAAATGTTCATCCTGACATATTCTACAGGTGAACGTAAGTAACTAGACTCTTGTGATACTTTCAGGATGAAGAAAAACAGCTTTTGTCGCTCGGCGTAAGCGTCACCCTACAATGGACTGACGACAGGTTGCGATGGGCACCTTCAAGGTATGGCAACATAACGAGTCTTGTTGAACCTGAGGATTTAGTGTGGATTCCAGACATTGGTATGACAAGCGCGTGAGTACACAACGGACCATGTTCCCTCCTCCTCCTCCTCCTTATCATCATCATCATCATCATCATCATCATCGCCGTCTTCATCATCGTCGTCATCATCATCATCATCATCATCATGTTACAGCTCTATCTGCCGGTTCATAAATATGATGTAATTATTTTATTTACAATAGTTAGCATTTTGCATCTTTTATTTATTTTGTCATAATTTTGCGAGAACTTACAAAAAACTTACCACCAGTACATTTGTCCAACACAATATTCAACATAATCACCACGTCCAACGTGCAGAGTGTCTGGTTGTGGAGGGTAATGACCAATCATTGAATTTGATTCAATAATTTATATAATCCAAAAGCAGTGAAGAACCGAATTAGAATTGGTCTTCAGCAACCCATGCTTGTCGTACAAGGTGGTCAGGCTCGCCTACTTGGTTGACGCACGTCATCGTATCTCATTTGTCTAGATTAATGTCCATGCTGATAATCACTGGATTGTGTGGTCTAAACTTGATTATTTACAGAACGCTGCCATAGGGCTATAATATTGCTGAGTGTGGCGTAAAACTAAAATCACTCACTGACTCAAAACATTTAGGGAGAAAATAATGAAAATACACCCTCGCATAACTACGTGCAAGTGCGAGAAATCACATACATTACATGTCCTGATAATGACAACTGCAAAAAAAACAATATTAAACCAAGTACATGCTGAGTAATGCAGATACGGGCTATGCAAAAACCAGTACAGAGGTAATATTGCAATAAATTATGGTCGAATGATCCGCATCAATCAATACTACGATCAATACTGTTTGGATCTGTGAATCGAACGTAACTGTCAACAATATCATATTTGTTAAATGAACAGCCAGCCCTACGTCCTTTCACACAGTTATCGGTACTGAACAGCAAAAGAAAGGAGACTCTGGCTTTTTGTCAAGTATTTAAGAAGTAGACAGAAACACAAACCTTTACTTTTATGAAATTTCATTTTTTCGAAACTTGGGTTTCTTTTCCTGTTCAGTATATTTTTCTTCCACAAAGAGCTGAGCCTGGTCTGGACATCATCAAATCTTCTAAAGTCCTCATTAGCGGAGATGGACAGGTCACCACGTGGAGGCGGAGACGTATCTTCAGTTTCTGTAACTTCACACAGAGTCTGGACGATCCGTACGAATGCAAGATTCAGTACGGATCCTTAGTCTATGGTGGTCAGGACATCGTGCTCATCCCAGGAACTGATAACGACGTTCTACAAAAATACACGCAGTCTGGCGATTGGGATATCCTTAACGTGACGTGCAGCAATGCTAGTAGTGGGAGCGTCGTGTACACCTTACAAATCAAGAAGGTTAAGAGCAGCTCTGGAACAGCTTCAGCAAAGAACAACGACGTGTCGGCTCTACCCTTGGTCTTTCTGGGATTTGTGGCGCCCTTCCAGTTTCTTATCCCACTGGAATCTTCCCAAAGAATAACTGTCGGTAGGTCGTATCAGCATGAAGTATTCATGCACTGCCATATAGCTGGAATATTAATGTGTGGCGTGAAACAACCAAAAGAAAACATTATTCAAACTAGGCTTATAGAGAATGCTGGCAAGGAACATATGAACATATGAGGACAAACCGTATTTACAATCAGGGAACTTTCTCCCACATTGCGACTCGTGGATGTCCGGGCAAGAATACTGGCCTTAAGTAACCCACGCTTGTCGTAAGAGGCGACTGACGGGACCGGGTGGTCAGGCTCACTGACTTGGTTGACACATGTCATCGGTTCCCAATTGCGCAGATCGAATTGGTGATCCTTATTATTATTACATATTGAGCATCTAAACACGTCACAAAAGTAAAAGTGCTTTATGGTTCAACTTCTTTATTATGCAAGGTCACAACGTTTCGAGACTGATTCTCGTCTCTTCTTCAGGTGAGGAAGAGACTAGAATCTGTCTCGAAACGTTGTGACCTTGTATAATAAAGACGTTGAACCATAAAGCACTTTTAGTTTGATTCCTCCAACTTCTAAATGCCTTTGAAACAACGTCACAAAAGGGTTGATATTTTTTAAGAATTTATCAAGGTGGTTTGGTTTGGTTTACAGACGTTTTACTGTTCCTGACGGGTACGGTGATTGCAATAGTAGTGTACGATATTGCCCCAGCCATGGAACTACCAATTGTTGTGGGTGAGCTATAACAAGTGGAATTAATGTTTACATCTACGAACATTCATTGTTGAATTCTCGCTTTCGCAAATTTACTAAATATTTATCATATGCAGCATGGCGAGTCCGTGAGCACATTAGCATTGTTAGCTTGAAAGGAACGTGGCTTCCACGTTAGTGTACGCCCTGAGTTTTCCAACTCCGGGCACTGTATGCGTCACATTATGACGTCATGCGATTGTTAGTGACACAGCTTGACGGAGAGTTGGGCGGGTAATATGTTTTCCTTTTGTAGCCCTCCTGGCAGGAGTGACACAAAAGCTTGTTAAAGCATCACTGACCAATGAAATTTACATTATTTTACATGAAGGTAACTGAAACTTGATGCAAACGTGTTAGGCAACATTTTTAGCATGCAAGTGAAGCGTGACACACATGCTACATTCCATTCTGCATAAATTCCTCATACAGTCAGATCAGAATGCCTGGAAAGATTTTTTCCATGCACTAAACAACCTTCACTGTTGTAAACAAGTTTATTGCAAGTGCTGACGAGGGTCAGGTAAGGACAGCAAGTCTGGAACAATCGCTGAAACAGTGCGAACCTAAGGTTACAAACGTGAATCCCTTAAACATATGTCGCCATCGAATAACTGCTTCTAGTATGTTCCACTCGTAAACGCCATCAGACATTGCTTTATACATTCTTTCTACAGGTGTTTTTATGGTATTCGTTATGCTAAGTGTAAGTATGATTACACAATGCTATTTAGAAAGTGATCAAATGTAACATATTTCATATTTGGGATTGCACTTTGTAATCAAATTGTAATCCCAAATATGTCATATGTTATGCAACTGTAACTAGGAAAACATACATGCTGCATATTTTCTTTCGATAAATGCTTAAGTCAGTAATGGTTAAAGTAAAATTTGAATATTTTGAAATAATAATGTGATCATTAATAACAAAGGGTAAAACGTATAACATATTTACATGTTTTGAGGACTTGTGACGTATTTCCAAACACAAGTATAAATCATATACGTACTCAGCCACGACTGTATAATTCATTCAGTGTCCTACTGTAACTTTACCCTGACTGTGGTCTTCCTCTGCCTCATCCTGTCCATCGCCAACCTTCAAATGTGCACATCTCTCGGGAAGAGATCCGCCGTGCTGGAGTATCTGAAGAGGGTGAGTCAGTATTTAAACGTATACAGTGCATACTGCTTACATTGGGCTCCAGGTATTTTGTCACCAACTTAGGCTGACTATACGTACATGACAGAATTGGGTGTGCGACTTTTTCATGAGATATAATAGCTTATAAAAGAAAGTCGTGAGGAGTGAATATCATGACTGGTTTCTATTTATCCAAAACATTTATTTCTTCTTCTTCTTCTTCTTCTTCTTCTTCTTCTTCTTCTTTTGGGTGGGAGGGTTTTGTTGATTTGCTTACATTTCTTTTTCTTTTGCTGTTGTTTGTTGGTTTGTTTGAGTGTGATTTGGGGTTCCGTTCAGAGTTGGAGATCAAAACGATCTATAGCCTATTTTTACACTGTGTTGTTCCTTCCAGCTAAAGTTTATATTTAATTACTAGTTTTACATGTATATCTGTGATGTTCTAGTTTTTTTACTGTCCTTTGTCGACAGATTTTTAAGATATACATATATTCCATTCAAATGTTAAATGTTCTCGTCCCGATATGGCTGAAATATTGCCGACGTGACGTTAAATAAGAGGCGACTATCGGGAGGTTTGACTCGCCTGCATGGTTGGCATAATTATGTCCCAGTTGCATAGACCGATGCTTATGCTACTGTCCACTGGATTGTCTGGTCCAGATAATAACAGACCACCCCTGGAATGTTACTGAATGCGGCGTTATATAACGAGCGGACCTAAGAACAAAACAAAACGAAACACGGGTGTGACAGGTTTATGGGTCCAACAGCATGTGATCTCGCGACCTTTGCTTCTGTGACGCACACATGCGCGATGGCATTGCTATAGTTTAAGTGACGTTGACAGTTTTGTGTCAACACATTAAGAAATACATCTTTAGGACAGTACCTTTATAAAGCGGTGGCAATGAAAATAGAAATATTCCATTCGAAAGTATACCCCTATGCCACGCAAAACATGCATTATATAATGTCAGCTGTATGTATACACGCTCTAGGGGAATGTCTGCACATCATCTCCTCATGTTGAAGCACTCATCTGATTTCCACATAACTGTATTGGCTCAACCATCTGCTTCTCATAACTCAGGGGTTGTTCTCCGGTGCCAATCGACTTGTCTTCGTCGCAGTGCCAAAGCTTCGTGATATCCGAGTAAAGCGACCACACGTCATTCTCGAACATCGTCTGGAAGACATGTCTCCCAAGGCGCAGACGACCGATGTGGACTCTCCACAAGAGGGCGCTCGGGACCGGAAGGAAAATGAACAGCTCACAGAGATAATAGACATTCTTGTTCCAATGGCAGATGAACAAGGTCACTGTCAGTATGAGGCTAGATTCAGGCGGGAATGGTTAACGGTGGGATTGATCCTAGATCGGCTTATGTTTATATTCTTCTTACTGCTGTTTGTTTTTTGTTCATTTGGATACATAAGGTAGACGTTTCTTGTAAGATGTCGTGTGGCAGTACTGATGTGCGGCGTCAGGCATAGTCGCTCACTTTTTACGACATTGTGAGAGTGACGAATGTTACTCGTACCACGGACCTTCGTTTCTTTGCGGTGATTAAAGGTTTAGGAATATCTTTTTAGATGATCCCGACTCGACAGTACATCATGATTTGTTCGACTGAGAAGCATTTCAAGGAAACAGCAGTGAAAAGTATCAGAATAAGCATCCAAGAATATCGTGATTTATTGTACTGTGAAACATTTCGAATCGGGACTCATCTTTTTAAAATAAACAAGAATGATTCTTTAGTCCTCGCAAAGACAGAAGGGCCTGTGTGTGTTACCGATAGGACAGGACATGCTTATCCTTTTCGTCAACACGCGATGTTCCATGCAGATGCTTCTTACAGTGACCAGTATTTTCATACACTGAACAGCAAATGAAACGCAAGTTTCGAAAACGATGATTGAAATCTCATAAAAGCGATCATGTTTATGTCTTCAGTTCAAAAACGTGACAAAAACCAGCGTTGCCTATCCTTTGCTCTCAGTATATTTTCTCAAGACCGGTCCTCCTTTGACGTTGATGTCACCCACTTGCAGGGTTTCTTCCGGCACCGAAGCAGTCCTGGCATATTGGCAATCATTATGTGTTGGGTTCTTTTTTCATTTGAAATAATTCATACTTATAAAAATACGTTGTAAATGACAATGCAAGTTCAGGTATCAGAATGCATATATTGCATTGCGTGGCCGTTTGTGTCTTGACCATTCTCTTCCCACAGAGGTTACTTGTCATATCTTCCTACGAACCTCTGTTCTAATACGGCCATATTTCGCGGTTCTCATAAAATCCTCTCGCGGCAAAATATGGCAGCAGATTTATCTCCCTTTTTTCTGTCCAATTAGAGCACGTGTTACATCGACCTAGATTCAACTTGACAGGTGCAAGCAATGTGGAGAAACAAATATGACATGACTAAGTTTGACATATGAGTATTGCGCTCGGGAAGAGGTTCTAGTTTTCACGATGCATCCGGAAATTACCGAGATCTTGCGAACGATCACTTTTGAAACAAGGTCGTTGATTGCACTGCTAAATCTGATTGCCTCCAATCACGAGTCTTGAACACTCGCACCATGAAAGGGTCGTATTAGAACTGAGGTTACGTAGGAAGATATGACAAGTAACCAATGTGGGAAAAGAATGTGTCTTGACTGACATTACCGAACTGTCACAGTTTGTGGTAATATATGGAGATTATTATACGAGCAAGTATGTCATTTGACTTACACCAAACGACTGGGAAATTTCATTCATGAGTTCCGTTTAGGTCGTGCGACACACTTGCGTTCGTAATTTATCATCCATTTTATTAATGTACATTTGTGTGCAGTAAGCCACTGAATGACGGCCTCGTTCAAATATTTTATGACGGCACAGACGACGAACTACAGAAACAATTGTTGCGAGGCAAACGTGATGTGTGCACGTGCAGATGTGATATACACTGGTGTTGTTGCACCATATGGATAATAAATAACATAATCCCCCAAGTGCTTCATTGTATTTTTATTTGAATGTAGAATCGGATCATGGTTTGCTGTTTTGGCCATTATCGTGTATATTTAAACTTAAGTGAGGTCAGTCAAATCATTTCTTGACATCGTTATAAATGCAACTCCGTCATTAAAACTCCTCATTTCGACATTTAATGAACTTAATTCGACCCTTTTGATAACGATGCACAATAGGCCGATCCAGTCCGGGCCGATAAGCCCCGCCCACTTCGTTTTTCACTTTAGTGGGGACAACCACTGACTAATCACAATGGCGTCACCGCCGGCCAAGCGTTCGTTATTGAGAAACGTGTTGATGAATTCTGCTTGTGAAACTTTGGTATTCAGCATTTGTCAGTGACATTTAAAGAGGAAAGTTCTTCGTTTTTCCTTTTTGATATAACTTAGTGTTGACAGATTGTAATTGGCGAGTGAAATGGAGTTACATGCCAGATGAAAAATCGTCCCGGCCAACTGCTGCATTAGTGTGGGAAGCGTGTGTTCTCTTGAACCAAATAACATCTATTTGACAATTCATGTCCGTCTAAGATACTGTCATTTTACAAAAACCGTGAACACAGTCGCATGTTCACGTTGTAGATCGTTTCGATACGGATTGTCAATGCTGCTTGTGGCGCCTTTATTCTTCAAAACTTAAATCAGTATTGGTGAAAACATGCGTTTCTACCTTTTAATAAACAAAACAGAAAACATTTCCCGTCCAATACTTAGTGCACTTTACTTGTAAGTAAAATCAAATCACAAAGCAATCACAGCATTATCTTATAACCTATATTTCATATCATTTTGGATGAGGTAATTGGGCTTGTATACAGTGATCCTATAGATGTACCTGGACATACCCATAACAGATCTATTCAGCAGATCCTAATCTGCAGCAATTCTCAGTACATTTTTACTCATCTGTACATGATCCTAAAATGGCACAGTGACTTAAAATATGGAAATGAATTTGTTTAATCATCCTTTCCAATTTATTTTTCTACGTGGACATTGTTGAGGAATCCTAATTTACAAACATTCAGAATTCTGGACTTAATGAACTACCAGCGTTTATGTACAGGTATGTAACAACACCTGTCCAAAAAGAGGATCAAAGAAACAGTCTGCACCTGTGATGCACATTCTTTGAACAGAGGATGCACAGTTATCCAACCAATTAATAGGTTTGAAATATAAGTACACTAGAAAACCTTAATTCTGATCTATTTCTTTTTCTGAGATACCCACTGGTATCATCTAAATATATTTAAATTGTTTCAAAATGTGCTAAACGTCAAAACAAAACTTTAGGAAACACACATGAAAATGAACTAAAGTTTTCACCTCCTGCAAACCAGTGTGCAATTCAATAACAGGCAAACTGCAGCGCAAAATGGGTTACGCAGCATAGAAAAAATGACCAGTCTTCCTACATGTGAGCGAAGCGAGCAAAGGTTGGCAACGTACTTTCCTCGCTTCTGTTCGAAAAATATTTTTCATGTCAAAACAAAATATCACCACCATCAAAGGTGTACGTGTACCCATTTCTTCACTGGGTTGTGCTCTTTCCTACCCAATTTGGAAGAAATATATGTTTTAAATAGTCATTCTAGTGACCTGAATAGTCAAGTGAGAATTTTGTAAATTATTTTCTTCCAAGACCGAATATTACCGTACCAGGATGTGAGCAGGGCACCAATTGTTTTTTTTCCAAATTCTCATGATGCAGAAATACCTTTTTTATGTGTTATGATACTAGAAGTGTTCATTTTCAGAATGGTTTTAGCAAATATATTAATTTTTAATTTACCTTACCATAGGACTTATGCATATTACCGCCAGCTTTGCTTAGATGAGATCAGACAGTCGCTGATTCGCCATTCCCATGAATGGCAGCCTCATGTATCGACGAATGTATGTCACGGAAGTGGCGTGATCTCCTGAACCGCGCAAGCGCGGATCTTTCAAAATTCCCTTTTACTTCAAACGTCCTTGTGATCGGACGTTTGTTTGGTTCGCTATAGTTAAGAGTTTTCTACCTTCTACTTTGTGTTCAGGTTATTACTACATGGTAGATAGGTTTTTGTTTCAAGTTATGTGAGTGAAGAAAGAATTAAACTTCACTTACCAGGGTACCTCGTGTGCACTAGTTACTTGTTTTTCGATGTGGGTGGTTTCTCACGTCTCAGTTGTTTTTGTGTGGTCTCCGCTTGGTGTACGTAACGTTGGTTAGTTCCTACACCATCTTATACTTGTTTTTCTTCATGGGTTATCCATATGCTGTATGTATTCCCTGTTTTTTCACGTAGTATGCTTCTGGTTGCGGGGGGCAGCCATCTTTGTTGTTGCTGCCCCGCCCCTGGGTGTGCTTAGTTTTTCTTTTAGGGGTGTTTGTCGCATTCTTCATGTTGGGGTGTTTGCTAGGCGAGTTTTAGAAGATTTCTCGCTTGTATGTATGTTGCAGTAGCTGTTTATGACTCGTTAGCTTTGCACTGTGTGAAGTCTTATAGTCAGCAAAGGACCCCCACCCCTGGTGTCCAGACTGCGCCACCGTTTGCTGCTCGCTTGACCAGCGCTGTCTGCATTGCAAGGCCCTGTAAAAGGTAGAGTTCAGGCTTACCCTACTGCGAGAAGAAAGTGTTTCTCTCAGAGGCGCAGGAAGATGTCGTCACCAGCGTCGTCGTTGGGGTCCCGATCGTCTCTCCAGGAGACTCCGGAGCGACAGCCGACAGCGCCGACGCATGAATCTATACAAGACTCGACTTGTGAACAGCATTCTTCCGAGCCGCAGTGCCTCGACTCCTTCGTGGACTTATCTCGTCCCGACGCCTTAAGTCACCCGGAGGTGCAGAAGTTCCTTCGGTCTTTCTTACAGCCTCTTGCAGGGGCGTTTCATCCCAGATCGACGCCGACGCCGATACAGTTGATGCCTGCTGCCCCGATGCCGGTGCCGCCTCCCTCAACTGATGGAAGTTTGATGGATTCGGCGACTAGATCTTCTCTTGTGTTTCCAGCGCAGACACCGACTCCGACGCCTCTCCCGACGCCTACGCCGACTTCAGGACCGGGTTCGACGCCGGCGCCTTTTGCAGTGCCAAGGCCTACCCCCACGCCGACGCCGACGCCATCGATGACGCCGTTGTTGACGCCGACGTCTTCTGGATACCGCATCCGTCGCACGTTTCCTCACGAGAGGTGGACTTGCAGAGATAGTCTGTCGTACAGACCCTGAAGTATATATATCCAAGAAAGCCCACGCAAGTCTAGAAAATGTGGCAAGTCTAGCTTTCCTCAGCTTCTGAAAATGAAGAAAGTCTCAGGGCTCCATTTCATTGTATTTTTGTTTTCACTATGAACATTTTTTCAGTAAAATATGTTCATTTCAGAGACTAGCTGTTAGTCTATTGCAGAGACAAGTTATGGCAGAACACGCCGTCAGAGGTCTCGATCGCCTGGCCGTTCCCGTCGTCACCGGTCAAGATCTAGCTCCAGATCTAAATTGTTTTGAAAAATGAAAGCTTTATGTTTTCACTATCTACTGTCATTTAATTTTGTCACCTGCTTTGCTTATTATCCGAGATACAACTGGTTTTCATAGACGATTCTATCAAAATTTTCACAATGGATATGAATCGTTCTGTTACAATGCGTTGTGCGTCATGCAAATCTTTTCGTGATTCAAAAACATATTTAACTACGAGTAGGAAGTAGTTTTGATCCTTTTAACTTGATGAAAACAAACCATAATCTAACTGATTCTCAAACTCCCTTTCGACCGTGACGCCACGATTTTTTTAAAAAATGGAGGCGGCCTGTTGCGTACATCCGCTAGTCAGAGAATAAGTGTTATTTAGGACTGTTTTCACTGAGTTAAAAACTCTAAACTATTCTCTACTCTTACGTAAATCTGTATTTGATTGATAGACAATAGGATTTTGCGTGACACTGCTTATAGAAGAAGACCGTCAAATCGTCCTACGTCACCTACGTGACAGATTTCTGCCGGCTACACGATCCAGGGCTGAGATGTTTAGAGGTCGACTGTCCTCACACTTGTAATCGGTTGCGGGCTTGCCAATCTCCATTCTCGACGTTCATTTCGTGGGCTAATATTAACGCCGTTTCATAAACGTCAACGTCTGCTGTGGGCCCAACGTCACCTCCAATGTACGCAGAGAGACTGGAATCGAGTCGTCTTTAGCGATGAATCCAGGTTTACCCTCAGATTCATGGACGACAGGTATAGAGTCTGGAGACAACGTCGTGAACAGTATGCCCAATGTTGTGTACAGGAAGTCGACTGATTCGGAGGCGGAAGTTGCATGGTGTGGAGTACTTTCTATGGGAACAACCGTTCCCGACTTCTGGTCATCCGTGGAAACCTTACAGCTGCTGCTTACCGCGACCAATTGCTCAACCCAGAACTCGTTCCTTTCATGGCGGCTAATGCCCGGGTCTACAATACCAGCATGGCAATGCTCCGTCGCATACCGTGATGTTGACATGAAATTTCCTTCAAAACGCTGGACTCAACGTCATGAACTGGCCATCGAGGTCCGCTGACAAACCAATAGAGCACGTTTGGGATGCACTTGAGAGGTTTCGAGGTCTTAGGAACCAACCTCAGAATTTGCAGGAACTCGGCGCTGCCTTGCACGAGCAATGACGCAGAATCTCCAAGCACGTGTTCACAAACATCCGGCAGTCAATAAGGAGCCGGTGTTTGGCAGTGGTGAATGCACGGGGAGGCCATACATAATATTAAACTGAGAAAATTTGAATTTTATTCTGACGTGACATTCTGTATACCCATGTTTTGGAACAGCGGCGTAGCCTAATGGAACAGATTGTGGCACTCTCAGTGTATCGAGTACATCACACAGATCTAGGCAATGAAATAATAACAATTTAACCATCTTAACATCTCTTGTTCTTTAATAGTGCCCTGAAGAAAGAATGTGAAGTTTCTTTTTTGACTCAGTATAAATAGACAGGACATTAACAATTTTCAACCCTTTTTCCAAAGAAGTGGATAACAGGAACTACAATGAAACCTGAAAGAAAACCAGTGTCTGTGAACAGTCAACTTCTTTGTTGCAGTGAGTGCCACGTTTACCATAAAGTTGACTATACATAGAAACTTGGTTTTACTTACAACTCCTAAAACGTACCTCAAAGAAGATACAAAGAAATACATCTCAGGAAAATGTTATCTACATGTGTCTATACACAGTGTCTTCTGTTTGTTTTTTTAAGGAGGCACTCAGCAATTTTCCAGCTATATGACCACTTTCTGCAAATAACTGAGTTGAGCAGAGTATACAGTCGTCAACATCACCAGCATTGAATACGTAACTGGAATACAATGACATATCCTCCAAGACAGCGAGCCTGACCACCCGATACCCTTTGTCAAGGAAAAAAAATCAGGCAGTAGTTTAAGAATTTATTTTCCCTTAGCTGTACAATATATGTGTTAAGCAATGATAACATAACAATAAATAAAATGCTTGTACACAAGATACTGCTCCCCGGTGATCAGTAAAACTGCAAAATGAAATGTTCAGGGAACAAGGAAGATGTTTCTGCATCATGCAATTGATTTCAACTCTCTTCACAACCAGGTAAATCATGTTGTCCTTTCTGTTACTATTCTGTCAAACAATAATCAAACAATGGAATTCATTGTACAAAAAAAAACCCTCAAAACAATGCAGTTCAAACTCAACAGATTTTTGTCGGACCAAAATAATGTTTTTCAAAGGACACCAGTTATCGATTTCGGTATCAGCAAATAATAAGAAGTTCATGCATGATTTTAAAAAAATAATATCTTGAACATTTTGACATTCTGTGCCTATGTCAAAAACATTATCTTCTAAAAGACTATGGATAATGTAAATGACTGACTAGAAAGCAAAGTCACTGGTCACATTAAAATGGAAAAAAAATAGTTAAACAATGTTTTTAGTACAAAATCCCTTTGAAATGTAACACTGATAAGTGGCAGCAACCAGTGATCAATGATGAGACAACTCCAATCACCATACACATATGTACATTTTATGAAGAAAAATGTGTAAAACATGACAAATACCGAAACAATAATGTACACAATCCATCCATATATATATATATATACGTATATAACATTTTTACAATTATTTACAATCCCACAAAATCAACATTTTGTAGTCTTTGGTTGAAAATCCATCTCCTCGGAAATATCAAGTCAATGCTCGTGTAATTGATACAGAGAAAAAACTTAATTTCTCGAGTTAATATTTCATCAATTGCAAAATACATGTTGTGAGATTCATGCAACATGAAAAACTATAAATATGTTCATAAAGAATGATTGGGCTCGTGAAGAGTTTTCACAAATATTTCAATGATAACATGGGGCGTCAACTTATGGTGATAGAGTAAGTGAGTGAGTGAATATGGTTTTACACTGCTCCCAGCAATATTCCAGCAATGAAGCTGGACACCATGGGGGTCACCAGAAATGGGCCTCACACATTGTATCCATGTGGGAAACTGGACCTGGATCATCAGTGTCAGAAGCACAAGCTTTAAAAACTAGGCTACCCCACTGCCCTTTATGGTGGGAAAAAAGCCAAAAATGGGTCTGTCATTGTACTGACCTACTATGAATGATAAAGATGAACACAGGATCTGAACTCATTTTCTGGCATTCCACAGGCAGGAAACTCTGCAAGTCTTTGGGTTGACTATTGATATATATCATGGAGATCAACAGTCATTAACTGAATATCAATCACTTATCAATAAAAGTTGGAGAAGTTGCCTAATGCCAAAAATATCAAAAAGAAATTAACACATTTCACATCACTGGTGAGAGACGACTATTTAGGTTGGATTACTTACAAAACATGGTCCTGAACATAATTTAGAGGCAGCTCATGAAAGTAGACCTACAGGCAAACAAGGCTAAGTTGGACAGCACAGAGAACATGTTTCCTAGTTAAGTAGGTGGCGAACTGCAATGAGCAAACCCATTTGATTTGTGAGTGGGAAAGCAGATGTATGCTACAGCACTTACAGTGCATGACGATGAAACGATGAAACTGATTCCACATGTAGCTGCACACACCTTGCCCATAAGACTTTGACGCGATGACACTTAATCACCCACATCCTGAGGCCCCTTCGCTCACGATAGGCAGCATTCATACATGGTCAGTGCTCAACTTATCCATGAATGCCAGTGACTTTGTGTATTGGCTGTGTAAATTAAAAGTATATTCCATCAAAATAGTGTATGTATCATATTGCAGATGATACAATATTTATATTGGTAATCAATAAGGAAACTCCTATCGTGATATTTCCAATAATGAATCTATTGATCTTAAACAGGGGAACTGCTAATGATCAAAGTTCTTAGACACCTTGAAGTCTCTCCACTGTACAGATGCAAGCTTGAAGCAACATCATAACACTTCCTAAAGACCTCGTCTTTGCAGACAGCACAAGGCCAAATTATGACTCACCTCACCAGTATCAATATTTACCTCATGTGATATATACCATAAAAAAGTGGGAGATATTCCATTTTGCGAGCATACCAGTAGCCAATGTCAAAGCATATGAGAACAGGCAGTATATATTTAAACAGATGAAACATTTCAAAAGGAATGGAATAAATTGTTTCTCTTCATCATGTTTCCTCCTTGGCTTCATCATTTGTATTTTAAATCAATCTTGTAAATCCTATATCCACTACTTTTTTATTGGTATATATCCTATAGATTCAGTATATTTTTTCGTATTTTAGTTGCAAATTCTTCACACAGATGAAAATATTCAGACAGACTGCAGCCATGCAACATCTAAGTAATATCACACTCAAATCTGCTAAACATTACCTCTTTTGAAATTTTACATATCAACTTGGTTCCAAGGATATTGACTGGATTGACAAATTTCTGGATCAGAGAAGAGTGTGTAGTCACACCTTTAAAAGTATAGAGAAATATGTGAAACAAAAACTGATTCTGAAAAGGTTACTTGGCAACCATGGCCAAATGAAATATTCAGTCACTAAAACAAATTAATCCTTCCTTCCCTGAGTCATGAAGTGTTTCAAATAATTGACTGACATAGTTTTATTGGCATGCAATTTTCAAGAGTTAAAAGCCACAACTTAATAATGAGGTATGACTTCTTTGAATGAAGAGTCTTGCTCAACAATAAGGCCACATCTTTCTTTTAGACCCCAAAACAACAGCAAGTATAATGGAAGTGCAGGCCAGGGACAAATGAAGTTACTACAGACAAAACGTAATGGAACACTGTAACATTTGATAGTCATACATAAACTCAAATGTGGTGAGGTCACTAAGGTTTTCTAAGGTAAATGCAACTTTTGGTGTGCTTAATAGGCTTTTAAATGATACATTACAACATGCTTTGAAGGAATTCATCCATTATTCATTGAGTTTGAGTGAAATGAAAAACAAATAAAAAACACTTCACAATGTTTTAGTGTCTATATCACTATCACATTTTAGAGTTTCCATATACTTTTTGTTCGTAGTATATTACCTGGTCTGGCAAGAATCATCTCACCTGTGTTAAGAGATCTGATTGAATTCACCCTGCCAATATGTCAAAGAGAAAAGTAGCACATTTGTTCACATATATCAGTGGACTGAAATGCTAGACATAATTCTGTCCTGACTTGGCACATTTTGTTTACTGTTTATGTGCTACATTGAACTCATCCAGGCATTTACCCTGTACTTTGGCTTCTTTACATCCGATCCAGCAACTTGAACTCACACAGATAGGTCTGTCTGTCCTTTGACTCGTTTAGAGGATATCAGAAAATTCAATTCATCCTGACAGTTCTGTTTGCAGGATATCTGTCAGACTGAATGCAGACAAATAGTTCTGTTGACAAGCTATCTGGCAGACTCAACATAAACAAAATAGTTCTGTTTACAAGATATCTTGTAGACTGAAAACAAAAAAATAGTTCTGTTTACAAGATATCTGGCAGACTGAAGTCATCACGACAGTTCTGTTTACAAGATATCAGGCAGATTGAACTCATCCAGATAGTTCTGGCCTGGTTGTGGCAAGGCAAGCTGAGACTGCATGGGTTGCTGCGTCCCCATCACCCCCTGTTGTGTCTGTGGTGTGGCACCCCTCATGTTCTGCTGCTGCTGTTGCAGCAGCAGTTGTTGCCGCATCTGCTGTTGCTGTTGTTGCTGCTGCTGAGGCTGCTGACCTTGTGGATTCTAAACATAAATTGTCAGATTCAGTTCATTCAACATGTCAATGTTGAGATGGTCTTTCATTTTCAACTTGAGACTGTCCATGAGAGTACTTCACATCTCATTGACCTCACACTCCATCAACCTCTCTCCTATCCAGACACTGTCCATCCCCATTGGGGAGATTTCCAACTAAACTAAAATCTTTCTCTCATCCAGACATCGTCTGCATATATCTCAGACCAGACACTCCACTAAAATATTTCTTACCACCAGATGTTGTCCCTCAGCATCTTTGAGGCCACACTAAATTCTCAATACTCCACGACATCCAGGTGACACAACCTACACTCTCCCCGTCTACTGGAAACTGTTCCTCTGAATATCACATAGTTGAGTGCAAACACCAACAACAACCAACCTAGTCACCTTAGCTGGAACACCTTATCTTACCTGCTGGTTCAACAGCAGGTGATGAAGCTGCTGCTGCTGTTGTTGCTGTTGTTGTTGCTGCTGTTGCTGTTGCTGTGATGCTGCCTGCTGCTGCATCTGCAATCGCTGTTGTTGTTGAAGCTGCAACTGCTGCCGAGCTGTAAAACCAATAAAAAATAATCACTGTTTGACAACTGAACAAACTGACAGATATGTTGCTCTTTTCATGAGCATGAGTGGATGTCAGTATACTGAATGTTAAAAGAGCTACAACTAGCAACTATTACAGGACAGCACTGCATGTGGTCATTTAAAAAAACAAACACAGTTCATTAACAGCATATCAGGATGACCACCAACCTCTGAAAAGCAAACTTAATTCAAGATAATAAAAACGAATATATTTCCAATTCTACCTAAAATATACTTCTATAGAAAGAACAAATGAATATTTGATGAGAATTACTTCAGCAGCATGTTCAATATTTATCTTAAAGAAAAGAAAATTTTATATGTTTATGTAAAAAATACTGTTTTGACTCCATGCATTGTTGTGACTGACATTTTCGCAAAGTGGAAAAATCATGCACAATATCTAAACATTGATTTAAATGACAAAACAACAATTTCAAATATAACCACTCCCAAAACATGTTGGTCTTTATCCCTCTACCTCATTAACCAAGACTCACACAAAACCAGGGTTAATACCTACATGTGTTTTCTTCCCAAACTATACATCATCTAAAACAATTTCATTGAAGTTTATGAAGCAGCGTATCATGATAACATTAAGAAAAAAACAACTCTTTAAGAAAATATTTTCAGTGGAGGTTACCTTGACAATCAATTTTAAGGGGTCCAAACATTAAATATAAAAATTAAACAAAAATATTTCTCAATTTCATAAGCAGATTATCAACCGATAAACAAGTAGAACAGTAATCTCATTTACAGGAAATCTTAAAATACCCACAGTCCAGCATATATAAATTGCTAAAACACAAAACTCGCAGAGCCCAGCACCAGTTTCCCATCCTAAACAAAAAATACCATGGCCAATCCTCCTCCAACACCAAGGACAACAGTGGGGACGACAGGGTTCCACCAAGGACCACGAGATCATGTGTCACCAAAGTTATGCCTCTTCACCAAAGCCATCATACAATTTAGGTCTTCATGAACACAGCAATATGTTGACTTTCATGTTTTCTAAACACATCCCCATAAATTTAATTTGTTGATAGCAAATCACAAATAGTGTTCAGAGTAAATAATACTGTGTGATCTTCTGTCCATGTGAAAGACTAACCTCAGCACAGCTATTGCAGTGAGTGAGTGAGTGAGTGAGTGAGTGAGTGAGTGAGTGAGTGAGTGAGTGAGTGAGTGAGTGAGTGAGTGAGTGAGTGAGTGAGAGGGTACAATTTTACGCCGTTTTAGCAATATTCCAGCAATTTCACGGCAGGCGACATCAGAAATGGGATTCACACATTGTACCTATGTGGGGAACCGAACCCAGGTCTTCAGCGTGAAGAACAGACGCTATAACAACTGGGCTACCCTGCCACCCTAACAAATGAACAGGTTCAGAACCCGGATGAAGCTGAACCTCAAAAAGCACAAGAATTAGTACTTTACCAAGAAATATAGCATTTGTTATGTATCTAATGTAAATTTGACATTAATGTTCCAATAACTCATCGTGAAAGCCTTCATTTGTCTATGTCAATTCACAAATACCTTATCAACTGACATGGTGAAAATGGTTCATTCTGAGAGTATTAAGACTATTTTCCTATGTCAATAAAACTGATATCCCCAAAATATAGTGTTCGTACTGTAAACATTAAGCAGACATATATCCTTGGTGACATTATTTTGTCAAACCGCAAATACGTCAGCAGTAAAACTGTTCCAGTGCCACTGCATTTCATAAACAATATACAGAATGGCACTCCCAACATCCTACAATGCCTTCACCCACATGTTCATGCTCAATAATATTGCTGTGTCCATAAATTGAAACACATACAAGCTCAATCAGGTCATTGAAAATACTTCACAGTTTCAGACTGCATGCAAAGGGAAAGAGTTGCTACAAGGCAACTTTCGAACTTTTGCAACTGAATCTTTAGTAATTGAGCCAAAATGATGCAGGCTTTAAAGGAGGCTGATCGAGGCATACATATTCATGGCTGAAAACTGTAATGTGGCAACCTGATTTCACTTTGTACATAGACATGAAATGGTAAATATGGCCTGCTGTGTCCCATCCTCCTCACTGCCTGGCAGTGGATGGACACACAGCAGTGGATGACTGACTGACCACTGCACGGACAAAACCCACAGGACACCACCAACCAATGAGCAGGAAGCAGGTACTGACGGTGTGACCACTACCTACCAGTGTACATATGAGGCGGTGGAGGTCCCGGGTAATATACCTCCTCTATAAGGAGAACAGACATACCTCAACATCAAATAAATGGCAAAAAAGCATGGGAGGATAAAGTATGGGGAAAATCAAAATTGATTGCATTGCAAAAAGAATAAGAACGCTTGGTCGCCTATTTTTTCATTTGCCTTCCGTTGTTTAGGCAGTTAACAAACTTCACAGGTCTATAGACAAACCCCGATCCCACAGTCGTCAAGGCAAGCAAGAATAAGTCTTTCTTCTTTTAGTACATACACTTGCTCATGGATATTTGTGCCTCAAAACATTCATATATACATCTTGGATCTTTTTCAGAACTTGCGAAATATGGCATTCAAAGACAAACATTAATAACATCTGTTCATTTGCTTTTATCACTTATCAAACTGTTGTATGTTGTGTTAATGCGCTTTCAAACAAAATAATATCTTATCCAGATGATAAAATATGAATAAAGAATACTATCTTTAATATTATTTCCTCTACTAACACCCGGATGCAAACAGACTTCCAGGCCTGAAGCTTACTAGACGACCAGAGCTTAATGAGATCCAGCATGTAAAGGTTCAACAGAAATAAATATAGATTCTCCGTTCCATACATGTGGCACACGCTATGCTTATTGGAGACCGTGTGCTTATTTCTTGAACAGTTGTGTTATTCCTGGCACTTATTGGGTGCTGGCAATTATTGGAAACCCAGCACTTATTGGAGGAAATACAGTGCTATTAATACAACCTCGAGTCATTGTTTTTTCACACATCTGTTTTCCCACACTCCTCAGTATTGCATAACTGATGAGGGCTGTGGGTAGTGTAGTGGTTAAGGCGTTCACTCGTCATTCTAAACACCCATGTTCGATTCCCCACATGGGTACAGTGTGAAGTCCATATCTGGAGTATTCCACTGTGATATTGCTGGACTATTGCTAAAAGCAGCAGAAAACTAAACTCACTCACTCATGACTGATTAAACAATGACATCACATATATCATTTCTAGAAAGGCTGGAATGCATTCCTTGTTGGACAGTCAATAACATGAAAAACAAACTGAAAGGTCAAGTCTACACCTAGATATTTTGTTCAGTGCACAGATATTGTATTTAGCAAATAAACACTGTATTTTAAGATCAACATACTCTCAGTCTTGTTGGCTTAGTAATGCTGTTGTATCCGATATCTTTTCAATGTACAATTACAAGCTGATTAGTTTGAATAAGACGACACTAACCACCATCTTCCAATCACCTCCTGATATAACACTGTGATGCAGGTTTGACATTTCAATTTGGTGAAACCTTCGTATACACATAAAAAGTTCAGACTCACTTGTGTAAACCTAGAAATTTACTTCAGTCACCTGTTCAAAACTAGATTTTGCAAAATATTCCATACTGTATAAAAGTACCGTTTACACATAAACTGATGTATTGTAAAACAAATTACTATCATGGCGAATTCTATACAAAATTTTACACAAAGACACAGCTGTTTACATGCAAAATATCTGCACATTTATCTTTTCCGCACTTTTATCTATGATCCTCGTGCAATTCATGTGCATAGGGGTTGCAGGTGGAACGCCCAGATCAGTGGTGAAATTCATCTTCGACGTAACCAAGTACCTATGTACCTGCCATATAGTAAATTCTTTAAGTGAGTCGAAACTTTTGATGGGCAGTATACATGGGTTTGATACTGAAAACCAAGAAACATAATCAAGGGTTTATAATGTCTTACCATCGGTTTGGGCTAATGATTGTCCACACATGCCTCTCATGGACTTAGCACCACCTTTGAATAAAATTTCAATTGGACCCATCAAATTGCTTGGTCAACAACCAATGCTTGTCATAAGAGGTGACTAAGAGGAACAGGTGGTCAGGCTTGCTGCCATATGGTTGGAATATTGCTGAGAGCTGTGTCACACCACGAAAAAAACCAAAATAATTTCTGTTACATCCTGGCATTAAAAATCTATCAGACACAAAAGCCTGATGACAGAGGACTCTGAGATTTAGCACTTGGGTCAAACCCAAGAACACATTCATGGTGCAGACAAACCCTGAATCAACCAGGATTCAAACCCACAATGACAGGTTCTGTTACCAAGGAAGGCACCTCTGAAATGTTCTGTAGTTCAATAGGAGACGGGTAGCATGTGCCCTTTACAGGTCTCAGAGCCAAGGCCTAGATTTTCAAAGCTCTCTATCAACCAATCTAGCTGGAAGTTAATGTTATTGTATGGCACTTAACAACTATCTTAGCACTAAGAGAGATTCGAAAATCTTCACCCAAAACATTAGTGAAAAAAAACACTTGAATAATAGAGTGAAAGTGCACATCATAACACATCTAAATATAGACTTTAATCTGACATATAAATCCAACATGAACATAAAGGGAAACAAAATCACATTGACCTTCAGCGTGCACTATCTTCATACTGAATTTCTTGAGAAATAAACATTTTCATTATGATACAAAAGAAATTACTCAATTTCCATTTTCAGTCAGCATCAAATGTTCTGAGTCTCTGACCATCTTCTCATTTCTCACTCCAATTAACTCCACCACTAATGAGCTCTAGCTTCATAAATGAACTTAATGTTTCCAGTTACCATGGTAACAGGCAATAAATCAAGCATTTTCAGAATAGATACTGTCCAATTTACTGTATTAATGAAGCCATGGGTCATTATTATACAATCTCAGTTGTAAGGGGCAGTATACACTACGGAGTAACTTCATAGCAGGTTGATTGAATAGGTGCCACCAATCATCAAGTGCACAAAGCAAGGAATAATAGTAACTGATTCAAAGGTTTATGAACAATCTCTCATATTGTTTATAAATATTCAAGTTAAAACAATGCAAAAATGTTGTTCTTACTGAAATGTAGTCAATACAACCGACTATGGTGCATGAACAGTTATATTGTAACCAAAGAGGTCTATGCCAGTTCAACACAGCTATAAATAGCATTCGAGAATATTAAATACGTCTGTCAACTACATGGACAGAAAGGCCCAAAGTGATGCACTTCTCACAAAAAACTCTTTGGCACAAAAATAACAAGTAGAAGTATGGGTCTAACAAACTCAAAGAGGATGTTCACTGGTCACAAGGGGAACATGGGTTGATATACCTTCTATGTTTATTTTCCCAAAGGACAAGGAGAACATAGACAAACATTGTGGGTACCTCAACCCATGGGCCCCCGAAAAACCAGTGACCAACATATTTTTCTTACTGAACACCTCAATGTTAATTCCCACAGGTCATATTTCCAGCGGGTAACACAGAAAATGTTATTCACTTGTAAGTGGGGTACACAGATTGGCTAAGCCAATCATAAAACAACATTGATGTGTGAGATATGATAACTGCGCAAGATACACTTGTGTATCGTCTAAATGTCAGTTTTCTCATCGTGTATCAACTTAATTTGGGAGGACTACAAGTCAACATTTACCACCTGGTTAAATCCATAAGTGGGATTATTATGAGGGCAAATCTGAGAATCAACCTCACAAAAGTCAGAATTTGTTATATGTAAGGTCATTAACCTGAAGAATGTTTCGCATTTTTTCTGTAAAATGACATAGTAATATACGTAGCACCCTAGCACACCAGTTGTCTCAAGTCTATATAAGAGTAAGTTATAAAGGAAGTAGTGCCCAGAATTCCCTATATATGGACTCAAATACAGTTGCTATAAAGTGGAGATCCCCTTGACAGTGATACAGTGTGGAGATGCCCTCGAGAGTGATACAGTGTAGAGATGCCCTGGACAGTGATACAGTGTGGAGGTGCCCATGGAGAGTGATACAGTGTGGAGATGCCCTGGACAGTGATACAGTGTGGAGGTGCCCTGGAGAATGACACAGTGTGGGGATGCCCTGGAGAATGATAGTATTTGATACAGTGTTCAGATGCCCATGGAGATTTACACAGTGTGGAGATGACCTGGAGAATGATACAGTGTGGAGATGCTCTGGAAAGTGATACAGTGTAGAGATGCCCTGGAAAGTGATACAGTGTGGAGATGTCCTCGAGAGTGATGCAGTGTGGAGATGACCTGGAGAATGATACAGTGTGGAGATGCTCTGGAAAGTGATACAGTGTAGAGATGCCCTGGAAAGTGATACAGTGTGGAGATGTCCTCGAGAGTGATGCAGTGTGGAGATGATCTGGAGAATGATACAGTGTGGAGATGCCCTGGAGCATGATACAGGGTGGAGATGCCCTGGACAGTGATATAGTGTGGAGATGCCCTGGACAGTGATAAAGTGTAGAGATGCCCTGGACAGTGATACAGTGTAGAGATGCCCTGGAGAATGATAGTGTTTGATACAGTGTTCAGATGCCCATGGAGATTTATACAGTGTGGAGATGACCTGGAGAATGATACAGTGTGGAGATGCTCTGGAAAGTGATACAGTGTAGAGATGCCCTGGAAAGTGATACAGTGTGGAGATGTCCTCGAGAGTGATGCAGTGTGGAGATGCCCTGGAGCATGATACAGTGTGGAGATGCCCTGGAGCATGATACAGGGTGGAGATGCCCTGGAAAGTGATATAGTGTGGAGATGACCTGGACAGTGATACAGTGTAGAGATGCCCTGGACAGTGATACAGTGTAGAGATGCCCTGGAGAATGATAGTATTTGATACAGTGTTCAGATGCCCATGGAGATTTATACAGTGTGGAGATGACCTGGAGAATGATACAGTGTGGAGATGCCCTGGAAAGTGATACAGTGTGGAGATGCCCTCGAGAGTGATGCAGTGTGGAGATGACCTGGAGAGTGATACAGTGTGGAGGTGCCCTGGACAGTGATACAGTGTGGAGGTGCCCATGGAGAGTGATACAGGGTGGAGATGCCCTGGAGAATGATAGTATTTGATACAGTGTTCAGATGCCCATGGAGATTTATACAGTGTGGAGATGCCCTGGAGAATGATACAGTGTGGAGATGCCCTGGAAAGTGATGCAGTGTAGAGATGCCCTGGAAAGTGATACAGTGTGGAGATGTCCTCGAGAGTGATGCAGTGTGGAGATGATCTGGAGAGTGATACAGTGTAGAGATGCCCTGGACAGTGATACAGTGTGGAGGTGCCCATGGAGAGTGATACAGTGTGGAGATGCCCTGGAGAATGACACAGTGTGGAGATGCCCTGGAGAATGATAGTATTTGATACAGTGTTCAGATGCCCATGGAGATTTATACAGTGTGGAGATGCCCTGGAGAATGATACAGTGTGGAGATGCTCTGGAAAGTGATACAGTGTAGAGATGCCCTGGAAAGTGATACAGTGTGGAGATGCCCTCGAGAGTGATGCAGTGTGGAGATGATCTGGAGAATGATACAGTGTAGAGATGCCCTGGACAGTGATACAGGGTGGAGATGCCCTGGACAGTGATATAGTGTGGAGATGCCCTGGACAGTGATAAAGTGTAGAGATGCCCTGGACAGTGATACAGTGTAGAGATGCCCTGGAGAATGATAGTATTTGATACAGTGTTCAGATGCCCATGGAGATTTATACAGTGTGGAGATGCCCTGGAGAATGATACAGTGTGGAGATGCCCTGGAAAGTGATACAGTGTAGAGATGCCCTGGAAAGTGATACAGTGTGGAGATGCCCTCAAGAGTGATGCAGTGTGGAGATGACCTGGAGAATGATACAGTGTGGAGATGCCCTGGAGAATGATACAGTGTGGAGATGCCCTGGAAAGTAATATAGTGTGGAGATGACCTGGAGAATGATACAGTGTAGAGATGACCTGGACAGTGATACAGTGTAGAGATGCCCTGGGGAGTGACAAAGTGTGGAAATGCCCATGGAGATTTATACAGTGTAGATATGCCCTGGACAGTGATACAGTGTAGATATGCCCTGGACAGTGATATAGTGTAGAGATGACCTGGAGAGTGATACAGTGTAGAGATGCCCTGGAGAGTGATACAGTGTAGAGATGCCCTGGACAGTGATACAGTGTAGAGATGCCCTGGAGAGTGATACAGTGTAGAGATGCCCTGGAGAGTGATACAGTGTAGAGATGCCCTGGACAGTGATACAGTGTAGAGATGCCCTGGAGATTTATACAGTGTAGAGATGCCCTGGACAGTGATACAGTGTGGAGATGCCCTGGAGAGTGATACAGTGTAGAGATGCCCTGGACAGTGATACAGTGTAGAGATGCCCTGGAGAGTGATACAGTGTGGAGATCCCCTGGAGAGTGATACAGTGTAGAGATGCCCTGGACAGTGATACAGTGTAGAGATATCCAGTGCATAGGTTATCTACAGAGTGTGAGTGCATGTCCCCTCCAGTATGACAACATGTGACTGGCACATACCCATCCTCTGCTGGAGCTGCTGCTGGGCTACAATGGTTTTCCTAGCCTGCTCCACCTGCTGGTACTGGAGTTCCTTCTCCTTGGCTGCCTGCAGGTCACTCTGAAGCAGCTGGATCTTTCGCTGCAGGATGATTACATACATTACAGGCACACAAGGGACATACAGGTGGAACATTTTATATATCTCAATTGCAATTAGAATCAGCATTAACATTCTTTTTTCCCTCTGAAAATGAGGTCAAGCTATTTCATTTCCACACCATATTACTTTTCATACAATCCAGGGTCGGTGGGGTAGGCTAGTGGTTAAAGCGTTGGCTTTTCATGCCAAAGACACAGGTTCGATTCTCAACATGGGCACAATGCATAAAGCCCATTTCTGATGTCTCCGCCATGATGTTGCTGGAATATTGCTAAAAGCGATGTAAAACTAAACTCAATCAGGCAGTCATACCATGCCCAGTTAATGATTAAATTCTCTTGGCAAAATCTGAGGTTTACATATATTCTGTGGAATTGAAACTGACCTGTAGACTGGCCCTGTCCTGCTGGCCTGACATCACCTCTGATATTGAAATCTGGTTGGGCATTGCTCTGTTCATCATGGCATCGCCAGCACCAGTATCCTGGTTTGGCTGCATCATGAAGTTGTTTCCCTGCAACATTCAACATCAATTTTTTGCAACATTCAACTTTATATGACACAACAACGTTCACTATAATGCAACATTCAACACCACAGCAACCTGAAACATTCAACTTACTGTCTTCACTATTCAATATTAATTTGTACTGCAACATTCACCATAATAGTATCATGGAACATTCAGCATACTGTCTTTACTATTCGACAATAGTGTTAACTGCAACATTCACCATAATAGTATCATGGAACATTCAGCATACTGTCTTTACTATTCGACAATAGTGTTAACTGCAACATTCACCATAATAGTATCATGGAACATTCAGCATACTGTCTTTACTATTCGACAATAGTGTTAACTGCAACATTCACCATAATAGTATCATGGAACATTCAGCATACTGTCTTTACTATTCGACAATAGTGTTAACTGCAACATTCACCATAACAGTATCATGGAACATTCAGCATACTGTCTTTACTATTCGACAATAGTGTTAACTGCAACATTCACCATAACAGTATCATGGAACATTCAGCATACTGTCTTTACTACTTGACATCATGATTTGCAGCAACATTCAAAACAATGCCATCCTGCTAAACTTTAGATCATACTGTCTTGCCATGTTCATCTCCATATTGCACTACAACATTCAATGCCATCCTGATAACTTCAGATCATACTGTCTTGCCATGTTCATCTCAATATTACACTACAACATTCAACATCATACTTTCTTGCCACATTCAACTCAATATTACCCTACAATATTCAACAAACAATACTGAAACAATAAACATCCAACTTTACTGCTACATTCAAGATCACAGTATCCTTCAACATTCAATGTATGTTCTTGCCACATTCAACATTATATGAAACTGCAATATTCAACATCACTGAACCCTGCAACATTTAACAACATATTCAAATACATTGTTTTGTTTCTCTCTTGGTGGTTTTAACAGAACCTTTGTTGTGTCGGAAGTCCAAGGACAGATATGACAGCATTCACCAAAATTTTCCAAAAGTCACAGTTAGCATGACATAAATTTCCAAACATTCCAGAATTAACAGAGGAAAAAAACTTAAGTTTCACTTACTTCCTAGGACTTTCAAAGGTAAACTGTAGTATGCTTTTATACGATAAACAATGTTTTCTGTATTTCTGTATATTGGGTAAAAGAGTATGATATTTCTTCTGTTCATTGTACCGTTTCACCTCAGATTCACAAAGAAATTTAATCACCAAGATTTCACAAATGACATTAATTGACAAAACAGAAGCACAGAAGTGATTATTCTCATATGATTTTATCACCCAGTATCCCAAATAGAGGAGACTAACTACGTTGACATTGACACCTCCACATTTACTCATAATGGGAACAAAGTGGACCCATGTAAATCACTGACAAACACTAAAGGTCCCTTTATATATAAAAAAGGTTTTTTGATGGAGTTAACTCTACCAAAGCTTACTGCAAAACAATATCTAAAACAATCTGACAGTCCCTCTATCTATTTCCCATCACAAATGTATTCACGTTATCATGTAACTGATTTTTCAGCGATAGTATGCTATTTTGACAAACTCAGAAGCACTTTCCCTAATCCCCAACCTATATAACAGATCTCCACAGGTTTGATGGTGGTAACCAAGGCGATGTGACTCACCATATCCTGTTGGAGAGGCAACGATGGAGCCACCTGGGTGGAGGCTGATGTGATCGGCATGTTACCTGCCACAGTCTGCAAACAGAGCAGAGATAAGTCACAGTGTGCTATTCCCTGAGCTGTTTTACATACATACATCTGAAGCATGCTACTGAGAGTTCCAGGCACCGATGTTTCAGATACATTACAAGACAAGTCTAATGCCTGCTCTTGATTGGTGGTGCTACAAGCAGACATCTCCTCAAACTAACGTAGATCTGATATGATGACTAAGATATTAGAAATGCCAATCCAAAATCACCAAAGGACACCTTGAAAATAAAAAATCTTCAACAGGAAAACTTGGAACACTAAAATGATGTGTTTAGCAAGTTTCTATGGGGAAAGTCGAACAAGTTTAGCCCTGCTGTGCAAATGAGTTGTACAACCACCATTTAGAGTATATATTGAATCCACTTTGTCGACATGAAAACAATTATTTATTTTTTTTAAATAAACATGTGCTTTTAAAAAAAGATATCCAAAAGTCACCAACAGGCATGACTTCACCAGTAGGATGGTCTGTGAAACACGTTTCAACAAGAAACATTCAACTGATTTGGATATCTGTTACAGAAACTGCAAATGGATGAACAAGCTGATGGTGATTTTTCAAAAACATGATAATAATAGGCTTAACTATAAAAATGTTTTGTGGGTGGTGGGGTAGCCTAGTGGTTAATGAGTTTGCTTGTCACACCAAAGACCTGGGTTTAATTCTACATATGGGTACAATGTGTAAAGTCTACTCCTGATACTGCTAAAAGAGGTGTAAAATCATAAACACACACTCACTCACAATGATGCAGATATTCAGTATACCAGATTCTTAAGTACAATGGCATCTGATTAAAAAAAGAACTACCATCAAAACAATATTTCTATTGCTATGGTTTCCATAAGCCTAAATTGCACATGGGTGTGAAGAATTGAGACATCTCAAGTACACTGAGCTGTCATAGCTTGTTCAGTATCACATGAGGTGACCTTGGTTGATGGTAGGGGTAGGTACTGTAGAGGATTTTCATATTGCAATATATTACGATGCAAGAGTACACATTGCCATATGTATTGCAATATACTGCAAGAAGATTTTACACAAAAAACTCTTTGTAACTCAGTAAATGTTTGATTTATAAAGTAAAAACACTATTAAATCACTACGCTTATATTACATCTTAATAGAAACTTTTCATGACAAAATAAACACTATCTGGCACAAATGAAACAAGATATTACTGATAAGAACAATTTAACATCAACACGGTGGTTACTAGTTTGAACTAGTTTCTCCACTCTCAAAAAACATTCCTGACATTTCAGACAGCAACCTGACCTGGCCAGGACATATCAGTGATCCCCTGTCATGATAATGAGTAAATATTTCAAACATTTAGATCCAAAACATTGTGAAACACTTGAACAAAAATTATGAACACAACTTCAAACCAAACCTAACCTAACTACATCTGGTGTGAAAAATGGAAATATCCAATGATTTCTTTGTGCTACGAAGTTTTCCAATGCATTTAAAAAAAAGGCTTTGATCAGTGTATCGCAATATGTATTGATTTCGTATTTGAAAAGGTAAATACCGGTAAACCAGTTATATTGCACAGGCTTAGTTGGGGGAGGGGGAAAGGACAGATGGAGGGGAGAGACAGGTGGAGGAGCGAGACAGATGGAGAGACAGGTGGAAGAGGTCACTTTCAGATCTGCATGTAGAGAGGTATTGGAACTAAATGATGGTCACTAGTTGCCAAGGAGTGCATACTGAATTATGCCAACCTACCTGCATCCCCATCCTCAGCTGCTGCTGGTTGTTCGGAAGTCCTTGTGTCGCCTGCATCTGCAAGGAATATATCTTTTCTAAGCGACCTTCACATGGCAAACTTAAGTTTAACAAGACATGTTGTTGAAATTTTGAAAGTTGTCATGCTTTCATACGTCAAATACATGTTGTCAAACCTTTGTGTCATTTAAGCACTCTATCGGTGCAGTCACATGACAATTTCGTTCACTGTGATTAACCGGTTGTATCTGAACAACACCAGTTTGACAACACTTCACACATCAAACCTGAGTTGGATAACACCAAAAGTTTGATGAAAAATTGCATGGGGAAGGGAAAGACATATCTGTGGGGGCATATGCATGGGGAAGGGGATGACATAGCTATGGGGGAGGCAGCATGGGAGGGGGAATGACATACCTGCGGATGAAGCCTCATGGGGAAGGGGATGACATAGCTATGGGGAGGTTATATGGGGAAGGGGATGACATAGCTATGGGGAGGCTACATGGGGAAGGGAATGACAACTGTGGGGAGGCTACATAGGGAAGGGAATGACATAGCAGTAGGAAGGCTACATGGGAAGGGAATGACATAGCTGTGGGGAGGCTACATGGGGGAGGGATGATATAGCTGTGGGGAGGCTACATGGGGAAGGGAATGACATAGCTGTGGGGAGGCTACATGGGGAAGGGGATGACATGGCTATGGGGAGGTTATATGGGGAAGGGGATGATATAGCTATGGGGAGGCTACAAGGGGAAGGGGATGACATAGCTGTGAGGAGGCTACAAGGGGAAGGGGATGACATAGCTGTGAGGAGGCTACATGGGGAAGGGGTTGACATGGCTATGGGGAGGTTATATGGGGAAGGGAATGATATAGCTATGGGGAGGCTACAAGGGGAAGGGGATGACATAGCTGTGAGGAGGCTACAAGGGGAAGGGGATGACATAGCTGTGAGGAGGCTATATGGGGAAGGGGATGACATAGCTGTGGGGAAGGCTACATGGCGAAGGGGATGACATAGCTGTGGGGGAGGCTACATGGCGAAGGGGATGACATAGCTGTGGGGGAAGCTACATGGGAAGGGGATGACATAGTTGTGGGGGAAGCTACATGGGAAGGGGATGACATAGCTGTGGGGGAAGCTACATGGGAAGGGGGATGACATAGCAGTGAGGGAAGCTACATGGGAAGGGGGATGACATAGCTGTGCGGGAAGCTACATGGGAAGGGGATGACATACCTGTGGGGGAAGCTACATGGGAAGGGGATGACATAGCTGTGAGGGAAGCTACATGGGCAGGGGGATGACATAGCTGTGGGGGAAGCTACATGGGAAGGGGATGACATACCTGTGGGGGAGGCTACATGGGGAAGGGAATGACATAGCTGTGGGGGAGGCTACATGGGGAAGTGATGACATAGCTGTGGGAAGGCTACATGGGAAGGGGATGACATACCTGCGAGTGAAGCTGCATGGGGAAGGGGATGACATAGCTGTGGGGAGGCTACATGGGGAAGGGAATGACATAGCTGTGGGGGAGGCTACATGGGGAAGGGGATGACATAGCTGTGGGGGAGGCTACATGAAAAGGGGATGACATACCTGTGGGGGAGGCTACATGGGGAAGGGATGACATAGCTGTTCGGGAGGCTAGATGGGGAAGGGATGACATACCTGCAAGTGAAGCTGCATGGGGAAGGAGATGACATAGCTGTTGGGGAGGCTGCATGGGAGGGGGAAGTGATATACCTGTGGTAGGAATCTACATGGCAATGTCTCAGGGGAATCAGCATGGGGAGGGGGAATGACATACCTGCGGGGGAGGCTGCAGAGGTAGGTTTGTGGTCATCGGTTGATTCACCTGCTGTGTCTGCTGCTGGAACAGTTTTTATTTTTGTGTGTAAATCTTTAACCAAACAAAAAGAATACACACACCGTGACAAGAGAAGCATGCACAGGTATATTAGGGGATCGGTACCGAGCAGAAGGAACATGCAGGGAATCACATCCAAATCATTCAAGATTGCATTTTACAAACACAAACACCAACAACAAGGCTGACCATGACGACCTCAGTTTCACATCTACTGTACTGTGACAATTCCAGTGGTAAAGCATTTGATAAAGGATTTACAGTGTACAACAGTTACTGATGGTTTAAGGATCAGAGTGTTTATAACACAGTTAGCATGCTCCTTCAACTGGCCTTTCAAGTAGAGCTTACAGACACATTACATGTTAACATTACAGAGTAAGCAGAAAAAAATAATAGCATGGTTGAGAGAGGAACTAAAATACTTTGCAGAGGTGTATATATCTGGTAATCAACATGTCAAAGTCAACAAATTAACACACCCAGACTGCTCTAAAGAATGGAGTGCTATAGACTGAGAGAGAGTGAGAGACAGAGATAAAGAGTGGCGGAGAGAGAGAAAGAGAGAGACAAAGAGAAAGAGATGAGAGATGGACAGAGACACTGAGGGAAAGAAAGAAAGACAGGCTGAGACAGAAAGAGACACAAGAGACAGAGAGAAAGAGACAGACACAGAAAAAGACATGTAGAGATAGAGGGCGACAGAAGCAAAGAGAGAAAGAGACAGACACAGAAAAAGAGAGACATAGTGATAGAGGGTGACAGAAGCAAAGAGGGAAGGAGACAGACACAGAAAAAGATAGACATAGTGATAGAGGGTGACAGAAGCAAAGAGGGAAAGAGACACACAGAAAAAGAGACAGTGATAGAAAGTGACAGAAGCAAAGAGAGAAAGAGACACAGAAAAAGAGAGACAGTGATAGAGGGAGACAGAAGCAAAGAGGGAAGGAGACAAAGGGAGATGGACAGAGACAGGGAGATGGACAGAGACAGGCAGAGTGACAGACACACAGATACAAAGTTTGGTAGAGAAAGAGGCACAGAGAGAAAGACAGACACACACAAAGATAGAGAAAGGCATAGAGAGAGAAAAACAAACACAGAAAAAGACAGAGAAAGAGATACAGTATAACATCTATGATAATATGATTACGTTCAACATGCACCAAACACTATCAAAACAGACTCAGTTAGGAGGAGATCTCAAAAGAATCACATTTCAAAAGGAGTTATTCAATGTGCTACATTTCCATTCTGTTGTTCAATATCTCGGATACATAATAGGCAGTTACACTCAATTTTCATCATCTCTACATAAATGTTTTGCTTCAAAACACACATTCTGATTCCAAAGGAAGCAGGAATACACATGATCTCCTCCGCCATGTCTGTATATCAATCAGGATCTGTCCCCTTTTCCCATTATCAATGTATCCATTCCATTCCGATATGTATATTTACATATACACACTGCACCCATTTGGTACAAAGTTTTGTTTCAGAAGTGTACTCATTCTTATCACATCTAAACTTGCATCTCGAGAATTTCCTTTGCTGATGAGCTTTGCCATCACCTCCAAATCAAGGTGATGAAATTTGAAATTTCATAATTTCTGTTCTATGTTGTGACTCAGCATGAGCAGGCATTCAACATATTGAATGTTTTTTAAATGAACAGTTAGACTGGCAAAGTAGGCCTTTAATCTATGAGGCATTTTAAGTTGTATTTTCATAAGACATGAAACCAATATGTCGCTATCTTTTGTATTCATGAAAGAAATGTTAAATTTGATTGGATATCATTTTACTGTGTCATGGAACTCAAAACAAAGCCATGGTGCCATTTAGGTGCAGAGTATTTACCATAACAGAATGATGATATAATACCCCACACAAGAGAGACTGTCAACAAAGATATGTCTACCACTCATGCATATGCTAAAACCAACATGGACATGCAGTCAGCAGTATATATAAATTTCTGTCATAAATCCCAAAGTAATAATTCTTACAAAATAGAAATCCTGCAATATAAAGATTTTACAAGAATGTGTTATTTTGGGGTAAGCATGATTATACACATGGTAACATTTCTGATTGTTTATATAAATTTTAAGACAACTGCATGTGCAGAACATTTTGCATACTATTTCTATAAAATGTACTCAAGATTACTAATTATACAGCTATTTGCAAGGTAGTATGGGATGGCAGGGCCCCATCAACTGTATATTTAGTTACGTTCGGCGGCCAATACAGAAATACAAATTCAAATGTGCCGTACCATCCAACACTACCTGGCAACTAGACACGTAGCTACTTTAATACCTTTTGGAAATTTTCAGTGTTCATTGTGCATTTTCCAGAAAACTTTTCATTCATTTCTCCTCTATTTTTGCTGTAGTATGTCACGCAATCAATGACTGATGTCAGAGACAAACAGTATCAATTGATAGTCAAAGGGACATAACTCTTGTAAGCTAAAACACAATGTCTAGGGGACATTTTATGTCAAAACATAGCACTTTTAGGATTATCTTTAGGTCCAATGTGTTTCCAAATCAGGTATAAAAAATTTTATTAAAATCTAAATATTTTAGATATTTAAATACTTACCTTACCATAGGTCTTATGCATATTACCTCAAGCTTCGCTAGAAGAGATCAGACAGTCGTTGATTCGCCATTCCCTAGATGGCTACCTCATGTAATCTACGAATGTAGTCACGGAAGTGACGTGATCTCCCCACTCGCGCAAGCGCGAACAATCCAAAAATCACTTTTACTGGCAACAGGAAGGTCCGAAGAGTCTAGAGTGGGGAGGAGCATCCAGCGTTGGGAGGGAGTCACCGCCCTATGGTAAGGTAAGTATTTAAATATCTAAAATATTTAGATTTTAATAAATTTTTAACTTACCTTACCATAGGTCTTATGCATATGGCTTCGACAGATGGATGGTGGTGTGGACTCCGGAGGACCATCCCTCAGCAACCAGTGCACATGCATTAGGAGAACCTGGGAGACCAATGCCAACAGTCACAGGACAAACCTGGAAGCAGGGCAAAGAGTAACCCAAGGGAACTCCAAAGAAAAACCGACGCACCCTGAGGGTGAGGTTAATCTTAAGACCAACGGTAAGTAACAGTGTTATTACCTAATGGGCGGACGTCCGGGTAAGTTGCTGGGCAACCACCAACGGACTGAAAGACTGTAGTCCCTCCATGTCCTCAACTGCCAAGTCCCTCAGGTAGTGGGAAGCGAAGGCAGTAGACGACGACTTCCAAAAGCAGCCTTCCATAGTTTGTGGCATTGTGCAATTTCTATGGAGGGCCATGGTAGATGCCAACGCTCTAATCTCGTGTGGGCTGTCTGCCACCGGATGAGGTAGACGCTTGGCATCAAAAGCCGCCAGGATCGTAGATCGAAGCCATCAGGCGACTGTGTTCCTGTTCACCTCCCCTTGCAGATAGTCGAAAGCGGGATGAACAGTCTTTTAGGGGAACGTCTCTTAGAAGCCAACTTCCGGATGTAACATCTGAGGGCTCAAACGAGACACAGCAGCTCCCCCTCCATGTCCTCAACTGCCAAGTCCCTCAGGTAGTTGGAAGCGAAGGCAGTACACGACGACTCCCAAAAGCAGCCTTCCATAGTTTGTGGCACTGTGCAATTTCTATGGAGGGCCATGGTAGATGCCAACGCTCTGATCTCGTGTGGGATGTTTGCCACTGGATGAGGTAGACGCTTGGCATCAAAAGCCGCTAGGATCGTAGATCGAAGCCATCAGGCGACTGTGTTCCTGTTCACCTCCCCTTTGCAGGTAGTCGAAAGCGGGATGAACAGTCTTTTAGGGGAACGTCTCTTAGAAGCCAACTACCGGATGTAACATCTGAGGGCTCTAACGAGACACAGCAGCTCCTCTTCCAAGTCATGTTGTCCCAAGACTGCAGATGACAGAGGAATGGAGAACAGTCTGTCTGGCTGTCCAGGGAGCTGATTCTTGGCCACAAAATCTCACAGGAGACCCAAGTGGGCTGGTCCATGCCTCGACTGATCCAAGCGAACCTGCGTGACGTCCAGGGCATGAATTCCACTAGCTCTATCAGCAGTAGCGCTAACACTAGAATGAAGACCGTCCTTTTTTTTTTTTGAGACAAATACACGAAGGAGGCTTCCTCTAAAGGCTTATACGGAGGTCCTCTAAGATGTTGTAGGACGATGTTGAGGTCCCAAACTAGAGGACGAAGCTTAACTTTCCGGTCCTCCAATTTGCAGGCCTTGAGTAGCGCAATAAGATCTGGTACCTTGGAAATCTGTTTATCTGCTTTAATCGAATAGAGTTCAAAACCGACAGATAAGTCCCCAAGGTACTGCCTCTAAGATGCTTGCAGTTATGCAGGAACAGGAGGAAGTTCGCTAAATACTGTGGAGAAGCTGTCATAGGGTCTTGCGATCTTTGAGCGCAAAAACTCTCAAATGAGCGCCACTTGTCGTCATATAAGGACCTAGTGGACATTCGATGCGTACAAGCTAGGACGCTTGCTGCGCACGAGGAGTAGCCCTTAACTCTTATTGCCTTCTGCAGATGACCCAACTGTGAAGATGAAATCTCAGTGGGTCCGGATGCAGCTGCCGACTGTGCGGATGTCGAAGCAGACGTAACTAATCTGGGAGCTGGTACGACTCTCCGCTGGCGAGATGACGCAGGTCGGGGAACCATGGCCTGGCTGGCCACCAAGGTGCGACCAAAAGCAGTCGCAGGATCATGTCGATCGCCCACGCCTGCAGGTCCATAAAGTGACTGAGTGGAAACCCTGTGCTCCAGGGTGATTAATTTCGCCACTTGAGATGAGTACCCCTTGGCCCTCAAGACTATCACAGATGGTCCAGGCGCAAAGATGAAACCGTGACGGATCCAGGTGCAGTGTCCAATTGTGAGGATGGTACAACAATTGGTCCCACTCTGGAAGCCGATATTTGAAACGTCTCTTGACACAACATATTCTCTGTTGGAGATAGACATAGGGGGCGAGATAAGGCGTCTGCCATGAAGATGCAGGCTCCTGGTGTGCGAGATGCTTTTATATGGAGGATCAGACTCGACCACGTCGAAGGGTAGAAACGACAAGTGTAGTAGAGGTCGTGGTCTCCTTGACCCTTGTTTACCTAGAGGGCTACTATTGAGTTGACCGAATGGATCATCAGTAGCTTGTCTCTCGGTGCTGTCAGCCAATAATAGACATGCATCACCGCTTATCTTCAACTGGGTGATGTGAAGAGATAGAGCTCCACTCCCCCAGAATCCTGCTGCAACCTCCTTGACTAGATAGGCACTCAATCCTGGTAGAGACGTGTCAACCTAAAGATGGTTGTTGAATGACGGCTCTAATATGCAAGTTCCAAACATTGACCAGCGAGTCTACCACTGGTGTGGAGTCAAGACGTCCAAAGTCGTAAACCTGTCTTGAAATCATGATCAAGAAAACGCTGTCATAGACGTAATAGTAGACGTCTACGTCTGATCATATCCTAAGGTGACGTGAGCAAATCGAGTAGACATTATCACTGACATAGTGATAACGGACAGAGTACAGCTTGCTTTTAACATCGCCTTGAACTTCGACCCCCGAACCTGGGACGGCGATGTGATGAATCAACTCCCGCGGAGTTAGTTAGTCATCCAAGCTGACTTAATAGCCTGATAATGAAGTCCACCCCTCTCAAGATAATCTTGTATGCCGTAAAGATGCGTCATACTTCGACTTCAGAATAACCACGCTGTTCATTATGAATGTGTTGACATTTCAAGGAAGTCTATTTATAGCTGGCTGTCTGTCCGATCAGAAACTGCCATACATCGCTGCACGCCTCCTGATAGGCAGCGTTGAGACTACTGTTAGAGGATCTCTATGCCGAGTAGAGAAATCCAATGCCGCTGTAGACTGCTAGTCTAGAGTGTAACGACATCTTTCCATCGTAAATGACTAAGTCACTGCAGACAACTTCCTTACACTAGAATAATAACAACACATTCTGCGCAGGGCGTTGTCCCTCGATGACCAATCAGATCGTAGATGTAACGTCCTGGGATCCTTTGCAGGGCGTTGTCTCTCGGGGACCAATCAAAATGTAGACGTGACGTCACCGGTGTAGCAGGTAACTAATCACCATGAAATCTTGTAAACGGTGATACCCTGCTAGCCTGTAGGCTTAACAGTAACCATGCTGTATGGCGAGCACGTGTCTAAAGGAGTAAAGCGCGCGAAAACCCTTCCGCCGCTTGAAACGGACGTAGACAAATTGCTTTCCAAGTACATGTGTTGGAATTTTCCCCGAAGATAAATGCTGCCCTCTCTATAATAAGAGGTGTAGTTAGGCGTGGCACTTTGTAGTTGTCTCGAAAAATCTTCGTGACACAATGCGTAAAGCACGTGAAAGAAAACTTTCTCCGCTTGAAGTATATGTAGACAAATTGTAAAGTAAGGATCTTCGAGGATGCAGCCAGTCCCTCCAAAGGACACCCAGTCTCACGCCTACCAGCAGAGGAATATCTGGTACGGTGATCAATCCTCGAGGCGTTGTCTTCAGACAAGTCCATCGCCGTCGCCGAGGTAGCTGACACCAGAGCAGACAACGGTTTAAGCATCCGCTTGAGTTCAGTCTCAATGGTCACCCGCTTAGAATCCTGCACTCTGTAAGAGAGCTGCGAGGAGCCCAATAACCGCTACATAGATTCAACCAAGACCGCCACGCTGTCCGCGAAAACCAGGCTGTGTATCTTGTAATCTGACTTCTTGGATTTACACACTTAGAAATTCGGATTAGATGACAATTTTTCAAAGACCGCATCTAATACAGCCACGGCGTCCGCCACCATAGGATCAGGCGGGATGAGTAACTCCGGCGATAAATGAAGTGCTGCAGGGTTGTTGGAATTAGCTGAAGGTGAAGGGCAGTACGGTAACCTGTCAGCAATCCACTCGAAGACGACTGATAAGGGTAGTTAAGTGCCATCACCATCGCCGTCGCCTCCTGCCTCCTCGTCGAAGTCCGGGCCAAAAACCTGTTCTTCCAGGTCCTCATAGGAAACGGAATTCGAATCACGCCGCGACGTAGGAGACCAAGTCGATGCATGAGCAGCAGATTCCTTGGACGAGATCCAAGGTGGTTCCGGCGACCGCAAACGCCGAGTTCTAGAGGAGCGTCGAGGTGATATGGACTGGGAGCGCAAGCACCGTCTTCACCTGGTAGTAAAGCGAGAGTCCTCATTCAAAGGGCGTAGCGGGGACCGAGAGCGCCGACAAAGACTACTGTGGAGGGTACAGGATCACCGACTCCCAGGGAACCTGGAGCGCGATCTGCGCCGAGAGCGCTCTGCCTCCAAGCGCCGAGCGCGCCCTTCATCCAACTGTCGATGTAAAACCTTTTCCCTGGACAACGTATGCAACACCCTGGGTATACGGTAAGGCGCAGGCGCTGGCGCTGGCATAGGGTCCGGCGTCGGCATAGGCGCTGGCGTAGGTATAGGCACTAGCGCAAGCACAGCCTCTGGCGCTGGCGTAGACAGACGCTGGCGTAGGCATAGGCATAGGCACTGGCGCAAGCACAGGCGCTGGCGTAGTCACTAGCGCAAGCACAGCCTCTGGCGCTGGCGTAGACATAGGTGCTGGCGTAGGCATAGGCACTGGCGTAGACATAGGCCCTGGCGTAGACATAGGTATAGACACAAACACAGGCGCTGGCATAGACGCTGGCGTAAGCAAAGGCGCTGGTGTTGGCATAGGCGCTGGTGTCGAGATGTCGAGACGCTGGCATCGCAGCAGCACCGGGCGTCAGGAGAGAGCGCAGGAACCTCTGGACTTCCGGATGAGACAAGGCATCTGGATGAAAACAGATCCACGATGGAATCCGAGCGAGGTGGTTCCGGGGACAAGCGTACAGGCGTCACAGACGAACGCCCCATCCCAGGCGTCGGCACAGGCGTTGAAGGCGGTTGTAAGTCAGGGTCGTCCGGCAGAGATCCCAACGACGACTCTCGAAATCCGCCACCAATAACACCTCGCAGTACTGGCAGTGTCC
Source organism: Haliotis asinina (assembly GCF_037392515.1). Classification (NCBI taxonomy): domain Eukaryota; kingdom Metazoa; phylum Mollusca; class Gastropoda; order Lepetellida; family Haliotidae; genus Haliotis; species Haliotis asinina. Next base: position 12,274,953 of record NC_090293.1, on the reverse strand, counting down.
GTCAAAAGAGCAGGCTAGAGACGCACAATCCGGGCACCAAGGGTGGGGATATTCGCCGATTCCTGTCCCAAGCAGATAGTGCAAAACTGGGGAGATATACACAGTTAAGTGCAACAAACAAACATAACAATGCGTTGAAACCAACGCAGGAGGTAGAAAAAACACCCCTATACCAGAAATGCAGCACCAACGCACCCCCACTATAAAGTAGGCACGCCCGTAAGCTCGTGACAGCGAAGGGCAAACAACCAAAACGGTTGCCTGCGTACATCGCAACGTGGCACGAAAAAACATATAAATGCAGTGAAACCTGGCAAAAATACTAATCGACATGGAAAACCACATGGAGGGAGAAAACCAGCAAGATATAATACCCCCACGGACGCCATGCCGCACTCACACACGACGCGGGCGAACCCACCCCGAAGTGAGAGAAAAAATAACACGAGGTAGCAAAGTAAGTGCAGTTAAAAGATAACTTACCTTAACACGCACACCTAAGGGATACAAACCATACCTACCCCTGAGGAAACAACTTTATTGAACCACAAAGTAGGTAAACTAAGCGAACCAAAAACGTCCGAACAGACGAACGCTAGAAGTAAAAGTGATTTTTGGATTGTTCGCGCTTGCGCGAGTGGGGAGATCACGTCACTTCCGTGACTACATTCGTAGATTACATGAGGTAGCCATCTAGGGAATGGCGAATCAACGACTGTCTGATCTCTTCTAGCGAAGCTTGAGGTAATATGCATAAGACCTATGGTAAGGTAAGTTAAAAATATTGTATTCTCAAAACATATCTACAAAAAGAACATTTCATGAAAATATAGCTAAATTTTCGAAGTTGAATGGATTGCGGTGTCAAAGGTTGCACACTGTCAAGGTCATCCATTTCAACTGTTGGATAGGATAAGATAAATTATATATTACCCGTCAAAGTTTTGAGTATCAAATGCATTGGCTATCAACCAGACGAAACTCATTTGATTAATGTAAAGGGTAATGAAATGGTATGTGAAGATAAAAGCAAAATAACAGAACACTCTTGTATTTCTTAAGTAACAAACATTGCCTCATAACACAGAAGAAAAGTGCTACGGTTGTGATTAGGTGGATGGGTCAGAGAGTGATTACTGCTAATTGTAACTATCTAGCAACTGTTCACAGAAACTAGAAGCAAGCTACAAAAGAGTGAGGCTGGTTCTAAATGCTTTCAGCACTGGGGAGCATCTGACAGCAGCTCTACACATTATACACTGATTCTTGAAACGTTCATAGCCTAAGAATTCTTCAGTTTAATCATAGCCAATGTGTTAAGGATGGGCTCAAGAAGTTTGTTGGGCTACAAACGTTTAAGACTAGCCAGCCATGTGGGGAACTGAACATTGACCTTCTGCATAATGAGAAGACACTTTAACCACCAAGCCACTACACCACCCTGTATTACAGCTTATATCGTCCAGTTACTGTTAAAACATCAATGAAGCAATCAACCATCACTCCACCATCTGGGCTATTACAGTCACCTCTAATGATAGGGCCCTTAGTCTCTAAACGTTCATAGCCTTAAGAATTCTTAACTTTGATGGAAGCCAATGTGCTAAGAATGGGCTTAAGAATTTCAGACCGCTACAGATGTTGAGAATAGCTACCCAGGGCCCTTATTCTTGATACTTTCATACTTTCATAGAATTCTTAACTTCGTTAAGAAAGGGCTTAAGAAGTTTATAAGGCTATGATTGTTCCAAAAATAGCTGGGCAGGGCCCTTATTCTCGAAATGTTCAAAGCTGAAAGACTTCTTAATTTCGATCACAGCCAATGTGTTAAGAAAGGGCTTAAGAAGTTTATAAGGCTATGATTGTTCCAAAAATAGCTGGGCAGGACCCTTATTCTCGAAATGTTCATAGCTGAAAGACTTCTTAATTTCAATCACAGCGAATGTGTTTGGAAAGGGCTTAAGTAGTTCACAGGGCTATGAACATTTCGAGAATCACTAACCAGATTAGGGTGCAAGGAATTTATTCTATCCTAGATTCCCCACATGGCTGAGAATAAAAACACATTGACCGACGCTACTTCTGTGATCACACACCTTGTTTCGGACTTTATTGAGGACATTCCTGATGCCCTGGACAAAGGCGACCTGGTCGTTGGGGATGAGTCCGACAAAGGCCTTCTTCTTGCTGCTGTACAGCAGGAGCAGAACTCGGATGTCACACTGGGCAGTCTGGGAGAAGTGGACACAGCCCGCCTGGAACAACACGACAAGCCATAGTTCAGGACTGGGCTGACACAAGCAAGGGCCATCTTTTTTTTGTTTTGTGTGTTTTTTAATTCTTTATTTCCTACAGGCTCAATGATATTGCAGGTGTACCATGGCATTCGGAAAATAACTGACCAGACAATCCTGTGACCAGCAACATGTGCATCAATCAAATGGTATACGATGACATGTGTCAACCAAATCAGCAAGCCTGACCATCCAGCTTGTTATGACAAGCCTGGGTTGCTGATGACCAGTTTTAGCACAGATCTTCATAGGTTCCAAACAAAGATCCCAAACTAAGCAAAACTGGAAGGTACTGCTATCAGGGATTTATGGAATGTGAATTTATACAGCCCTACTCATAAATATTGACAATGGAAGCAACGAAATTTAACAGCGGGTCCACAGGAACACAGAAAAAGTCCAAATACTTTTTGCAAAAACTTCCAGTCAAGTAACAATAAATCACCACTGAGTTTGTTACTAGTTGAGTTATGTATGGTATCATTTGCAATTTAATTACTGTAACAATTAATGTGATCATCATGATAATACACAATACACTGTGTTATTCAGGACTATTGAAAACTAAAACCCTCAAATACAGAACTCGAGGTAAATCCCTGGCTATTTTGTTTAAAACCAGGATATCATTAAACCATCCAGTGACCAAACTCAAACAGTCTGCTTAGCAGGAAGATATATACATGCAGAAGCAAAACTATTATACATACAAATCCTGTTCCCATGATGCGGTAAAGGTTGCGGAGGGCGTCCAGGTCGTTTGGAGAGAAGTGGAAAGACACTTGTCTGGAGTTGCGAAACAGACTCTGCAGCTCATGCAGCATGGGTTGGGGCAGCAGCTGCATCACCAGCTTCTCGGGCCAGTTTCTTGCATTGCTAGAAGGTAAAACAAACAGTGAATCACAAACTGTACGACTCAACATCACAGAGGTGTGTATCAGCATGTTAACCTGGGCTGTATGTGTTAACATGTGGGGTAGTCAAGCGGTTAAAATGTTTGCTCATCACTAAAGTCCAAAGTTTGATTCTCCACTTGTATTGGTAAAATACTGATAAAAGGAGCATAAAATATCTCTCATTCACTCACTCCCTCAATTTTTTCATCTGACCCTGGCATTGCCGAAGTTCAAAACTCAGAACAGAGAATTATCTAAATTGCTCTTTTTAACCCAATGGAATCTGTTTTGTCAGATCATCATGAATGGTATTTCTCTGTTCATTATTACATCAACCCTGTCCTGTCTGAAACTTGTCATGTGAGCCTACAATCCCATCAGGCACGTACAGATCTGGTTCTGTGTTGAGGATAGAGACACAGCAGTTGAGGGTCTTAGTGTTCTTCTGCTGCACTGCATTGGGAGGACCCTGGGGCTTGGGCTTCTCCTGGTACTCCAGGGAACCTGCATAGAACAGAGCACCAACATCACAACTAGCACAAGACTGAAGTCAGATGACACGTGGCTTGTATCAACAGTCAGCTTATGCATATACAGTGAAGTCTGTCTAAACCGACACCCCATGGGGCCAAAATTAAATGCCAGTGTAGACAAGGAGCCAGATTAGACAGGGGGCCAATCAGTCTATTTATCTCGATATTGCCTTTGATCTTTTGTAATTGTGCAGCTATTTACTTACCTCTCTGACAAGTCACAGTTAATGCAATCTCCTAGTCTTTGTAAACAATAACCACAGGAATCCTACTTAATGACTATCTGGCATGCTGAGAAGCTGAGAAGAGTGAATAGGATTAAAGGACCTGGTTAAGACAGTGTCCATTACAGTTAAACATATACAGTTCATTGTCCTAACTTTGTCCTAAATCATTCTTGGGACACTTAATTTAGAATAGGAGATAAATCTCTGAACCTGCACTGACTGATTGACTGATAGACTGATTGATTGAGTGGGTCAGTGACAGCCTGGACACTCAGAAGTCATGTGTTTGTCAGTACTTGTTGGAGAACGGATTGTCGGCCTTTTTCAGAGCTCACATGCCCAAACTGGTTCCTGTCTAATCTGACACACTGTCATAACTGGCACAACTTTTTGGCCCTGCCATTTTAGAACAATATTTGGATCATTAAAACACAGTCTAACCTGGAACCTGTCTATTCCTGATTCCGGCACTTCTTTCCAGTCCCAACAAGCAATTTTTTTTCCATTTGGAGAATTTTAAAATTATTGCTGCCAACTTTGAGCCTAATATCCTCTTGACTGAGCAAACTAAATACCCAAGAATTCATCAACCCATAAACAGCACCATTTACTGCTAAAATAGTTAACCAGTAACAGAAGAAGTGCTATTGGATTCACTTGGCAACCAAGATTAATCACCATGTATACTATCAGTCCTGCCAAAAGAAATTTGGGGTGATGCATTCAAACTTTCTAATCTATCTAAAACATGAAAAATGTGATACATGTGGTCTCAGCTTAGGCAATTGAATTTGTTCAACCGGGCCTCTGTTCATCCAGCAGAAAAATGGGTACCCGGTATGACTGTCATGTGACTGAACTTCCTAGTGTCTCAAAGGCAGCTTGGTTTATTCGGTGTAATAATAATCAGACTGTTTGGGCGCTTCGAGCATGTACTATGCATGGAGAAATATGCATGATAAAAGGATTTTTATTAACTTTACCTTTCCAGATGATCTTTTTGTTGTTCTGTACTGCAGCCTTCGTGGGGTCAGCTACCCCAGCATCGGTAGCCCCGGGGAATACCTGACCCCCCATGGCTGGAGCTGACCCCGCCCCCTGCATGACGATCTGCTGTCCACCCTGTTGCCCACCAGCCTGCATGAACGACTGGCTCATCCCCTGCTGTGTTGGCATGGATATCGCTGGCTGTGACACGAGGCTCTGGGAGACATCCGTTGGCATGGATACTGGCTGGTTGGACATGGTTGTCATGGAATTCTGATTGGGAAGATTGACGCGAATCTTGATAGGCTGCTGATTCGGCATGTTCTGTTGTGAAGTCATGATGTTCTGCTGGGAGGTGATCATGCCAGGCTGTGAGGTCACCATGCCTGACTGGGTCATCATGACCTGCGGCTGTGATGCCATCAGTCCTTGACCTGTCATGGGATTCTGGGTACTCACCATGGTAACACCAGGTCTCTGATTGGACATCATTCTGTCTGCTGTCTGTTGTTGCTGCTGCTGCTGCTGTTGTTGTTGCTGCTGTGGTTGTTGCTGTTGCTGCTGCTGCTGAGCTTGACTCTGTCGGTCTGGAATCAATTTATTTTGGAATGATACTGTCAAACTTACAGAATATTCAAATATCCAATAGAAAATTATTCATCAAAAAGGATATAAAAGATACTGTTCAATGAGACAATTTACTCAAACTTTATCAAGTTTGACAAGCGACTTCACATTTTCTGAGTATCCATCTTGCAATTTCTCACAGTTGTGAGTATTTTTTAATTGAGGGACTATTACTGGCGATCAGCGTGCGAAGTAGCTGCATGCTTGCACACGAGATTTTCATGTCCCCAGCTTGTGGCACAGGGTTCCTTCCACTTCCTCTACATATTCCCAATAACTTGAATTACTCACTTATGAACATTGGATTTGCCTCTTGCTTCACAGTCTGAAAAAAAGATACAACAGGTCCAAACACAACAGTAGATACATATAGGTCAAGACAGACAAGAGACACAGATGTCTATATATTTATCAGCTTTGAGTGTTCACATAGTATAATGAAAGAAGAAATTAACAAAAATCCAAAAGGAAGATTTAACAAGAAACTTTAGATATTTAGTTTCAAGACTAATGAAAAATATTTCAGATTATGTTTTGTGTCATCAGATGAAAGTTACCATGGTTACGCAGTCATTATTACATTTTGCATAGAAAACACATGAACTGTATCTATCAAATGTTAACACATTATTCCATTAATAATGACACAAATGCTGAAACACTGAACACACCAGAATCACATTTCAGTTGACACTGATGAAAAAACACTTAACTAGAAACAATATCACAGTCACAACACAACTAAAACTAAAAGAAGAAAGGCTGGGTGTGATAAAAAACAAACGCTGTGTACATTCATTCCTACATACGGTTCTGACATCTGAGATATCAATAAATATGTGCAATTCCCTAATCAAGAACTTGCTATCCATACAATACTCCAGATAAGTGCAACCATGTAGGTTACTGACTTGTAATCAAACAACAAAGAATCAAACAGTCCAAAGTTCAACCTACATCACCATGTAATCAGTGACTGAGTACGGTTTTACGCCTCTTTTAGCAATATTCCAGCTACATCACTGCTGGGGACACCAGAAATGGGCTTCACACATTGCATCCATGTGGGGGAATCGAACCTGGATATCAGCACAGCAAGCAAACACTTTAACCACTAAGCTACCTCACATCGGTCAAGATGGCAAGGAGTAACCAAAGTCATCCAAGCCAGGTACATAGCAACAGAGACAGGTTGCTGTGGTCCAACAGAAGCAGGAACCCTGTTGGTCCAGATACAGTAACATGGTCACTTAAGTGGATCTGTTCATTTCAGTCAAGTGTATCATGACTACTATTTTCAAATATATCATAACAAAGGGTCTTCAGCGTTAGCGTACTCCATCCTCTCCTTGTTCCTTAGAAAATCCAATATAGATAAAAACGTCCTCTACCATGGCTTAGTGCTTGTGAAGATTAACTTATATTACAATGGAAACACCATAAAAACATAAGAAAAGAAAATGTAAATAACACAAGAAAAGAAATAAAAATCAAGATGAAAAAAATTTTTAAGCAGCAAGAAATTTGTACTTATCGTTAGCAAAAAAGTAAGCAAGTTTTCAATTTGCAATTCTAAATATACAAATTGTAGCATTGGAGGGAAAGGCAGAGACAAACAGGAAGAATATTTCAACTACATGCAAAATATGTAACCTAAGAACACACAACACGTCACAATGTCAGAACAGAAAGGTCAGACCTGTCTACCATCTAGTTCAATGCATGTCAAAGTGTTTATAACACAGCGGTTACAAAACAACCAGTCATGTAATACCATTGTTATTAAATGAGTGAATGATCTGGTATCAAACGAACGAAAGCGAGTTTGATACTAAATCTTTCACGGGTTTAATGAAAATGGTACTTCACGGAAGCAAGTTTAGTATTCTGTTTATTACTTCCAACACAAACTGATAGAAACTGTGGCTACAGTGTGAGGACTCCCAGCTTTCCTCTAGTCAGTACCCTTGCGACAATGGCATTAGCATTAGCATTGTGATGTCATAACTCTGCACCCTTATGACATCATACATCTAGCGGTATTACACTAGTGTAATATTGTAGTAAAGATATTAGTATCTTCCATTCGTGAGCAATAAAGAGCTGATATTACCAGAGGCCACTTCAACTCGATACACATGATCCAAATACTGGCTTTCCTTGCATGAACAATACACATTGTTGGAAGGGTTGATGATTATAGCATATTTTACTAAGGGTGTAAGGATAAACTGTGATTTCAATATGACATTATCCCAATAACATGTCTACAATACGCTTTGTATCTCAATCAATGTGCATTTCATCAGTTCATATTCTATCACTTTTTGAAGTCGAAACACATTTCTGGATTATTGTTTTTTTTATTTTCAGAATAAAAATGGGACACTGTGGGGGGAAACAGATAACATTTGCAGCACTTGTCCGATTTTCTTTTTTTCACAGTCAATCAGAAAATACCACAGGCCCCTGTGTCATTGTGAGGGTTAAATGTTCTTTTTTTTTTTGAAAAAATATAAAAATTTTGTGATGACAACCGACTTGAAACACTTCACAGTACAATATATTTAGACAAGGCTGGAAACTTCAGTGTACCCCACATGCCTGCTTTGCCGATCGCTATGCTACTTTCCAATGCAATCTTTTAAAACTTCATCTAAACGTAATCAAGTTGATAGGCCTATCAATCACCACCCATGACACCTACCAGTTCCGTATTGCTATTTCTATGAGCTGACTGAAAGTCGATTTTGACTTTCAACTAAATGATCTGGACACAAATACAGGACAACAGAAAGGACGATAGAACACAAGGAGGAGTGGTCAAAGCAAGCCCTCTCACTGGTCCCTACAACGAATAATCACGATATGGTGTTCTGAATATCAACAGCACCTATTAACTTGAAATGTTGAGAAAAACAGAATGCATGGAACATGCTTCACCACAACCACGCACACAGCACAATTATCTACACACTAGGCAGGTAGACAGGTCTGTTTCCATGGTAACAAGGGTTATACCCAGGCAGCTCTACACAGCATGAGCGAACCGAAGTTGGTAAAGTGGCCTTGTGTTTGTTGTGCCTTAGGCTCCCTCTGCATAGCAAATACTGGACATCCACTGTTACTATGTGACGACATTTCAGATATATACCTTCTAGTATTCAATGTTGGTGAATCATAACTGCTGAAAATTCTTAACAAGAGAATAATGTTGATATGTTGTCTTAAGTCTATCTACAGAGTTCTCATGGGATGGATGGGAAAGTCAGAGAGCTTAAACATGTTGATTATTGCATTCAAATATCAATACATCTGCCTACTTTAACAACAACACCCCATCTAACAATCAAACACCCCACACCACAATCAAACACCCCATGCCACAATCAAACACACCACAACACTATCAAACACCCCACACCACTACCAAACGCAAAACCTGACAACCCAAAACACCTCACACCGAAACACAACATCGCACTACCAAACACACCAAACCTCATAACCAAACACACCACCTCATTACCAAACACGCCACCCCACCACCAAACACACCACCTCACTACCAAACACACCACCTCACTACCAAACACATCTCACAACCAAACACACCACCTCACTACCCAACAAGCCACCTCACAACCAAATACACCACCTCACTGCCAAACACCAGCTCCCACTACCAAACACACCGAACTTCACAACCAAACACAACAGCTCACAACCAAACACACCACCTCACCACCAAAACACCCATCTCACTACCAAACACACCATGACACTAACAAACACACCATGACACTAACAAACACTCCACTTCACTATAAAACATTACACTTCACAACCAAACACACAACCTAACTATATATCATCTTTCTACCAAGACTCACCCTATATCACTACCATACACCTCTCAACTTTCTACCAAAGTCCATCCTTAACCACCAAACACCAATCTTCTCAACACTCCACATAACTAACAAACACCTGCCTCCATACAGAAACCCCTTCTTACTGCCAAACAGCCGATCTCTCAAGTAGAGATGGCTTCACAGTTACATCAGTTTATTCTGCCCAACACTTCCAAACACAGCTACAGTATGTCCTATCTTATTTCTATGCTCACTATCACTTCATAAAACAAAACCTATGCTTCATAGAGGTCATTTCCTCCCACGTTATATAGATTACTTATACCATGCATGAAGTTATTTGTACTATGTGAACAAATCTATGAACCATGTTTAAAATGAGGACTTTAAAGGAAGACACAACAGATCAGGCTATCTCAAACTTGGGAAAATGTTTCTTGAACTCTGTACACAGACTTTGGTCACCATTTCACAAAGCAATCCATGTGCTAAGACATTTGTAGCTATAATACTGAAACACAGCTTACAACAGTCTCAGTGCTAGGACTGCCCTGTAAAAGTGGACCCCTGGTGAAACAAACCATCAGTTGTTAAGAAAATCAGGATATATAACTGTCACCAAAATATTATATAAATAGACAGAATTTGGATTAGGGATTTCATTTTCGCAATGTTCAAGTCGGTAAGCGCTCTCGTGTGTGTATACCTGTATTGCCTGGGTACCGGGCACATTGATTATCTGCCCCTGCTGTGACAGGAACACAGGGCGCACCTGCTGATTGGATTGCTGGTTCATGATCATAGTATTGTTTGCCATGGTAACCATGGTGTTTTGAGGTTGTTGACCAGCAGACGACATGGACATCTTGGGCTGCTGGTTGGACTGGTTGACCTGTCGGATCTGACCCATTGGGGGTCCCATGCCCATCTGGGTAGTCTGTGGAGTCTGCGAATTAGCAAGCCCACCCGACCCAGGGGTTTGTATTGACTGCTGTTGCTGTTGTTGCTGCTGCTGCTGCTGTTGTTGTTGCTGCTGCTGCTGCTGTTGTTGTTGCTGCTGTTGCTGCTGTTGTTGCTGTTGCTGTGGGGACGCCTGAGGTGTGACAGCCTGGTTTAAGTTTTGGGGGTTCAGTGGAGACAATGCTGGCTGCTGAGGGGAAGGCTGTTGAGTTATATTCTGCAAGCCTGGAATGAGACAAGTCATCATTATTCCAATGTTTAGCCCCAGTGATGTAGACTATATCTTTCTAGGCAAAGTATTTTCTATTTCATGACAGGTGGGAATATCTTTTACAACTATATCACACCTGTTGTTGCTTGGGGAACCTTGAATTGGCCATCAGTGGTGGTGGCAGGTGCTGGGGAATTAACCCTGCCACCACTTGTCCCTGTTGAACCTGTAACAGAAGAAACATCATTGAAATCAAACAAGCACATCCTAATGATTGCATTGAACAGACAAAAAAAAGTATTCAAACTGACATCATAACTCACTCTGTCATATAAAGTTTAAAACTGTTGGGACAATACTGATGATGTTAATAATCTTTCAATACCTTCAGTACCAAGATTTTCAACCAAAGATTACATACTCTAATAATTATTGATCTTTAGTAATCTCTACCTCCTCAGTCTCAACAGTACACTGAGAATGCCTTCACAATGTAAACAAACAGAAGAAGGGAGACAACTCTACCTAGGGATGATTTTATTAGCTCACTGGTCTGTTTCTCCTCCTCAAGGCTGGGACTGTGGGACCTCTCTGTAACCATGGTAACACACAATCATTTCGATATGATTAAGAAAAACAACAACCATAGTTAATTTACCACAGTCCACAGGTACTAACGTTATTAACAATGCCAGAACTCGCACTGACAACAACACTCAACAAATTCATCAGGTCATAACAATGCCAGTAGCAAAGGCTACAGCACTTACCCTGAAGCTGGAAACCGTGCAGCAACACCATGTGACGAGGATCCACTGTGTAATCTTTAGCTGGGTTGTAAGGACTTTCAGTAGTGCAAGACTGGAACATTACCAATTGTTGTTACTATGGCAACCCACAGAATGGTAACACAAATCAAGTACGTCAATGAGTTGCCTGCTTACAGCAGACAGAACCATCTGCCTTTACCTTCCACAATTATTTACCTGTTGCTTAACTTGCAAATTCAACATCCACCCACTCCCCAACACCTCCAACTCGATATATGTATTCCATTAGTCAAACACTTAAGTGTAATGTAAGTGCAACCCTATATAATCTGAGTGTAACCATGTGAAATTTCAGTGCAACCCTTTAGACTAAAATAGTCAGTGAAGCATTGACAAGAGCTGAATATAAGCTTGCATCACAATTTCATCTTCTCTGATAAAGCCAAATGATGCATGTTCAAAGTGAAATGAGATCTAACTAATGAACAAAAGAAGATTAACACATTTCCTGATTTACCTGTTTGAACTCTTTTAGCAACTAAATGTTCTTCTTAATCATAAACTACAACACTCACCTCCTCATAAAGTCTCTGCAATGCTGGAATTTTTCTAGGTGAGATGATGGATAGATATATTCCTCTCTGAAACAAGAACAAGGGGTGAACCTGAATATTGTCTGAGAGTGAGTAATATCATGTAAAACAACCAGATGACTCAAGTCTGAATCACACAGAATTGTCTCCCCTTACACAAATTCTCTCCCTTATTATTCTATGCCTGGACAGATTAAGTTTTGATATTCACAAGCCCATTATGAGCAGACAGTATTTCAGAATTAAGTAATTAAACAGTCAGTGAATTCCAAGACTGTCCATGAAATTACAGCTCATACTTCAAGTCAAAAGTATAACAAAACACTAGTTGTAATGCATCACAAGTATCATAAATAACAATTCAACTAGACACAGAGTCATTTCCAGCATGAAACAACCACATAAATGAAGAGGAGCTCATGTTAAGGATAAACGACTTCTATATTGCAGTGGATGCTATGTTTCATTGTAGTTCTTAACACTCTTACCTAGCAAAAGATACACAATATATTCACAAGGCACGATATATACACGGTGGCTTTATGAATTGATAAAACAGACAAGGTTGATGTACAATGTTCAGATATGAGGAATGATTGAAGCCAAAAGACAAAAGGTGGTGTATTCTTCCTTAGTTCATCTAATGCCACTGGGATGTAATAACTTTGATCTCTATTTCTTCTACCATTTCCTAAAGGTCCATAAACCAAAACATAAAAAATGACTTGCAGTGTTGGAGGATGGTGGAAGAAGGTAATGTGTCTACTTTACAAAGCAAGGCCATGCTGTTGACTGGGTGCTGGGAAGTTATCTTACAGAAAGTAGGTGTAACATGCTGGATAGTGAAACTTTTTTTCCCAAACCCAAAAGTAGTGCTAACATTACCATTAACTATGCCATTATTTTATTAGCCACAAGTGGGACACACATTCTTCCGGATCAAATTGCAATTCAGTTAAAACAAACACTGTAATGTGATAAAAGAGGATTTAGATGACGATGGTCAGTGATAATGGAAATAAGTGATAATGCATACCTTGCCGAGCATGCTGGCCAGCTGTTCACTGTAGTAGCCGGAGTAGTCATGACTCTCCTGACTCTGCAGGTGATACGGAGGGGAGTTACACACCAGCACACAGTGCCGCTCAGACGGGATACTGAAACAACAACCACACATAGCATATCACCACACTGACACCACCAAGTCAAAACATTCACCCCCAGTCTCAAATGTGTCATAGCATCAATGCCAGTAGCATTGGACCTGAACTATACTCTCATGACTTATCATATATCATGTCACTGATACCATTCCAGTAATCTCATATTAAGCAGATGTGGTGTGGTAGCCTAGTGATTAAAGTATTTGATTGTCATGCCAAAGACCCTGTTTCAATTCCCCTCGTTACAATGTGTCAAGCCTGTCATACTACTGGAATAATACTTATATTATCAATCAGGGGTAGAGAAGCGTAGATAAAGTCTTACTGAACAATTCTGCGTTCAATATTATTGGCAGAAATAGATTTACCTGTGGTTTCTGGTGGCCTTGATTTCATCAAATACTTGTAAAGCTGTACTTAAGCCCTCGGCAATGTGACTGAATGACTGAGCCTCACCGCCAATAAACCTGAAACAAACATTCTACAGTTTTTCAAGAGGTCACCACAATAGCATTATACATAACACAGGGATGGCAACAGGTGAAGGTGATTTCAGCTGAAAGTCAGCTGGGGGTCTGAGGGCCATATCTCCGAAACCGTGTCCAGGATTGATTGATTTGCAGATAAATCTGCAGATTCCTGCATATTCACGGAAAATTGCCATCCCTGATAACATAAACTTGACCTATGGTTCACAATCACAGAAACTGCTTTGTTCATATTAACACATATTCGTCTGGATCAAATTACTATTCAGTTAAAACAGACATTCTAACATATCAAAAGAACATTTTGAAGCAAATGAATGGCAGAAATGGAACCTGCAACAATTATTTTACCCAATAATTACAAATATTCACAGTGTAAAATAAAATGAACACATTCAACCCATAATGCATCTGGAAATAAACCGGGATGACAAAGACCATGGTCTTACTCCGTCTCATCCAGGTAGGAGAGGAACTTGTGTGTGCTTGTGGTGGGGTATTCGCATGATGCTGCTGGACTTGGTGAGATGTCCCCGGAATGGAAGGTTACTAGGTCAAACAATGTGCAACTGAACTGCAATGAAATAAGGCATGACTAAATAGTGAGAAAAAAACACAGCATCAACTGTATCAACAATATAAGTTGTTCACTGGTCACTGAACACCTGAATTTTAATTCTGAACTGTCTGAAGCACTTCTGTTGAATGCAAGGTGAATCACCAGTTTGCAGACGACACAAGGTGAACAGATTTCAATGTTATTCGAGACAAAGAAGTACTACCACGAAGCACTAGAAGAGTTCGGAATTCCCAGCGGTGTACACTGAAAATAATATATCACCTGTATGCGGGGTACAATGAAAATAATAGAACAGCGCTTAGCCAATCAGAAAGCGACATTCATGTGTGAGGTAAGATAATTTTGTATGTAGGGGTTGCACTGTTAGGATCCAGGATACAGTGAATGAATAAGTGAATTCAGTTTTACTCCACACTCAGCATTATTCCACATATACAAAGACGGTATAAAGACGGAGGATACAATGACTTGTGTAAACCAAGTTAAAGTGACTAACAGGATCAGCTCGCTGACATATCATGGCATCCCAACTGCGTAGACTGGTGCTCACTGGATTATCTGGCCCTGACTCATTTGTTTACAGATTGCTGCCAATAGATGAAATATTGCCGAGTGTGGTGTAAAATGTAACTCACTCACTTATTACTGTCCTTATACTCAGTAATTGGCGTCTCCTTTTCACATTTTCAAATATCATTGTGGTGATGCCATGGATGCTATCATGTGCTTTCAAAAGATTGATTCTTAACTTACGTCGTTGCCATAGTCTGTTGGATCTGGTGGCCCGCCATTGAAATATCTGAAAATAGTGTATGGGTGAATACTATTTTTACACATGACAAATGATACAGTTTGCAAATATTATGCAAAACATAATCTTTACATTTGACCAAGAGCTCTGCCTGTACTCCCTACCCTATCACAAAAACAAAATTTTAAATTGGAATATTACTACAGAGAAGGTCTCCCTTCTACTGTGCAAAAACAGGTAAGGGGTAGGGGGTGGAGTTTTTTGCCAGCAAAACTCTTTCCGACTTTAAATCAGGAACTGTGAATACGCAGATCTTATAACAGACAACCTATATGTAAGCCTCGTCTCTACTGGCAAATGGCAAAAACCACAGACCCCTCACTGTGTTTTCATCATAAGTCCAGACATCAAGAACACATTACACTTTCGCAGGTGATTAAAGACCCGCAGCAAATGGAAAAAAAACCAAAACATTGTAAATAACGCCTTAACGGGAAGTTTTACCATGTGTGTTGGTTTTTCCCAAACGCTTAAATGCAGCTTAAAGAATATGTCATCAAACTTATGTCGGAATAGTTCAGCTTTCACATCACAAATTGAAGATAGAGATGCCAGATAATTTTAATTTAACTGCCGGTACGTTTAATGAAATAGTAAGATGACCTGTCACCGAAAACAAGCACCTGTCCAGGTGACATGCGAACACATCATGAATTTTTGATCTGTGAAAGTACATGGATGATGAGTGATTAAATAGAAACACAAAACTATCAACGGTAAACTGTATACTCACTCTAAAGTAGGCACAATATATGACGTCTTTAAGGTTTCCAGATACGCCGCTAAATTTGCTGTCTTTTCCACTACAAACACCACATCGTAAACAGGAGGGATGGGGGTATCCGCCGCAATCACCATTGTACAAAATTTATACAAACAAAAGTAACGTAAACACAATATCAATCAACAAAAACTGGAACAAGCACTATAGCACTATCACCGAATCATATTCTGCACATTTCATCCGATTTTCGATATGTAACAGTCAAATATTATTGATCGTTTTCCATATGGCGGAAGTCAGCTTGCTCACTGTTGAGTCCTTCCACAAAATATAGTTCCAAATATCGAAGATTCTTCTGAGATAATGAAGCTTTTCGATAAATAGAAATTGCAATTACTACAATAATATGTCTATATCTTAATACGACTGCACTTTCGTGGGTTTTAATGACTTTTCGATACAGCGAGCGACAGTGCGTAGTAATATAAAAGGGAGACGACAAACAAGACGATATGTTTATTTATAGGCCCACATAATGGATTTCTTAAAGATAGGGATTTTACTGCATGTAATGTTTGCGTCACATTTCAAGACTTTATTAGAAACAACAAATGCGATAATTGTAATTCTGATGTTCTGTTTATAACGTGAAACATATTTCTATACGGATACAACACGGGCTACATATATGCCGCGTTCGGTCGTCAAATATACAGTACAGTATAGATGTAAGAAAAAACACGCAAACGTGATTTTAAATAGATACTTTTTTTATCATGAAGATACATGTTATATCCGATGTGTAGATATATGTGTGCACGTATCACATGCCAAGTGAGTATCACATGTTAACACCACGAGATTTAACTCCGCCTCCTCTTACGAAGTGAATCTTCTTGTTTCAAGCTGCAGTCATCGTTTTCAGGGGTAGATCATATTTTAGAGCTAGGGGGTGATGATATAGACAATCACGTACAATGTAAATAACCAGACACCCCCAACCCACCCCACCCGTAAAATTTATGCACAAAATTGTAACAGTAAATATACATTCCAATTTCTTTGTCACACTAACCGGCAAGGTTTCCAGATTATTTATGGATTTTTTTATTGTTTATTTTCGTTTTTTATTTCATTTTTTATTACTCTTTTTCTGTTTTTAGTTTCTAAAGTCGGTATAGCCGGTTCTATTTCAAATACGGACAGTTACGTGCAATATGAACGAATCCAGTATTGAGTATATTAAATGAGGATGACGCAATGGTCAACTTTGAGATTAGGCATAATCCCGTTATTAGTAATGCCTCTATTTGCCGTACCCTTTAAAACACCGAGCGTTGATTCAATCTCGTCATAACAATTGACTTAATGTGTGCTAATCTATTTATTTTTCAAAGGTGCGATAAAGTGTCAATATTCTTATGACTGGGCAGTCCACAATTCGCGGCATGATGTCGGTATATTACTGTAGTAAAGGCCTACCAAGTCGACCGCATCATTTGTTGTTGGGAGTCAGGGAATTTCGAAAAATAATTTAAATAATGGGGCGATCGAAGTAGCGATATTTCATATTCATATTTGAATCAAATATCTGCTGAGGCCGTTGTGTCGGCAACCTAACGGAAATCGGAGATCTAGCTATAACTAAGACGGGGCCAGACCATCCAGCTATTGACATGAACAACTCATTCTTAGACTGTTGCGGAGGGAAAGGGAGAGCTGCAGGGGTGCGCACCACTCCTTTTGTTTAGAAAGTTTGTTTAATGACCATGACCACTGAAAATGAAATGTGCACCCCCCACCACCTCCGATCTTTCTCAGAAAGCTGTATCCGCCCCTGAAATCGATCTGCGATATACGATATGACATGCTTCTACAAAGCCAGTGGGTCTGGCCATCTGTCCCTTTACACGCATGCCATTAGACAACCTGTGCACATTTAGTGATACAGATCAGGGATATTCCACAACATATAGCCTCCCTGTACAGATACACGTTGTGTTGAATTTCTCTTCCGTTGTAAATAGTGTCTGAAGACCCGCCATGATTAATAAACTTTGATACGATTGGCTTGACATCTCTCTGTTTGCAAAACTTTTGGCCGCAAAACGTGATTACTCTTATGACAATGTTTACATTTGGGGTTACACTTTCTCCCACCTGGCCCTTGGAAGCCAAGGTGGCTGAATGGGTTGGATGGCCTACTTTGTGTGGTGGCGTTAGGTGCCTGCCAATGAGAGCGTGGGTTCAAATCCCGGACGAGACCCACCCCTCAAAAGTGCTAGAATCTCAGGGATTGCTAAAGAGAACTTTGCCAATGGGCCATTTTCAAGATTATTAGCCATTTTCTGAATTTAGAATGGATCACTGCCCTTGTATCAATAGTAAACTTCAAAATTTTAATGTCCCACATTTCATTCTATTGTGCAAAATGGCCCATGGCTCCTGCCCTTCCCAATCCCTGAATCTGTAGTTTTGCTGAGAAGGTATCCCAAAGCGAGCTGAATTCGACGTTCTGGTGATTTCGACGATTGCATTGCCAGCGCTATATCGAGGAAGTACGTGCGCGATCGGTGCGCACAAACAGTTTCATCGGTAGGGCGGATGCCCAGTTCTTGTCGTGAGACGTACGTTTTATTGACAATTGAAATCAAGAAATTAAGTTATGTAAAGAGCAAATAAACAACAATATTATTTACCCTCGATCGTTAATACCACTTAAGATGCAAAATCAATTGCCTGTATAACAGAAAAATAGCGAGCAAAAATGCTACAAGATCAGTCGTCTGCTGGTGACAGGTTACGTATGAAACAGGAAGCCATGTGATCAAAACACTCTCTCGGAGTGCGGAGGGAAAAGTATGGCACACCGTCGAAAACACACCAAAAAATACCCGGATGTGACAAGCGCCTGCAGTTTCGCCGATACGATGTTATAAACGCTATATTTGTTGGAAACACATGATACTTTATTGTGAAATAAATGAATTTACCTTTAAATGAATTCACTCATGGTTAGCAAAATCAAAACTTCAAATGATATTAAAGATAAAAATTACGTTTTTGTCTTATACAGTCGAAAACTCCTAACACTGGGATATATACCCCGATATAACGTGCTGCGTGTAACCACTTTCTAAATGACACCTTCTACTCTGCGTATTTTCTCTCATCAAGAAATTATCGAAGTTGCTCATATTCCTAATTAATCGTTTGATTTGTAAGACAGATTCCTTGTACTTGTGGACATGTCTTACTAATGTACCATATGTTTCCAAGATAGCTGCTAATTAACTGTTCCTGTGACACCGCAGTCGTCCGCTTGAGTGAATTTACATCGTTGACAAGCTGGCTGGAGGCGATGATGGACCAATCCTGAGACGGTCAAGGCGACCCCTGTGCTCATTTACCCTTACAGCTAATCGTTTTATTGTTAGATAAACAAACCAGTAAGTATGTTTTTATACGTGATTACGTTTGAATTCTCTATTTAGGAACCTGTGAAGATCCGGGTTAGAATTGGTCTTAAGTAACAAATGCTTGCCGTTCGAGGCGACGGGATCGGGTGGTCAGGGCCGACTTGTTTGACACAATATCATCGTATCCAATTGCGGAGACTGATGCTCATACTGTTGATCAGTGGATGGGCTGGTCCAGACTCGATCATTTACAGATCGCCGCCATACAGCTGGAACATTTAGTCCAGCGTTAAACAAACAAACAAACAACTGTTTAGTGATAGATAGGGGTGTGATTATAAGACGTATCTTGTGATGACTAAATGGTATCGGGGACAGTACTAGCTAAGATACATATCCTTATCTTAGCTAGGACAGTACCACATAGGCCCCAAGACTCTAAAATGTTACTGGCCACTATCCACACATAATTTTATGTATGACTTTATGCGCAGCCTCTCACAATAGGTGATCATTTCCCAAGTTCAGTTGTCGAGATAGCTAATTGTTAAACTTACATAGGTTTAAATTAGTGCCCTCATAACTGTGAACGTAGTTTCAATTTTCAATAAACAAATATTTTACGACAGCCAGAGCGGTCAAGGTGCAAAGGGCGCCAGACTGCTTAATATGTAGCCATTTCTAGTCATAAACTGTATCACTCGGCCAAACAGCATCGATAACAAGGTTGCATTTTTCAAAATAACCAAATTTACCCAGGGAAGTCTTTTAAATATAAATAGGTAATTCGAATTTTCGCGCCTTTAATTACTATCGATTTTGAAATGCCCTTTGCGTCGCTCTCCTGCGTTTGAAGATCACTTTAATGCAAACATGGCGTCAGACAGCAGCGAGTTATTGGTAAGTCAGTCAGTTTTGGAATATTATTTTTCAACGCAGATGAAATGCATTCTCGCAGATAGATCCTGCATTTGCACTGAATCTGAAAATTGTAGAAGCTGTTGTCACATTTTATTCCCAGTGTTAAACGCTTTTTGCGGCACAGATCAGGTGGTAGATGAACTCTGTACTCCGTTGAAATGTCAGTCAGGAGAGCTATCAAACCAATGGGGAAGTCGTGCGATATATATGAAACATGTGCTACAGTGTCATGTTTCAGTTATGCTACAGGTGGAATAACACGGTTTTATTCAACATTTATTTAAAAACAGTTCTCATCGATCACATCAATGACAATGGATATCATAGTTAATATCTTGCAATTTTTGGAAATAAACTGAACAACAGTTGACCCATTTGATAAGAGGGTGGATACGTGGGAGAAGACATCTTCTGTCACTAGTGTAGACCGGAGGACAGTGCGTAATGAAATTGGATAACCTAGACATAAGTAATGATCAGTTTGCACTGGACACCAATTGGGTATTTCTATGTAATGTTTTGCATAAAGGTGAGTAGTATATACAATGACAGTTCTAAAACACTTTCAAGAAAAGTCTCTACAAAGCCTTATTTACTAAATAAGGCTTTGGTTGGGCCCTTAGCTCTTGCTACTATTACCCCTACTACTTAACGTGTGTTGGAGGTAACACTGTGCCGTACGGTACGATCAATAATTCTTCTCTTACAAATCCCCTACCCGGCCCATCCCTCAAGTAGTATAAGTTAGGTTCGTCGGCTTTCATATCCACTTTATCTATGTTGTAAGTTTTGACTGACCATATAGGATCGGTGGCCCGCTTACGGCTATCACCCTCGTGTTCCCCCGGCTGGTATAGATACCTCACTAGGGCCCTATCTGGTATCTGTTTCTCCTTCCCACGCAATGGAGCGGCCGACTCTGCAACTATTGATTTTAGTTTGATAGCGTCTGCCGGTTTCTTACCGGTGAGACGGGTGACTTCATGGTTGATTGCCGACACCACCTTGGGTAACCTCGTGACCCATTCAGTCGATCGTTTTCCAGGGGTGGCCATCTCCCTAGCATACTGATGACCGAACAAGCGCTCAGCCAAAGTCCTATTAAATCTCTTAACTATGGCTTGGCTGCGATGGGCTCCGGCCGTGCCACGCCTGACCTTTGTATCGTGTTTGGCTAGCAGTTGTGACACGGCACCCATGAACTCCCGTCCGGGGTCAACTTGCAGCTCTGTTGGCCACGTCAGCGGACTGCGTTTGTATATGCGTTCGAATCCTCTGGCTACCTGGGCCGAATCTTTCGTGGTCAAGGGTTCGGCTTCCTTGTAACGACTGGCTACGTCCACTACGGTTAAGGCATACTTGTACCTCTTGTCGTGGGGTAGGAACAGTAGGTCTGCCTGGTGAACGCTATTAGGTATGTTAATACCGAACCTCCTTCTAGGCACGTAGCGTGGTGCCGGCAAATAGATCTGCCACAGGGCTTGTTTTTCAAGCCATGCTTTGGCTTCCTCCGGGGGTACTCGCGCTATTTTAGCTAGCTTATCTACTGCGCTAGCTCCTTTCCAGTACCCACGCGGGCTGTAGTAAATAGCCTCAAATTTTTTCATGTCCATACGCGTATGTGTTTATCCCATCAATAGCTATCCAACGTTTCGTGTCCATAGGCGACAGGGACGTCTTGTTTATAGTCAGTCCGTATATCTTATGTCCATCACTTCTAAGTGTGTTCATTTTATGCCTAAAGGTACGAGTCTTGAACAGGGCTTCCTTGAATCTGGCGTGTTTGATGTGTTGTTTCACCACATACTTCTTAACCCCCTTAGCCTTCTGGATCTCACTATTGTCGGCTTTCAGTATGGAGTACATCTTAGGTCTCAAACCTATGTACTCGGCTATGGGCGTGCCAGCACACTCGTCCTTCATCTTACCTAGGACCTTTTTATTTACCGTACTGTGTATGGCATGGGTCTTAGGGTAGTCGCTGGTGTCGTATAAATCGAGGTGTTTTTTCATGTCCTCGTACACGTCCTCGGTTCGAATCTCCATCAGCAGGGAATCCGTGTCAGTGTACAGCACTTCACACCTGTCGCCGTACTGTTTCTTGAGCTCGTTGTAGTAAAAGTCGTACATCAGGTGTTTGGATAAATCGAGGATGCTCATCCCCACGTAAACAGGCCGGTTGAATTTTATGTGGCTTTTCTTCATGTGTAGTGCAACCAGGTTGTCTGTGAATATCTTACTACGGTTGAATGCCGGACTGGCTATCAATCTCCTGAGCTTGTCTTCCTCACTCGATCGAACCAGCTTCACTGTCACGCGTTTCCTCAGGTTCTCCATAGTCTTACCAAACACCGAGTTGTTCATGAGCTTGTAGAGATTTTTCTCAAAATCACTGGTGGCTTTTTTTCGTAGGTCTGTGTTCATTCTGATGTAGGGCTCCATCCATGGGCTCTGGTCGAACATGAGCACCCAGTGTATTTTGGTCAGCCTCATACCCAACGACAGGTACAGCTGTAGGTTGCGATAGTGAACGATGTACTTGGTCTTATTCATTAAGTTAGGCACGAGTTTTTCAACGTCTGTCACACGCCCACCTAACAAGTTATGTTGGTACTCAGACATCCAGTCTGGGTTAACCCTCATACGTTCGGGGGCCAGGGGGTAGCTGTTGTGCGATGTGTGTAATTCCTTGGTATACTCTAAGTCAACCTCGAGGATATAACCTTTGTTCGAATCTGGTGCAACCCCCATAACATCAACGTGGGGTACCCATTCGAATCCCCCTGTAGGTAGATACTGGCTCATGGCCCAGCCGTACAGATTGTTTGCGTCGAGGTAGAGAATGTGATTGGTTGGCTTGTTAGGATCGTAACCTTTCACGTATTGATTATTTGCTTTCGCATATCGTTTGGATGCCATGGAAATCCCACCTCGCAAGCCTTTCTCAATGAATAGGTGCATGTCGTAATCTGTGAGCAATTCCAAATTAACTCCGGTCTTTTTAAGCAAGGCATCCCACGACAGACCTGGGCTGGTGTAATACCATGCGGGGTCGAGTTTATACTGCTTGAAACACGTCCGCCTAAACGTCTCAAACACGTCGGCTAACAGCAGTACATCTGTCCTCAAGTACAGGTCGTGATAATCACCCAGGTTCTTACAACCCAGTTTATTCCATACGTTAGTCGCGTGCGAGTAATCATCTCGTGAGACGGACGCCTCATTCAGCTTGCTATAAAAGCAGTCAATAGGGGGTAGTCTGGTCTCGGTGAACTTGACCCAACTATCCATGTACTCATAGGGGTACACACCCTTCCTCATAAGCAGGGGTCTAGTCTCGGCGTCTGTGTATCGATCGGTGATAGGGAAGGTATTGTTGGCCTTGACCAGACTGTCGAGTGACGACAGGAGGAACTGAAACGAGTCAATGAACCTAAGTCCGTTTAAGCTGAAGGAGATGTATCTCTCCATGTTGTTGGGGATGCACGTTATATTACCATCGATTTTCGCGATGGCCTGCATGATCAAGTGTGAGTCGTACCCTCTCAAGTGAAAGACAACGGGGATGTTTATTGTCTTAGGGTTGATTTTAAGCTTGAGGTTGCACGCGCTGTGAGCGGCGCCTCTATACTTACCAGTTATGTGGCAGTGATCTCTCACCGAATCACCGTTAAGTGGTGAGTCACACACGTGACAGTTAGTGCTACTAGCGTGAGCTAGCCTGTCGACTCGGGTCATACGCATGGGAGCGATTCTATACAATGTATTCCTAATAATTTTTTCATCCTCCTGCAAACACTTTAGAAACCTTTCAGCCGCGTCAGGGCCCCTATACACTACCGGAGCTTTCGTTTCCCCGTCACAACGGACGACAATGTATCCAAACCCACAGGCTTTATGCTCTTGTGTCTTGTGGGTGAAGCTACCACTGGGGGGTGTGGGGGAATCCCCACCCACAACCAAGGCTTCGAAGTCGGCGTATATGATATAAGGCACAGACATTTGGTTCTTGTGGTTACTGAATTTTAGGATATTATCACCTTCCTTAGGCATGTCGACTCGTATAGCCGTCTGCCCCACACCTTGGCAATCCTCCCGGTGGGATTCTAATAAATCAGCTCGACTGAAACCGTGTAGGCATCGTACACAAAAGTGTTTTTCCCCATCGTGTTTCGACTGGTCGTGCAACAACCGGCTGAGATGTTTTATCCACGTGTGGTGATACTTGTCACCTCGTTGGATCATGAATATATTGATAACTTGGCGATCCTTCACCGGGCTGACCCTGTGTACTATTGTTTTGTTACCTTCGTGCCCAAAGACATTTATAGCCATATTATTCTGTTTTTCTACTTTAGTGATCTGGGATATGGGGGTGGGTTCATCTATACCATCCCAGTTGAGCCCATCATCCTGAGGATAATTAGAAGGCCTGTTCGGATTAGTGTCAGCTGGAAATAAGGCTGACCTGATAGCTAACCTCAGGCAATCGTTTCCTCTATTCTTAACGTTTACTATGGCATGTTTGTTCCTATAGTAGGGAGGCAAGGCTAGGTATAACCCGCCTCTGAACGGCACGTAGTTAGCTATGTCTAGATAGACATTATCGATTTTATCTACAGCCCACCCGGACCCCAAGTGTGTGTAGCGTTCTAGGTATTCTCGTATCTGCTGAAAACTGGTATCGATTGATGCGTCAATGGTCTCTGTATGTGTGGCGACCTCTTGTTGACCTCGGAAGTAAGGCTGAACATACTCAGTGGCCCCTGTGGGGCCCCCAACCTGCTTATCGAGCGACATTTTCACTGTGATCTGAAACTTGATACTTCCTAGGTTATTTAGTTCCTGGTTGACCTTATCAGCTATCAGAGGTTTGATATCTGTAATGTCTATGTTTCTATCAACGTGCATGCGCCAACCTCTCAAATAGTTGCCTACAGCGCGCTCAGTGCGCACGAACTGTAGGTCAATAGCTCTATTCTGTCGTAATAATTCTACAAGCTGTGGTTTTCTCATACGGGAATACCCGCCTAAACCCAAATCGTGTGCCTCGGCTTTCAGTTGTTTTACAGTGGGACGTGCTACGGGGGGATGTGATAACAATTCGACTAACCCGGCTCTCCCCAGGTTTGAATAACCCGTGTATCCAAGCTGTTTTGCTTGAGCTTTTAATTGTTTTACCGTAGGAGGGGCTTCTAAACCTAGTAATCTCAACAATGCTGACTTCCGCATTCTAGAATACCCGATCACACCTCTCTGTTTTGCGACCCGCTTGAGCTCGCGCGCAGTAGTCATAGTGTTTACACCTAACATAACCAATGTCTAATTGGGTCACAGTGAAGGGAGGTAACCCCATTTATTTGGAGTCTATCTTGAGCAGTCGCCTACGTTCTTTTATGTAGCCTTTTTTATTCTCGTAGATGAGTTGATGTCTGACTATGTTCGCTCCGTGAGCTTTACATAGACAGTAGTGTCCTTTAACCCCGATACCACACACAGAACACGTGTAGTTAGGACTTCCCATATGGAAACAACAGAACCCCTGATTCCTGCATTTCCTACCACAGGCCTCGGTCTTCCCCATAAGTATGTATTCGCATCGGTATGGAGCGGGTCTCATGTTTACTTATATGGGTATTTTAATTTAATTGCTTCGCAACCAACGCAGTAGCTGCTATACCCAACACTATGAAGCCCAGTTCACGATTCATTTGTCCCTTGGATGGTGTGTAGTACTGAGCGAGTGTGGGTTTATTGAGCGGTTCCAATCGTTTACCAGTTAGTAGGTAGTATTCTTTCATTGCTTCATCGACATCGTTGAATGTTTGAACGGCATGGTTTTCACGCTGGAGTTGTTCGTTAATAAAATCGATCCTCTGGAGACGTTTTTTAGCGTACTCGGCCTGTGCTTTTTGTAAGTTCTCAGTAGCGAGATTGTGCCGCTTCCTTTCTTCCTGTATTTCAGCCGTGTGATCATCTCGTAGTTTTGAGAAGAGGAAATTACTCCCGGAAAATGCCAGGGCATTCACTAACGCCCCACCGATCATCATAGCTATCGTGGCCATCCTATATTTATTTCATTATATTATCAGGTATTATCCCTTGTTTTACTAGGATGTCTTTTGTGGCCATCGCCATACCAAGGTTCATTATGAGCATACCCATATCCTGCAGGTTGAAATCTAGCTTGATAGTTGGTTGTTTAAGCACCATTTTAGTCAACCGAGCGTACCCTACTGCTAGACTGGCGACCACTGTGGCGTGGTATGCGTCGTTGACGAACGTTTTCCCCTCAGACATTATGTATATATAAAAATATTTTAAATTATAACATGATATGCGGGTCGACAGTGGGGGTTACCACCTCACTGTTGGGGGGTACCCCCACGTTTACCTCACGTCCCTCACGTGTATATAACCACGAGATAGCCAAGGCAGCAGTTACGCCTACAGCCAACAACAGTCGGGGGTTGGTCACTTTATGTTGGTTACACCACCGTTTTTTACCAGCAGCTACTCTCTTAGGATTCTTCTGTCTGGTTACTGTTGGGGTCACTTCCCCCACTGGTTCCCTGGTCTCCTGTGAAGGAGTCACTTCCCTCACTGTTGGGGGTGTGGGGGGTACCACCACTGGGGTTTCCTCCTCCTCCCTGGCATCCATCTATACTATTATTATTATTTTTTCTCTCAAATTGACAATGCTTTGCTGTGATAATCGCCGCCGTCACTGGAGCCAACAACATACCATATTTGTGGTACAGCCCGCAGCTGATAGAGCTCACGGCGTGTTCGATAAAAGGGTCTTTCTCGAGGTCTTCCCACAGGTAAAGTCGGCGCTCTGGTGGAATGGGAAGGAAGTATGACACAATACCGGTGTATATCTGGGTCATAGCCGATCCTATTGTCTTTGTCATTTCTGCTCCGAGCCGGGACTCGTATCTAGCGTACAGCTTATCGATTTCTTCGGCTGACATTTTGTGAATTTTATCAGGAGTGTAGTCTCCAAAGTAATGTTTGGCTTTGCCGCCAACAGCCAACGCCACCAGTTTCTCTCGCTTATCATCAGTGGGGCCTGCCGGCGGCGTGGGGGATACCCCCAACTGTTCGAGCAATTCCTCACACTCCATCTTATAATATAACAAGTAAGATTTAGTTTTAACTATATAATACCCGATGCAGACAAAACACAGAGAAATGAAAGTTAAGTTGCACACGACAAACACTTCAAATATCATAGCTATAGCTTAGCATTTGCTTAGCTTTGCTTAGCTTTGCTTAGCTTTGCTTAGCATACTATATATGCTACTGGTTGGTCGGTCTTGAGCACGAGCTTAGCGTGTTTAGTTTCAGCGAGCTGTTTCTTCACCCGTTCCTGTTCTAATTTGCTCATCACATTGTTCTCTCTCAAACACTCCTCGAACGAATCCCTGTCCTTGCAGTGAAATAAGGCCACCCATCGCGTCTGCTCCCTGAGGTCTTTCAACACCGAGTTGAACTTCTGCGTTAGCACCCAGACGCTGTGATTTGCATGCCGGCCGGAGAAGGCCAGGTACGATAGCATGTCTCTCTTTTTTGTTATCTCGCGATTAGCGCTGCAGTCGTCCAGTATGAACAGCGTCGGTTCCCCTTTAAATTTCTCGTGAAGAGCTTTCAACCAGGCGTGTTCCAGGGTCGATTTTGTGTACGTCCGGGTCCGTCATCACCCAAGGTCGCGCGTACGTTTTATTCATGCTCAGAGTAGGGCACATGATAACGATGTTATCGAACACATCCTTGTAGTAACCCTCCAACATATCCAACACGAAAACGGTCTTCCCACAGCCAGTCTGCCCGCACACTATGGCGCAGTGTGGGTCAGTGGGCAGTTGTGGGTACCCCTGGGGGGTGTGGGGGTCTCCCCCACTAGTAGATGGCTTGCACGAATCTCCCATTGTCTATATTAAGTTGCGCGTCCATAATAACGTACAGATATAATTTCAACTTACCAGCGGGTTGAGCCTTCTTAGTAATCTGGATGGTTATCCCTTCGCTGCCGTTATCTATACGGCGCCCGCTACCGTGCAGTTTATCATCATCCGTGGATCGCATGTCCAACCATAGGGCGTACTTGGTGGTCAGGTATTCACCGATCTGCACGGAGCCGAGGTCCAGGTCCTTTGTTATATAATGTGAGGTCCCCACTGGTAGCTTTTTTATCTCATCCCACTGCTGGTGTGGTCTCATACCATGACTGAACAGCTGGTTGGGCACGCCCTCGATGGTCACTTCCACCTTTTCAATCTCGGGGTTGAAAAACTTCTCGCTGTCCCTCCGGAATGGCTCGTAATCCTCCACGGGGACGACCAGGATACCTTTCATCGATCGCGCCGGCACGTTCAGGTTGATATTCCACACAGTGTCGCTCTTATCTCGCACGACTGATCTATGCCTCAGTACGCGATCGTACAGGATAGCCATCTTCCCAGAGTACTGGCTTCGAACCTGCCTGGCCAGCTCCGGGCTAGTGACCATGTCGAACTCCAGAGAGATGTTGTCTATGGTATAACTGGCCTCATCACCGTTCGGCGTACGCACTACTTTGCTATAGTCGTTAAACGTGAGCTCGTATTCGAGCCTATCACCCAGCGCGGCCTGGTAAAACGGCGCGTGTCCCGTGAGCAACTCTAAGTCGAGCGGCACGCAGAATCGATTCCCGTATGCTCGAGCGATGGCCTTTTCACCGTCCGATAGCTTGTCTAGCTGGTCTGGCGTGAAGGCATACCCTATACGCGACCGGGTTGATTTGCTGATACCCTGGTACACATCATTGACTCGTTCTCCCTCGCTTTTCCAGAGATCCCCGTAGCAGTGAAACACGTCGCTGTCGTCGATACTCAGCACCTCGTTACCGCTGATCTTGACGGTCGTTTTCTTGATGATGGCTCGACCCACGTTCCGCACTAGCTCGCGTTTGTCGTTGTCGGAGGTCAACGTGATATTGAACGCCAGTCGAACAGTGCCTGGTACAATGAGGTCATTCTCACCAAGGTTTGGAAATCTAACCAGCAGAGTTTGATTCTGGTCTATCTTGCTGGGATTGTTGGTGATGGTCACCGACTGTCGGGAAGGTACTATTCCGATTTTACCATCATCGATGGCGCGCTGCGTTTGAAGTCTCACCCGGATGCTGATCTCATGACAAAAAGCCAGAGAGAACCGCTTGCCTTATCAACACTGAAAAAGCGATATGGGCCTGACTTTATCCGCGATAAACTAGGCTTCATAGATTACGGTGGCGCGCGACCTAAGATTCCTCCGGAGTTAGTTCAAAGTCTGGAAGGCATCAGGGACGCCCCATCGGATCAAAACATGACTTATGATATTAAAAAGGTGTTGGCCGACTACGAGAACGAGCCCTTCCCGGGGCTCAAAAGTACCTTTCGGGAACTGCGGGGGTTGGACCTGTTAATGCAAACCATTCGTGGTCATCTCTGGAAAAGCACGGCCAAAATGAGTGAGATAGACGACCACATCGCTTATGAAAGGAAAAAACTCGGTGAAACTGAGGACGAGGCTCGGAAAGCCCCCATCGAGAAACGAATACGTGATTTGGAAGAGGAAAAGAAGGTCTGGCTGGAGACAGCATCCTCCTTCAAAGAAAAGCTTCGATCCCAGGTCAGCCGTATACGGGAAACCATCAATCAAGTCCTCCACCGAGACACCACGTTAGCAGACAGGATTCGGATATTGTTCCGGGAGCAAGGGATCACCATCGCCAGCATTCTGACTGCATTGGGTTTCATCATATCAACCCTGGTGGTGTCACTGACAGGGGGTACCCCTGTTGGGCCTGCAGGCAGCGGCGGAACTCCAAGTGGCGGTGGGGGTGTTAAAGACTGGATAAAAAAACTCGGGGAACGCCTAGCTAAACTGGCTGGTAAAGCCGCCGAAGCCCTTCCCGGCATCCTGGGTAGCATCGTCTCGTGGTTGTTGAGCGCTCTGGCTAAAACTGCCACGTGGTTCAGTCAAAACCTGTGGGCAGCCATCGTCGCCGTGGCTGGTCTGGTGTACGTAGCGGCTAAGAAATTTTTAACCAAATAAGTCCCAAAGCTACCCCACCAACCGCCAGGGCCGTTTTATTATCAATATGCTGCTGATAGGGGGGTACCCCCACATGCATATGGGGGTGTGTGGGGGGCACATGAACTTTAGACTCCGGGGGTGGCGCCACTATACCCGTTTCACGTGGTGGAATGTGGGGGATATAGGGGGGGTTAATATCGGGGTTGATACCCAACTTTTGATCCGCCGTGGCTATGACTATTTTGTTGTTATAACCCACCACTTTTTTTACTCTCAGTTGCATATCACTCGGAGCCATGTACAGCCCCACGCCGAACACGTAATTGACTTTCGATCTGGCGTATTCTAACACGTTTTGGTAACGGTCGATGGCCCGCGGGAGATCAACTGGAGAATTGATAGCATCCTCAACGTTGGAAACGAACTGTGTCTGAGCGTCGTAAGCAGTTCCCTTACCGATGATGTTGGAACGCGTCATCGACTGCGCACCCAACAGCGCCGACACGTACGTTCGAATCGAGTCGTTCAACCTGACTACCCCGGCACGAGTGAATCCTTTCGACGTGTCCAGCATGAACATTTTCCACCCGTCTGAGGTTGACTGCTCCACTTTCTGGACTATGAAAGCAACCCCACTTTTAAAGTTCATACGATCATCCCTCCATTCATTACTCGACAAAGCAAAGTCCTGGCGTAGTATATCTCGTTTCAGTAAATCATCACTGACTTCTTTCACTGGTCGCCCCCCATCATAAGGAATACCCAACCCGTGGTTCGGGCCCGGCAAACGCCAATCCGTCTTCGGGTTTATTTCGAATTCATTGCAAATACGTTCATAGGCCCGTCTTTTGTACCCGTTGTTTATTGCTTTCCACCCACTGTCTTGTGGGAGGGGGACGCTGATCTCTTTAAGGATACGTCTGACCTGGTAGTACACGTGGAATTTGAACACAGACTGACTCAGCGGTCCACGCCGAGTGTCGGTCAATGTCACACCACACCCTGTTGTAGCGCACCACACGGCAAAGTTTAATTGATTCTGCCAGAACTGCATAGGGTTGTTGAACCAAGCGTGGACTGTCAATGTCACCGAAAGCTTATACTGATCGAACACATCTAAAAACTGGACATTGAAATACAACCCAGGAGCAACCACGATCTTCATGGGGGAGAAATCTACATCCAGTTTAGGGTAAAACACACCAGGGGAATACATTTTAAAAACTATTATATAATGAGCATATATACTCTAACATGTACATAACACTTCCAGGAATAACGAGCGGTGAGGCCGTTCAGCTGACGCAAGCGATCGATAACACGTCAGGCCAACTCGAAGTCGCACTCTGCGATATCACCTACCTACCGCAATGGACTAACATCAACGCCAGCAACAATAAGCTGTTCGTCAGTGGGGCTCGCAGTCAGATAACTGACGGCTACTACAGCGTGTGCTCTCTAAACGACGAGGTCTTCAAACCCCTGGGAGCCGAACTCAAGATGAACGACTCAAACGGCACAGTGGTGTTAATCAACAACGGAAGAACCTCCTTGAGGCTCGGCCGACCATTAGCGAGGATGCTCGGTATGTCTCCTGACGAGATAAAACCAACAACAACCGTCACAGGCACGAAGTTACCCGACCTAGTACCGTACCGAGAGCTGTACATTCATCTCGGTCAGGTGAGCACAACGTACAACATTCAAGGAGGTCACCCTTCCACTATACTGAGAGCAGTGCCGGTGAAAACTGAGAAATACAACGACAGTAGAACCGAGTCGTTTTCACCACGGCAGTATAAGAGATTAACCCAGGGCAACATATCTGAGCTGATAATATCGGTGTTAGATATAAATCATAATCCTGTAAATATAGGATACCTCAGCTTAACGCTTCATGTAAAATTACCAGCGCACAAGGGCCCGGAGTGAAAAAATGCGTCAATATCGGGCTCTCCGACCTCGGAGACACGCGCGGTTTCGACGCTCTCGGAGTAGATGGTAAATCATACGCCTTGCAACTGAAAAACAACATTTACAAACGCGTTGAAATCCCCTCCGGTGGAACCCTAAGTGATATAGTAGATACCACAAGAGCAACAGTCAACACTAAGTACGCCCTTGTCAACACCGGTAATAATAATTGGATAATATACCCATCGTTCGGGGGTAAACTGTTCGACTTAGACGATGTTGAAAGCACTACCGTCGCCCGAAACAAACCATATATGCTCGTCTTCACCGAAGATGACAAGTGGGTGTTGTTACCCGATAACGACGACTGGTTTCTCAATATTAGACTCGTCTCTCCCTATGTGTTCACGGATAACAAAGACAACCACCTAAACAAAGTCGTGAACAATGGAACCCTGCTCGTGGCTTACGTCCCAACTCAGAGACGTAGCGTAGTCGTCAGCCCAGTCAACACTATAGCAGCCCACATGCTATCGAGTAAACCGACCATACAAAACGTGAAATTGCAGTTGGTGTCTGAATTCGAAGGTGTGGTCACTATACTAGAGGATCTACCGGCAAACTCAACACTGATCATCAAAGTCTACCTAGGGGAACCATCGGGGAATGATGTCGAGATCGTGAAGGGGATCAAACTCGGGTGGGGTAAACAACATCAGTATCAAGTTTGCAATGTTTACGTGCGGGTGGGTGTCGGCTCCAAGACCAGTCTGCAGGGGGTCAACGTGATCGTGGAAAACAAGATATCACTAATCAATATCTTCCTGCCTAACAACATACACTTCATGGGTATGAAGTTCACCCCTGAATTATTATCAGAAAACCAGTTGGAAATTATATCGTAATAGTATAATAATGACCAGTCATCATCCCAACACTACGCTTAACGACCTAGGAGATACGGAGGGATTCGATCAGCCTGGTGAGGAAGATGAATTATATATCCTGCACTTCAAAGACAACGTGTACAGACGGGTGTCGTTATCAGATTTTAAAGAGCCTAAATGGAGGATCAACTTAACACTCGCCTCACCTTATATCACAATAGACGAAAATGAGTGGATCTCTAAGATTAGTAACAACGGTAGCTGGATCGGGGATTTCATCATTCCGGAGAGGGGATTCATGATATCTATTAATTCCGTAAATAGTTTAAGGTCTGTAGGGGGAAAAAATAAATTAACATTTAGCAATCGTTTGAGTAATATAGTAAATATTGTTGAGATATATTCCCGTTCCACACTCATCATAGAAGTCTTCTTTTATATAAGCACTGAAAACAACTCAAGAGTACACCAAATTGTACCCGGGGTGTCAATACACTGGTATGACGAACACCTAGGTCAACATTGCCGTATTATTATACAACGGGATACCCCGGGTCATATAAACCAATTAATAAGCCTCAGTGGGGTTTTGATTACAACAGGAAAGTCTATTAACCTCTCACCTATTACCCTGACTAGTGGTCTAGACCTTATAGAATTCAAATTCACTTATGGACTATTAACTGAAACCCAATTAAAATATCTTTCATAATATATATTATAGGATGGGTCTTTACCCAGTCGTAGAGGAAGTAGCGAAGACGCTGGAAACCGTAGATGGGTTCCGCTTGAGGCAGTTATGTGATGTGAAACGTCAACTAGAACAAGACCGTGACACGCGGAAAGCACTATGTAAAAAGTATAATAGAGCTTTCAATATTGTGGACGGGGCTGACACTACCCTTATGGCAACCAGCATGGGACTATGGGCGGCAGGCGTTGGGTTGTTAGCTACCATCGTGGCTGCACCTATAGTGCTAGGTATTGAAATAACGGCAGGGGTGGCAGGGTTGGCAGGGTTGGCGCTTAAGTTAGTATCACGCAGACTGCATCGTAAGGCATTGAAACACGACGAGATCAGGGTTCTGGCCGAAGCAAAGCTCAACACAGTGAGTGAGCGTATTTCCACGGCACTCTCTGATAGTAAGATCTCAGAAGAGGAGTTTCGTTCAATCCTCTCTGAACTCACAAAATATAACGGAATGAAACAAGATATTCGGTCCAAGTCACGTAAGTCTGCTATCAGTGAGGACGAGAAAAAAAAGTACATAGAACAGGGGATACAAAAAGCCCAGCAAGCCTTTATTACGAACACCAAAGTGATCGTAGGCGGTTCACATTAAACTGTTTCATCGATATAAACGTGACATAGGCACAGTGTTACCTCCAACACACGTTAAGTAGTAGGGGTAATGTATCTATACCAGCCGGGGGAACACGAGGGTGATAGCCGTAAGCGGGCCACCGATCCTATATGGTCAGTCAAAACTTACAACATAGATAAAGTGGATATGAAAGCCGACGAACCTAACTTATACTACTTGAGGGATGGGCCAGGTAGGGGATTTGTAAGAGAAGAATTATTGATCGTACCGTACGGCACAGTGTTACCTCCAACACACGTTAAGTAGTAGGGGTAATAGTAGCAAGAGCTAAGGGCCCAACCAAAGCCTTATTTAGTAAATAAGGCTTTGTAGAGACTTTTCTTGAAAGTGTTTTAGAACTGTCATTGTATATACTACTAGGTGACTGTAAAAATGAGTTAATTTTGGTGTGGCCTTGAGCCGATGTACTAAGGGACCGTTCATAATTTAGGCTAGGGGTTGTGAATGACCTCCACTAAAATTTATGTACAAAGTACCATCTAAAAGGTCAGTGATACCCTCCGCACCAAAAAAAAAGAAAAAAAAAAAAAGAAAAAAAACCCCCAAATTTTCATAAATTTTAATATTGGCATAAACATAATTGCTGATGACCCCCCACCTTCTACTACTTGTGTGCAAAACTGATCACATCCCTTGACCAAAATAGCAAACTGGGTGATGAAACAAATTCTTCAGAATTATCAATCAGCATAACTTTAAGCACCATACAACACAACATACATGTATATGCGTGCTGTTGTCAGATATGATTGAGTGAATGTTATTTTGTTGAATGTCTCACCCAGCTGTTGATACATGTGCTGTACTTATAATGAATTTGCTTTTAGCAGGAACAGCAGCATCCATTGATTATTTCTGTCTTATTTCCACCAGGATTGACCAAGTTAGTAACTGATATTATTGCTGTCACTGGTTTTAGTTGTGAAAACATGACTAAAAGTAAGAGGCTTATTCTCAGAGCATTGTACAAACAGATGTAGTATTTTGTTTCAGGAGGTCAGTAAGGTGACACCAGGCTACCTTCATGCTCAATTATAGCAGAAGTTTATACACAATACAGCCAATCAATACATCATTGAAATATGAATTCATTCATGATGAGGCATATTGTGTGTCATATCAGTGAATGTAAATTTGCAATGTCGGAAATACATTGTTGCTACAATACTGAAATTATTATCTCAATAGTTTCGGCTGCAAAAGGTTGACAGCAGTCACAAAAGGCATCATTTTGGTGAAGTTGTCTGATTGAGATATGGTCCACTTATCTGAACAGTTTGCATCTTTGTGACAGACATTTCTTCTCTAATTTTGTATTTTTGCATTGAATGTAAAACAAATCATGGTCTTTATCTCAGCCTCCTGTGAGACCAATATCCTGAATGGATTATACAGAAATGTCTAGACATTTTTCATTTTGAATTTCAAAATTAATGGATGTAATTGTACATACTAATGATGTCAGTTTGGTAGAGAAATTATATTTCCCTGTCATCAAGACGAAAGAAGTAGATTTAACAGGTTTTTGTTGCTGCATTGAATGCTTGTGAAGATGAATTTCGGAAATGTTCGATAATTTGTCTGCCAAGGGACTTTAGTGAAGAGCCATGATTAAATTCCATTATTGATAATTTTTACTAAGAACTGAAAGTCTTTGGGCCCTTGCAATAACAACCCAAATGTTGACTATTTATCAATCTTGAGAGTGTCGCCTTGCCATCTTGTCTCTGCCCTACATTATCCAATCTTTGCTTCCTGAAATTTGAAAGCAATTGATTGAGGATTGTCACATGCCAAAGGGAATGAATATGTACTTGCGATATACATGCATGATCAACATCTTATGTGACATGCAAGTGTGTGTCCATTGCACACAAATGTAGAAAAGGTACACAGGACAAAGTCACTGCATTCAAAGAGATGCTCTATGTTACATATTATACCCACAACACATATGACTTTGCTAAGGGTTTTGTTGTTTCTTTCTGAGCAGTTATGTGCATCATTTTATCCACCAGTCCATGTGATCAGTGATTCATTCCAGGCTTTGAATAATTAGCAAAATGTGCACTTCTGTACACTGTTAAGTAACAGGACCGTCACATTTCTTGTAAGGAAAACTAATTTTCACCCCCATGTTTGTGAGTCGAGGTAAAACCCTGGTATGATATTGAGATACAGATTGTACTGCATCTATATTGTCCGGATATGTATCATATTGTGACCTCACTGCATCATTACACCTCTACCCAGGACCGCCATGAGTATTGCACACAGCTGACACTGATGGGCGCTGTGACTGCTTAGTCCCCTAGAAATTAATGTGTACCTCACATAGCATATGAATGTCAACTGTTATTGTGAATATTGTTTATACAGGCCATTGACACAGGTGAATTTATTGATTTTGTAATTGGAATATCACTACACTGCAGTAAGTCAGCAGGGTTTGTACTGAAATGCACAGCTGTTTGCTGTGGTGTACAAAGTAGGCTTTTGTTATACAAGGCCATGGTGTTGGACTACATGTTGTCGGTAAAGTAGGTTTGATCAGTATGAGATGGATCATTATAACCCCTGATCCCCCGTCCTAGAAAAATGTTAATATAACTTCTTCAGTCAAGATTTTAGTTGGTTCTTTAGACAAGCATGAGGTACCACTTGTCTTTTGGCAATTTCAAGAATGTAGAACTCTGATTAAGATAATTTATTCATGTGCTTTACAGTCAAATACCACTCTTTCCCTCTATAGATAGAAAAGAAATAATAGATATTTTGTATATATGGATAGGGCTTTTCTTACTGGATTTTTCATTTGTATTTTGAATGAGAACTTCAAGTGCATGTGGTGACTTGAAATATATGGAAGCCGTGTTGTTGTTGTTGTTGATGATGATGATGATGATGATGATGATGATTGACTGAGTTTACTTAACATTGCTTTTAGCAGTATTCTGGCAATATCACAATGGGGACACCAGAAATGGGCTTTCATGATGATGATGATGATGATGATATTTGCTCATAATCATAATCAGAGACCACATATCATATAGATCATAATTACCAATTATTTAAAACATGGTACACAGCTTCCTATATAAAGTCTGTGTACTGATATGGAAATACCCAACTAAAGACACTATTTATGGGAGACAAATACATGCTACTTGAAAATATTTAACTTGTGTGTGCATGTTTGAAACTATGCAAGGCAGTAATGCAGTGTAGTTCACACCACTGAAGAGATGCTCCATCCAAACAATTCACAACCCTAAATGGGCCTCGGGAGTTTCCTAATCTTAAAATAGCTTTGATTAGACTGGTCACATGACCGGCAGTGTGCTTGCAATGGCTGCTGAATGAGAGCAGACCATAGGAATAACCTTCAAAGGAATTCGTCGTCATTGGCCCCCATAGCAACAGTTGCACACAATTATGACAGGGTTTAACAGATCCATGCTCTATGTAAGTTCACTCACATAATGCAAGATAGGGCTGCTTTTGTAAAGTGTTGAATATATCTGGCGAAGATGCACATGTCCTTGCCGTCCACCAAGCTTGATGAAGCATGGTGATCTTGATACTGCCACCAGAGATGATTGATTGGGTGGAGTACTGACCTTGTCAGCCTTACCTTTCTGTGAACATTGAACCTGTTTTGTATGTTTTGTTTCCACAGACCTTGACTTTAGGAATATATACATATGTTTGATGTTTCATTGCTTTGATGCCACAGCTCAGAATAATGCTAATGCATTATTGTGTTATGTCAATGAACTGACTAAATGCTATGATATTATTTCACAAAGGCACATTGTATGGCAAATTTTATGGCATGATTTTTAGGTTTGCAGCTTTGCACAGGCCTTGTTAGTTTTAAATAATAAAGGAATATGTTGGGCAAGCAGAATTTCTTCTGGTAGTGCTATCAAATACAAAGGTAGAAGTGTCTCTTGCTTTGTTGACAGGTCATCATTGAGACTGTGATGGGGACAGACACCATTTTTCATATCAACAGCTTGCTAAAATTGTGTATGTCAAGCTGAAACATTTTAGGATGAAAGCAACTACATTTACATAACTTGATGTAACTATCTCTAAATTTTAAGACTCTTACTGGTGGCCATGTCTGTGGATATGTAAATTTTTCAGGTTGCGTTGCATTGATCTCAAAGATTGTTAAATATGGAATGAAGTCACCGAAAACTGTTCTGATCATGCTGACACGAATATGCTGACTCTCTGAATATGGATAAAATCTGAATATTACCAGGTCCTTTAATAATCTCTACAAGTCAGTTTCTGTGCATGGACCATTTAATTGTAAAAACTGATGAATGACCGATATGAAACTACAAGATGTTTTGCTGCTGTGGTTATTTTTTTTTATGTGTAATATAATCAGTCTCTCAATTATCTGGTCCAGGCTTGATTATTTACAGGCCACTGCCATGTTTATTGACATTGCGGTGTGTTGGATTGTACAACAAATAGATAAATTGATCTTGTCAAAGAAATATTATTGTCCCTTTATTGAATTTAAAAAGGGATTTTCTTAAACACCCACCTTTGTCTAGGTGAAGATGTAACCTAGCCCCAGTACTGAGTGTGGTGGGTTGCCCAGTAGAGTACTCACTACATGCTCATCCCCGTGTTTGGAGTTAATGTAGTACCACTACTCCATTTACAGCTACACAACTTAAACAATTAGAAGACTTAAGGGTAAAGCACCTCTTCCATCTATACTGCCATTTTTAATTGTAAGCTCCCATAATTCCACAGTTTGATTTTCTTTGACTTTAATGGTTTCAGTGTTTACGATGATGTTTCAGAATAACAGGACATTGGGTCCTGTAAGTTTCAGATGTCTGTCTGACCCATTGAAAATTCACAGGACTCACTGAATAACGTTAAACAAACATTTCAGATTTAACATTTCTTATAACTGGCTTTGAAATTATAAATATAATATGATAACAAACATAAGATTTGTAAACAGCAAACAAGTGTCACATGCTGCAAATAACAACTTCACACAAGACATTGTGAAATATTCAGTCAGACACTGGGGCTGGTGGGTTGGTGATTTCTATCTGACCACTGGCGATTCTACCAGATTTGTCAGAGGGCCAGACGCTATTCGTGAACACTGTGGTTTCATGATAAACTGTTTTAGAAACAACTCATTCACTTCCATTTCATCGAAGTCATATCTCAGACAAATACAGTCACAGTGACATTTTGAGATTGAGTCAGATAAGTATCCACAGGGATATATATCGGTTCAGCAGTTATTGTTCAGGGAGAACAATATTAGATCCATTTACAGAAGAACATATTCAGAGACAGTGTCGACTCAACCTCATCGGTAACAGCTTGACTCATGTTTATTGTGTCTGAAATGATTCCCACAATTGATTTCTTGCTATGCATATCAAGCTGTGATACCACAACCTTCATGTACCAGGGTGCATATCACAGTCTACACGACTCAGAGTGTATACCCTTGTCTAATTGTCCCAGGGTGTGTACCACAGTCTACTTGTCCAATAATGGGTACCACAGTCTACATGTCCAAGAGTGCATACCCTCGTCTATGTGTCCCATAATGCATGCCACAGTCTACATGTCCCAGACTGCATACCATGGTCCCAGAGTGTATACCCTCGTCTACATGTCCCATAATGCCTACCTTGGTCTATATGTCTTATAGTGCATACCATAGTCTACAAAACCCAGAGTGCATACCACAGTCTACACTCTCAGAGTGTATACCCTTGTCTGATTGTCCCAGGGTGCCACAGTCAACATGTCCCATAGTGCATACCATAGTCTACAAGTCCCTGAGTGCATACCAGTGTACATGTCCTAAAGTAGATACCAGTCTAGGTATCCATAGTGCATATTATAGTCTACATGTCCCATAGTGCATACCACAGTCCATATGTCCCATAGTGCATACATACCATAGTGTATATGTTCAGTGATGCATACTAGTCAGCATGTCCCATAATGCATACAAGTATCATGTCCCAAAGTGCATTCCACAGTCTACACATTCCATAGTGCATACCACAGTGTATATGTCCTGTGATGCATACCAAAGTCTACATGTCCTGTAGTGCCTGCCAGTATTATGTCCCAAAGTGCATACCACAGTCTACATGTCCCAAAGAACACACCACAGCTGAGATACCCTGTAGTTATTCAGAGCGTTATGGATTAATCTGCACCATGGAAAGTCTTGGCAAATCCGTAACAGTGCTGGTAACACCAACAGTTCTCAATCTTGTTTTCGAAAACATATATATTGAATAGTGGATAGGTCATTTAGAAGGCAGATGGGCAGATATTCTTTGAGGGTCACGAGACCCTCCCACTGAAGCTATGTAAGTGAATTCTAGTGTACACTTCATGCATCCTCTCTATGGGGATGTAACACCTCAGTGACAGAACCAAGGTGCTGGGTTGATTGCTATTGTGGAGACAGTCTCTGAAGTGTCCATAACATATACTGAACAAAAATAGTTAGGGATATATGTTAATTTGAAATTTTGAATAATGATGTATTTATTCATTGGCTCACTGATAAAATATCAGTCATAAAATACCAATATCCCTAACTTTGTTTTGTAAAGTCTGGAAATTAACCAGTCTCAGTCTCTAAACCACATTATTTTCCCTACTGCCCAACCCTCCCAGCAGTGCTAAAGCCTTGAATGAAGCAAGTCTAGATTTCCTCAGGTTCAGGTTTCCACAACTCACTGGTGCTCCATTTCAATTTAAGTGGGTTTACTATCAAAATGATATATATTCAGGGACAAATTGTTTGTCTTCATAGAGACCTGTGTTTTTTCAAAAGACGTTAAAGCTGAAATGATCATAAAGTTTGCTTGTGATGACACAACAAAACAATTGTTTGCGAAGTTTCTATGTGTCAGTACACAGCAAACAGTCTTGCAGTTTCCAGGGGTCAAATACCATTTGATCATGTTTTTCAGCCAATCAGATTACAGAGCACAGTGACTTTTGTTTTGCAAGTAATGTTTAACTACCTCTTCAACATGTCAGAACTGCTGTGCTTTTATCTGTTTTTGGCTCAGAAAAAAACATTCACTGCATCCAAAGGGAAGCACAATGTTATACACTCAACACACAACACATCTGTGACTGGTTGAAGTGTCAGGTTGTTTCTTACAGAGCAGTTACGTGTATCATTTCACCCATCAGTCCACATGATCTGATTGATTGCAGGTGCTAAAGAAATTATTAAAACAGTTCTCTAAACTGTTACTTTAGAACCCTCGTACTGCGAGCATGGATCCTCAAATCTAATAATTAAGGTTCCCTAGCAGTCAAGGTAAAACCCTTGGTGAAGTTTAAACATACCGTATATCTTGTGCCTGGGAGAGAGTACATGTTATTTAAGTTGTAGTGTGTGAATGTTCTTACAGCCTGCATTAGGCAGTGCATTCAGGTGTACAATTTTTAATCAGCATTTATGCCCAGAAGGATGGTCAGGCCACCTAGACATTCACAACTGCTCATACGATTGCCTGTCTGGAAGAATTTGTTTTCAAGATTGATGCTTAATAACTGACATATACATTCAAAGCTCAATTTTTTTTTCTGCTTGAGTTGTGGTGGAAAAGCTAAGTGGTTAAAGCATTCGCTTGTCACACCTAGGACACGGGATCTTTTCTCACTGAGTACAAACCCATAATGGTCCAAGGTAGAATAGGCCTTCAGCAACCCATGTTTACCACAAAAGGCAACTATGCTTGTCGTAAGAGGCGATTAACAGGATCGGGTGATCAGGATCGCTGACTTAGTTGACACATGTCGTCAGTTCGCAATTGTGCAGATTGATGCTCATGGTGTTGATCACTGGATTGTCTATTTTAGACTTGATTATTTACAGACCACCACCATGCGGCATACAACTAAGCTCACTCCCATACGAGTACAATGTGTGTTGCTCATTTCTGGTGTGTCTCACTGTGATTTTCCTCAAAGTGGGGTAAAACTAAATTCGCTCACACACTTACTTTCCCACTAGAATGATGTAAGCAAAAAGTATTTTTCTACCATTTGCAACTTACATGCTATGAGTCTTGGTATTGTATTTTCTTCAAGATTATTTGACCGTGAAGGGCAGAGGTAGAATAGGCCCTCAGCCGCCCATGCTTGCCATAAAAGGAAACTATGCTTGTCATAGGAGGCGACTAACGGGATCGGATGTTCAGGCTCGCTGACATTGTTGACCCATGTCATCGGTTCCCAGTTGCGCAGATCGGCATTCATGCTGTTGACCACTGGACTGCCCGATTCAGAATTGTTGGTTATTTACAGACCACCGTCATATAGCTGGAATATTGCTGAGTGTGGTGTAAAACTCACTCACTCACTGTTAGTTTGGTCTAAGGCTTATGAAACTCTTTCAGTTCAAGGCTTTGCTCCCAGTTTACAAGTTAATCCAACTTTATCCTTCACTCCCATTTGGTGTAGTTCAGAAAATATTTGATTCCAAAATAATGCCAGTATTACTATATGGTTCTGAAATATGGGCTTTCACGTATAGAGGGGACATTGAGAAGGTTCAGTTTATTGTTTAAAAGGTGTTTGAATATTTCTAAATTTATTCCTTTTTGTGTGGTAAGTTTTTTAACTGTGCCCACTTGATAATTGATTCACATGTGAAAAGGAAGAATATTAACTAGGGAAATACAAGTCCTCTTGAATCTAATGTAGGAATCACAACAGACAGACAGCATTGTAATACGTATCATATCGCCACACTGATGTATAATTACCCTTTAACTAACTTGCCTCAAGGTGTGACATTTGGTATACCTGGTTTGTCTGTCTTCGCTGTTGGATGACTCATGTGTCTTTGATGAAACCAGATGTGACATGCTGCCCTCAGTTTGATTGAAGTCTTTTCATTCTTCACCCTTTCATCTAACCATCATGAGTGAACCAGATTTAATTTTCAGTCTGATAACAGATGCTGACCAGCTGCTTGCATGATACATATCTGAAGTTGTCCGATGTTGGACGGTTTTAGGCCAAGATATTGTACAGACTCAAGATAATCTTTTAGGCCATTGAGTAATTACGCAGTATTGGATTTTTAAATTGTTTTTGCCTATTAAGTATTGTATGTAAGCAGTTCAAAATTAAATCATTGACAGTTATTTATATTTTATATTCAAAGCGAAAATGCTGCTTTCCTGGAGCTGTTTGTAGCTAGAGCTTTGTGTAAGGCTGAGACATTGCAATCTATGCCATTATAGTCCCATTTGGATCAAAAGCGGACTGATAAATTGCAGTGTAGCTCAAAAACTAATAAGCATAACATACTCAATGAAACGCTGATCATAATCAGAACATCATACCAACTCTATGATACTAACTCAGTGAGGGTTTTGTAGACTTTTTGTCCTACTAGTAGAAAAAGTTGTTTAATAAACTACAATGTATCATTAAAATATTGACACAATTCACTGATCATATTCTGAGGGTTTTATGTTTATTAGTTTTCAAGCTAGACTGCAATTCATTGCTCTGCTTTTGAGCCAGACAGACTATAGATATTGACTCATGTACTAAATATCACTGTCAGTACATTACTTCAATCAAATATGCCAGGCCTGCCAGTTCCCAAAGCCAAGTCCCCCTTTAAGGATATGTTTATTTAGTACAAAGCAACTATGACGAGAGCAGTACAGCCATTTTGTGAAGACCTTTAGGTACAGGTCAGCTACATTCCAGTAGCCAGTCAAGTGAGCCACACTCCCACAGCTTGTACTGCAACATTCTCTGTAGTCAGCAGTACTAGTCACACCCAGTCATCTGCCTCTCTCCAACGGTCATGTTGTTTCTGGTATGTTCACCTTTTGCTTTTCCTCTTTGTATACGTGTTTTATGGAAGGGAATTTTTTACCTTGTCCATGCATTGTGTTATTTGTGGGTAGCCATCACAGATCTGTTGTTTTGTAGGCTTGTATCGTTTGATGCTTCTCAATCAATGTCGAACAAAAAATTGTTTTCTATTTTTATGATTTTTAATGTAAAACCTCAATTCTTACCACCGCATTTAGATGTCACGAATATATTTCAGTACAGCAATACCTGGAGTATTTTATTTAGAACTGGATGGAAAAATGTTATCTTGAGGCAAGCACAGCATGCTAAATACATTTAGAACATATGTATGTGTCTTAAGATAGGAAGCAGTTGCACAAACTCCTGTCGAAAGCAAGA
Organism: Haliotis asinina; assembly: GCF_037392515.1. Classification (NCBI taxonomy): domain Eukaryota; kingdom Metazoa; phylum Mollusca; class Gastropoda; order Lepetellida; family Haliotidae; genus Haliotis; species Haliotis asinina. Next base: position 12,230,357 of record NC_090293.1, on the reverse strand, counting down.
AGTCACTCCCATTTGATTCGAGTCAGCACCATTCATGCCCCATTTCACACAGTTCTGCTCCATTCAGAGTTTTAAGTGGAGCCTCAAAGCCTCCAGATTTCAGGACTCTGACATCCTGTCTCTGATAATGAGTGAGTTTTGTCTTGTGCTGATTTTTATCAGTATTCCAGCAATATCATGGCACAGGCACCAGAAGTAAGCTTCACGCATTTCACCCATGTTGGGAATCTAACACATTTGCTGTGTGGCAAGCTAAAGTTGTAACCAGTAGGCTACGCCCTATGTCCCTAATACAAGGCTATCACAGTGGATCAGATGGTCAGATTGGACACATGTAGTCTCTTGTGTGACTCATTGACTCCAGCATGGGTTCCCTACTAAATGTTGATCACTGGATTATCTGATCAAGACTGGATTATTTAAAGGTCTGTGTCTTCTCACTTGTATACTATCCCGATTACTGCTACAATAAACAAAGAAATATAATTGTTGAGACTCCCATTAATCCAAGTCTATCAGCTGCAGAAGTTAGTCGTTTCCATGATCCTCTGGTCCAGTCAGTGCACAGCTGAATGTGTTTACACTTCTTGTATACAAGTTGACTAACAATGGATGGATGGTCTTCTACAGGTGTTGGGCAGGTATCTGCACACATAAATTTATCACTCACTGTGACACTGAGTTCGGGTGGAAAATGGACCAGGCTGGATAATAGCAAGTATATGTACTGACTGGACAATAACAAATTTATGTCATGCTTGAGAATATAAACAAATACAGTTGACATTGTGAGTGGAAGACTATCCTGGCCACAATGTTTATATTTGTACTCACCCTGGGACAAAGCATTTACCTGATAAGGACAGACCAATCAATTGTCTTAAAGATTTTTGTCCTCTGAAAACCTGAAGGCAGGTGGGGAAAAGAAAGAAAAATAAAATGTCAAATCAAAGTAATATTCTTATATTCTTTCTAAATACTCAAAGTATTTTATTTTTGACAATTTATGAGGTGAATATGGGTAAAAAAAACACCCAACAAGTATTTTCTTGTGAGTTTACATTTTTAGCGTGGGGAAAATTAATTTTTATTTTTTTTCCTACTCTTGCAAAAAAAATGCAGGTGGATCCGTAAAACAAGAAATAAAATTGGTCTGGCCTTAGTAACCGTTTATAATATACTGATTAAGCTGAAACTATAAACTGGCAAGGAATTACATTTGCCAACTAGGCAGTCCTGGCCCATTCCCACAGTAAGCTGTGATCATGAGGTTGTTCTGTGAAAATGCCTAAAATGATATTACACTTTCAACAATGCTGTTGGTGCATTCTCCACTTCATATCCTGTTTTGCATCTTTAACTCTGTACTCATCATTCAAACTTGAAGAGTAGATTCTTGGCTTTGTGTCCGTTGTCAAGAATTTCATGCCATGCATACATGATAGTACATTGTATCTTTAAATGATTGGATCTTTGAGGAAGAGGATCTTACAAATAAATCAGTAGAATAACGCAGCTGAAATCCTTCTCCATGTAGTAAGTCAACAGTTGATGAATACAACAGTATTCATGGTGGATCAGACATTTTGGAAACGTTGACTGACGTTAACCTGGACAGTGCACAATAGTTCAGTGTTTGAGTTAATCCAGAAACATGCATTTTTCATGCCAAAAAGTAATAAAACCACACACACACAAAAATTGTGCAGGTGTTTTGGATGCATAGATTCTGATCTACATAATTTCAAAAAGTACCTTAAAACCACAACATATAGACAAACAATAAATTTTAACATGATTCAGGATTGTACTGAAAATTTCGCACTCAAAAAATTTGTACTACATATTCATAATTATATTTCTGCTTGCACTCGTACAAAACCTACCGCAATCACTGATAGTTGTAACACACCCTTAAAGAAAGCTGATACTATCCCTGGCTTGCGGTGAACTTAAAACTAAGTAAATCAGTTTGGGCTGTGATAGATTCTATTCCAGATCAGTTGATCACAAGCTAGTTAACATCCATTTTCTGCCAAGCATACACCATTGAAGGGTTGACTTGGGTGTGGAATTCATTTGATGTTTATACAGACAAACATAAGCACATGTAAATGAGAACACTCAATTCTGTGGCTAAACTAGGTAGCGTGTATTTACAGCTCCAACACAAGCTTGGGAGGGGGGTTTGGGGGCTGGAGAACGGTGTAGGTGTACAGATCTGTTGAGAAGCTTAATTAGTAGGAATGTGCTACATTTTGAGATTTGTGTCCTTGGTTGTTTTTTTTAAAATCTGATCAAGGTTTCTATATTTAGTGTCAGCATGAGAGGGATGGTTAGACAATTTCCTCCTCCAAAAGAAAGAATGTTTGAGAATGTTAGTTTGTTGTGATTAGCTGATGAGGGGAAATATGTGTTGTTTGTAGTGCATCATTGTGAAGTCTGATTGGATGTTTGTTCCTGTTGGTTTGCAGTGTCTGAGGTCGATCAGTTGGTAGGGGACTGTATACAGTATCGTATCACATGCAGCCTGTTTCAGTTCATATGTTTTTCATATATTTGAGTCATCATTGAAGAATTTGGCTACAGGCTGCAGTGCTTGAAATATTGTTTCATTTCTCTCGGTCACTTTACCCTCAGGAAAAGGTTGTGAATTGCCTGAACATTTAAGCTACTTCCTAGAGCTTAGTATATTTTACTGTTATTTTGTCTGAATCTGAGCTAACTGGCCCTAAACAGACTTTAATAGACATAGTTCGGCTTCAGTGAAGTAGAGAAGTTTGAGACTGCCTGTGTGTAAATTTTTCATACCAAGTTTGCTTCAAGGCAGAGGAAGTGGATTTAAATAGCAAACATCATTGCATACAGCAAGCGGCGAAGCTGTTGTGTTCATATCTGGGTTGAACCTGTAGCTGCAGGTGTTGGAACCAGTCAAGGGACAGCGAAAGTGATTCTCTGTTGATTCAGGAAACAGTGACTGTTAAACTACAGACAGTGATTATTGTGTGTAATTACCAATCAGTATGTTTGACTGGATGGATTATCTTTGCCAGGGCGTTCCGGTGCTGATTGGTATTGGGGTTGTTGCCGTCACCGCCATTCTTGCAAAGATATTCCTGTTTGGAGACAAGAAAAAGAAGTCACCTGTAACTCTACAGGATCCCTCTTTGAAATACCCCTTAAAACTTGTGGACAAGGAGGTAAGTGTGAATAGACGTCTTCATACATAAGCAAGAACTGTTCTGTTATATGGCAGGGCTCGATTTAGTGCTTTGTTACTTGCACTAATGCAACCCAATATTACAAAGTGCAGCCTAGTTATTAGACTATTTAGCACCAGGTACAAGTAAAGTTTTGAGTGGGTAAACTTGTGAATAAAACATCTAAATAATTCAATAGCTTATTTCTTTCATTACATATTGCAATAAAATCTGTGTAACTAGAATTTGGCTGGTGTAACTATGTTTATATCTTAGGTTGCACCTGGTGCAAGTAGGTGAACATCTCTTATATCGCCCCAGTATGTATTATCTGTTGGACTGTTTTGTCATTATTCAGCCAATGAAAATTTTCACTGTTGTATACAGTGCTTTGCATATACTTTATATATGTTTTCTGAATTATATGTATATTCTAGAATCGCTGGAGTAGCATGTTGTCGTTTGGACAGTGTGTGGCATTGTTGTTATCTGTAATGCACCTTTGGTCTGCCATTAGAGCTTGTAGACATGTGAAGATCCGCTTTAGAATTGATCTTCAGTAACACCATTCTTGTCTTAGAGGCAGCTAATATGATCAGGTGGACAGATTCGCTGGCTTGGTTGATAGTGCCTTTGTCTCCCAATTGCATAGATCAGTTCTCATATGGTTGGTCAATGTAATTGATTATTTATAGACTGCCACAATCTTGCTGACTCTGGCATAAAAATAAACTCACCCACTGTGGACATGATAAAAAAACAATTTTACAACCAAAGACACGAAAGAAGTTTTTGGAATGGAAAAATATTTCTATGCTGACTTTCTGTAACCATTTACTTAATCAGTGTCTTTCACCAACTTGTGAACACTTGTGACAACCAGAGAAACAATAATTCTGTACCAGACAATTTATTTTAGACACATCGTAAATAGAGGAAGTAACATTTGGAGGGAGGAATTGTTTACTCCCAAAATCTAGTAGTCTGAAATGTCCCTCGGACTATAAGGATGTGATCATTTGCTACAACTCCAGTCGGACAGGCAGAGTTACAAAAGTGGCTCACTTTTGCACTTCAGATTTGCAAAAATCACATCCACCCTTCAAGCTTTGTGTCTATTATTCATTGTAAATATCAATAAAATGTGTTTGTGTCCTGAATCATTTAAGTATCAATGCATATTTATCAGCTAAATACATGAATTTAGAAAGAAGATTTTGATAATGGGCCATTTTCAGAATTTTTTGCCTTTTTCTGAATTTAAATTGGGCCACTGCCTTTGCAACAATTGTAAACTTCCCAAAATTTTAATGGGCCATTTTCTATTCCAATATGCAAAATGGCACATGGTCCCTACCTTTACTAATCCCTGAAAATAGACAACTAGTTGTCCTGTCTGCAGTAAAGTGAACATGATGGATAAATCAATTGATGTATTGTTGGTTATTCCATTCTTATATTGTTACATGGTTGTTTAACTCGCCCAGTATGAATTCAGACTGCAGTAGCATGTATTGAATTTATCTGTCCTATATACACTACTCTGCTTATGGATATGCATGTACGTGTATCTGTCTTTCTACAATAGATAAACCCGATTGTCATTGTGTCAGTTACATCTAAATAGAATGGCATTGTCTTATTATCTGTATAAAAAATTGAGTAATATGTTGTTGCATTTTTGGTTTGTCCAGACCTTTATGGCTTTGATCAAGGCAGTCAAATGCCATTACACATAAAGTTGGACATTCTAGTGGTTGAAGACCTGGGTTTGATTATGAAGTCCGTTTCTGGTGTTCCTGGTGTGATGTTGTTGGAATATTGCTGAAAGTGGCGTAAAATCATCTTCACTCAATCACTTTGTTATACATTGTCAGGGAATTTTAACAAAATTTTGTTTTTTGGTTTCCCAGCTGACACATGTCTGCAAACATTTGTTGTTGTTTTTCTTGAGTGTCGGCATTCTTTCATTCACATTCCAATATTGTTTGTATTTATTCCACAGATCATCAGCCATGACACCAGAAGGTTCCGTTTTGCCCTGCCTTCACCTGAACACATCCTGGGACTGCCAATAGGTACGAAAACACCGTCCACTCATTGGCCAGTTAGTACTGCAGATTGTATTACCAGGCCTTCTATATACATTTATCACCCACTTGCGTCTGTTGTATCAAAATGGACAAGTTTCAAGATTTAATTCACTGGAGTTTCAGACTAAAGAATGAAACATGAAATCTGTATCCATTATTGTCCATATCTATATGTTCATTTACATGAATTAATGTATTATGTATATTATTTTACAGTATATAATACTTTTGTGTTTTTATGCATTTATAATTTACATGGTTTTGATGCAATGCCAATATAGGCGAGTTTGATGTTAAAGGATTAATGTCTTAATGACAGGGTCTGATTCTGGTCTGTCACTGTTCACAGCTGTGTCGGTAAATGAGTTAGAGTTTCTGAATTATCAAATACACAAAATTAAGAAAAGGAACAAAGCATGCTTATGTCATGTATAATTTTTCATCTAAATGATGAATTATTAATTATGAATTAAATTTAGAAAATATTGTTCATGCAGCTTTGAAGTTTTAATAAGTTTGAGTTGTTTTCTAGTCATGGTTTTGATGAGATAGCTAAAATGACAACATTTCCATTCTCATTTGTGGGGCCGTTGAGTAGCCTAGTGGTTAAAGGGTTGGCTCGCCACTCTGCAAATCTGGAATTTCCCACATGGGTGCAATGTGTGAAGCCTGTTCCTGGTGTGCCCCACCAGGATTTTGCCAAAATACTGCTGAAAGCAGCATAAAATCCCTCCTACCCACTCACTCACTTACTGTTTGTTTTCCGTGTCACAGGCCAGCACATCTACTTGACAGCCAGGATCGACGGACAGCTGGTCATCCGTCCGTACACCCCTGTTTCCAGTGATGACGACAAGGGATACATGGACCTTGTCATCAAGGTAGGACAGATTCATACACTAACCTTCGTCAGTACTGTACAAACATTGTGTACTTTATGTTCCTCCATCAACTGTAGGCTTTGTGGTGCAGTATGGGCATAACTCATTTACATCAGCCGTATATATTTGCAAATGATTGAGAACTGTTGAGTTAACCCTGGATGCTTTCACAGTGCACAGTAACACATTGCACCGATGATTCCAGTTGGAATTGGCCTTAGCAACCCTTACTTGTCGTAAGAGACGACCAGCATAATCAGATGGTCAGACTTTGCTGACGCTGTTGCCACGTGTTATCACACCCCAACTGCGTAGATCGATGCTCATGCTGTTAATCACTGGATTGCCTGGTAATTCTAATCTGAATATGTATCAAGTGACTTTTTTGTCAAGGAAACCAGCTAAACTAGGGCTCGGGGGCAGTTGTTATTGTAAATGTAGCATCAATAACTGCTTCTTTGAATCACCATTGTATGGCTTTGCTGACAATTGGAGCTACTTGAATTGCTAAGGGGTATTGCAGTAGTAATAAATATACTTCATAGTTACATTAATTTGTGTATAAGAAGGGTGCAATTGGGTAACCCAGTGATTATATCCCCAGGTTCGATTCCCCCCATTGGTACAATGCGTGTATCCCACTTCTGGTGTCACTTTGCATGATATTGCTGGAAACAGCATAAAACCCAACTCACTCACAAAATCTGATGGAAATGAAAAGGGTATAGACATTTTCTTCCCTGTTGTTGGACACAAGGACAGTAACTCTGGCCTGAAATGCCTGGAATTCTTGCTAACCAGCTACACGAGAGGCTTTGAATTTTGAATGGAATTGCTCTTATTTATCCATAACTGTAACTTATGAAATTTTCAGTCTTTATACCTACTGTCAACAATACTACCAGCATTTTATTAAGTACAGTCTTGCTATATGGTATGCTAAAGCTGGTTGTCATTACACTGAAGTAACATACAGTCAAGTCATGTTTATCCAACATAATCTGTTCCACACCAACTTATCGGATTATCAAGTTCTTAGGACACATCACGTCCATGGTTCATAGTCACTTATGTGGCATTACTGGTAGACAAGAAACTGTGAGAGACACAGACAGGTCTTGCTGTGTTTTGACTGTGGTTAGTGTAGAAGTCACCTCTATAAAAGGCATCATCAACAGGCCATCAATGTTAGAAGTTGTTTGTAAAAAAGCACTTGCAACAAGATAGTTGTTTTGCCAATATGACTGCCCAGCAGCAAGGAAGCTCAGTTTGAAATTGCGGTAAATCCCAGGTGTCTCCTACAGGTGTATTTCAAGAATGTCCACCCCAAGTTCCCAGAGGGAGGCAAGATGTCTCAGTACCTGGAGAAAATGGAAATTGGAGATTTCATTGATGTTCGGGGACCCAATGGTTTGCTAGTCTACGATGGCAGAGGTAGGTAGAATGAAGAGAGATTACATACATCATTTGTTTGCGTGTTTACTTTGCTTATAATGAAATTTTGTTTTCACAAATTTTGGAATTCATCAGCTACTTTTCCCAAAACAGGATGCTAAACACACCCCGAGCTATGATCATTTAGCATCAGTCATCATCATTACAAAACAGACAGTACTAAATATTGAAACACATGGCCATTTTCCTGATACATCCAGTGACTCTGAAAGCTCTCAACACAGCTGATTGTTGATTAACTGCTTCTGATTTGGTGTAGAACCCCAACTATAACCTGTGTCAGTGGTAAATGAAGGGAGATAACCCTGCTTAATGAAGTTAACCATTCATGAGAAAGAAAAGTGATGGGAATAATTGTTGTAGCAGCATGCCAGTTGTATCAACAGGGATGGCAGAATCCACAGAAATCTGCGGAATTAAATGCAGATAAATCGATCCTGGACCCATTTGGGGACTGCTGCCCCTAGACCCCTAGACCCCTAGCTGAATATCAGCTGAAATCATTTTCACCTGTTGCAATCCCTGATGAAGTTCTTGTGGTATGTTTAGGCTGCTACAAGATCCGTCCAGACAAGAAGTCCGAGCCTGAGACCAAGTTGGCCAAGAAGGTTGGGATGATCGCTGGGGGAACTGGTGAGTGACTAAAGTGCATTTCTGGCCTAAGTCATGATGTTGAAAGTTGTCAGGTCCCCAGTCTTATAAGTATAAGTAAACTAGTGTGTCCTAGATTAAGCCATCCTGAATATGCAGTCTAGAACTGCTATTCATCACCTTATGCTTGCTGGGCGATGAGGTAGCCTGGTGGTTAAGGTGTCCACTCGTACCAAAGATGCAGGTTTGAGTCCCCACATGGATGTGAAGCCCATTCATGGTGTTCCCTGTCATATTGCCGGAATATTGGTAAAAGTGGCATCAAACCATACTTACATGAAAATGGAAGGCACTTGGGCAAGCTATCAGCTTTACTCATTTGATTGATATATGTCATTGTATCCTAAACGATGTCATAATGTTATTTCTGGACTGCTGTCATATGACTGGAATATTTCTGACTGCTGTTATAAACAAAAAATATGCTAAACACACAAAAAAAGAAGAGCGGAACTGTATTCCCCCCATCTTGCCATTATATAGAAATAACGACCATTCGTATTGCCACTGACTTGTAATCTGTAATACAGTTGTTAAAACCGGTTACATGGTACTCAATTCATGTTTTCCAAAGTGACTTTCATTTCATATATCCTAGGTATAGGATAATACGGTAATGTTTTTGAAAACCCTATTCTGGGGAATGTTGGACTGTGTCAATTGTCCCTGAATCTGCCGTTATTCATCCTCATGACCCCTTTCTGCAGAATGCTTTTTGGGTCTTCAAAATTTGCATATGCACCGTAGACCAGTGAATGCCTGTAGTATTACTGACCACGTTATCCTGTGTTATGCTGGACTAAGTAGAGTGTATGAATCTGCTCTGACTCTGTGTCTCCCCGCGCAGGTATTACCCCGATGTTACAGCTGGTACGCCAGGCCCTGAAGGACCCCGAGGACACCACGGAGATGTGGCTGCTGTTTGCCAACCAGGTCAGATTCTCTGCCTTGTTATGTTGTAGAAACTAATGAAGAATGATTTGGTTCGGTCTCAGATGGGACGGCTTGTTTCTAAAATATCGCTCTGTTTGGATCTTTGGATAGTTGCAATAATTACCCAGACCTTGATTAGATTTTCGATATTAGACCTAAGATTTCATGAGTTTCGATTTGATTCTTCATACAAGTAAATACATCAGGTTTCATTTAAATTTCAGAGTCAGTTTTTTAGCATGAAATCCATCGTCAACTTGGCGATGACATCAACCAATTATGTTTCACCTTATTTGAGCACTCGAAACTGCTTGAGTTGGAGTCAAAATAACGTTCTGACTGAATGCAAATACTTTAAAGAAGTATTCAAATATTGAATCGAAATATTGTTATCAAAAATCGAAACTAAAGTGTCAGATTCGATTTTCAGTGAGTCAAACTGAATCTTTACAGCCCTAGTTATGGCATCAGTGTGTTGTAACTCCCACATAAGGATAGACTTGTAATAATTTTAGAGCTTGGATAGCTTTGTGGAGAATGATCTAGATCAGATGAATGCATGTTTTTCTTCAGATACTTCATAAGAAGCAGTTATTTTGTTACATCCCTTTGTTACCAGGATCCTGTAATTGTCAACATAACACTAGATTTTACCTAGATTTTATTCTTGGACTGTATTCATGAGTTTCACAGGATCTGACAAAATGGAAATTCTGTTTCGAGGAGATTCAAAGTTTTCCTGCTTGATAATTGGTAATTTTTCTGACGTGTACCTGAAACTCCCGTTTCCACAGACTGAAGAAGATATACTGCTGCGTCCTGAGCTGGAGGAGATCCAGAACAAGTATCCTAGGAGATTCCATCTGTGGTACACACTTGACAGGCCTAAGGAAGGTGAGAGATAACTTGGCTCTAGCACTGGTGATTGGAATAGTGAGTGAGTTTACTTTTATGCCGCACTTAGCAATTAGGTGACTAATGGGATCGGGTGGTCAGACTCACTGACTTGGTTGACACGTGTCATCGGTTCCCAGTTGCACAGATCAGTGCTTATGCTGTTAATCACTGGATTGTCTGGTCCAGACTCGATTATTTACAGACCGCCACCATATAAGTGGAATATTGTTGTGTGCGGCATAAAACTAAACTAAACTCACTCACTCACTCACTTCTTAAGCTTATTCTTAACACTTTTGCTAAGATCAAAATTAAGAATTCTTAGGGCTATGACTGTTTCGAGAAAAGAGCCCTGGTTACTGTGGTTAAGACGTAAACACAGTATTCACTCCTCCAAAATGAAATCTTAAAAATATTGTGTCATTTGCTTTCTTGTAATTATATCATCAGACTCTTATATTTTCATAAAATCTGTAGGCCCAGAAAAAGAAATATTCTGAACCGCTAACTTGTTTAAGGGCGGTGTGACCTGTTAAGGTCCAGGGTAGAATAGGCATTCAAACCCATGCTTACCATAAAAGGAGACTATGCTTGTAGTGAGAAGGGTCTAACAGAATCGGGTGGTCAGACTCGCTGACTTTGTTGACATATGTCATTGGTTCCCAGATCGATACTTATGCTGCTGATCACTGGATTGTCAGGTCGAGACTCGATTATTTACAGACTGTCGACGTATAGCTGGAATATTGCTGAGTGTGGTGTAAAACTAAACTCACTAACTCACAAATAGAAACATTCTAAACTTCACTAACTTGTTTTTGGGCAGTGTGGTGGCCTTGTGATTAAGGCATTCGCTCATCACACAAAAGATGCAGGTTTTTAATTTCCTACATGGGTACAGTGTGTGAAGGACATTTGCTAAATGGACACAACCAATACTCACTCACTCTTCCATGTTTCAGGATGGAGCTACAGCAAGGGCTTTGTGAGTGATGAGATGATCAAGAAGCACCTGCCCCCACCCAGTGAGGAAACCCTTGTTCTCATGTGTGGCCCCCCACCCATGATCAACTTTGCCTGCCTTCCTAACCTGGACAAGCTCAGCTATGCTCCCAACATGAGATTCGCCTACTGAGCAGCAGTAACCACCCAAGTCTTTCATATGCCCAGTCTGACGTCCATGGGGAAGGAGAGGTCATGGTGGAATTAGATACATCGCCAGTGTTGACTGCCGATTCAAACTTATCAATTTTGCAGATTAAATAGTTTGATTTATTTTTTTAGAATTCAGCCACTAGCAGTTTAAACAAAAGATACACATGCTTTTTATATTATTTTTTCTTGAAAAATACTCATGCTGCAGTATTAGTGTTGCAACATCTGGTGCAGATGAGTTTGTCTCAGATTGATGTATGTTAGGCTTTCCACTGTCTTCAAGATCGGAGGTGGACACAGGAGTCATATCTTCATGGAGAAAATCGATATTTTGTCTTCCCATCATGATCAGAGGTAGACACAGGACTCTATCAAACTGGTGGCTGTGTCAACCCCTGAGGATGATGCACACGTCTTCTGGCTCACATCCTGATGGACATCCTGAAAGAGATCCAGATAAACATTCTGATAGACATCCAGGAGATCCTGATGTACATGCTGAAAGATGTACCAATGGACACCCTGAAACTGATCTGGATGGAAATCCTGATAGACATCCATGAGATCCTGAAGAACATACTGATATACATCCTGAAGGAGATCCAGATGTAAATCACGATAGGCATCCAGAAAGACATCCTGAAGGAGATCCAGATGTAAATCACGATAGGCATCCAGAAAGACATCCTGAAAGGGATGCAGATGGAAATCCTCATAGACATCAAGGAGACCCTGAAGGACATCTGATGGACAACTAGAAGATCCTGATGTGCATCCTGAAGGAGATCCAAGTGAAAATCCTCATATACATCCTGAAGGACATACAAATGGACATCCCGAAGGAGATCTGGATAGACATCCAGGAGATCCTGAAGGACATACTGACGGACATCCCGAAGGGGATCCAGATGAAAATCCTTTTGCTGACCTCTCTCCTTGATCTGTCTTCCCTATATGTGACTGTACAGATCTGTAATCTAGAATAATCAATTTGTGTATAGTAGGCAACTCTCTTATATTTGAAATATTTGAAATTTGTAGAATCTAATGGATTTTCTGTTAACTACAGATCATTTGTTTATATAATGGCAATGACTCAGCACTATTTTCAATATCTGTCAGATGTTTCTTTTAGTTTCAAAGTGAGTTGGTGACTACAGAGAACAGACATGCTGTGTGTCCAACACTGAAACCTTGGAAGCATTTCTGTGAACACTTGTAGAAAGTGTTATGTCCTTTACATTTTGATGTGTGCTTGTCACCTTGATGAATGTTTCTTTGAACCGTTCCAAACATCATCTGTCATCAAGTCAACCACAGTCAGTGGCAGGGATGTAGCATACTCACCACAAATACGTGACCTTTGCTTGAGTCTGTTCCAGCATCAGAGTTATCTCTCTAGAGAGCATGAAAGTGGCAAGGTAACGGTGTTCCTGTAGAAGTGGTTTGCAGCAGTAGTGCTGAGATTGTTACCACGGATTTGTGAGAATCTTGGCTCTACAACTGTCACTGAGATATGAGGCCTTGTGATGTAGTAGGGGCTGGTGGGGTAGCCTAGTCTGTTGTCACACGAAAGATCCAGGTACCCACATGGGTATAATATGTGAAGCCCATTTCTGGTGTTGACCATGCAGTGATATAATTGGAAAAGTGCTTAAAGCGGCGTCCAGCCATACTCACTGTAATGTCATGCCTGAAAATTTGATGTTCGGGAAACTTTGGGGATTTTTTATATTTTGAAAAAAAGCATAATTTTGTCTCAGGTTTTACACACAAAAGATAACTGTTTGATTGATATATCTTAACCATGTTCTGTTAAATAGACAAAATTGCCTCCCCCTTTATACAGGAAAAAATGATAGCTTAACCAAAAATGTTTTTGAAACATTCCCGTCCCCTTTTGTCTCTCTTCCCTTCTCCAGTCAAAAGGTCAGCCCACAGACAGATGATGTTTGGACGTAGACGTGGCAGTGCTGCGTGTGCGTGTGTGATCATAACTGCCATTAGTTTTCTTGTATATGCGGAGGGTATTTGTGTTTATATTCTATCAATGAGTAAAGTGATATTCCCGAAAGTGCTATAAACATGTTATCATGCATTGTGATGATTTTGCATGAATGTGTAATACCTGGGACTCAGGATATACTGAAACAGCCTAATGGAAAGACGATTGGCATCTGGTTTAATTCAGTTGTTACAGAATGCTAACTGAATTATGTTATTAATTCACTGTTTAGCTGTTTTTGAGGGAATGGTATCAATTTCAATTTTTAAGAGTTTGGCATTATAATATATATATTATTTCTCTATTAGAATTTTCTATTAGCTAATATAATCTTTTGCATATTTCATAACCAGCTACTCTTTGATATATTCTGCATAATAAAACTTAGATTTCATTTTAAAAAACAAATTAGCATAAACATGTATAACATTTTATCCGCCTTTCATTTTGATTGTAGAAACAAGGATGCTCTGTGTCCTTGTACACAAGGGAATAATTCAGATACATTCATTTATGGAATACATTTGAATAATTTCCTGTTAATTGATACAGAATAAATGAAACGTTACTTGTCTGAAGTGTCATCGATCAGAGCAGATGTTGTCAAAGGGTATCTGTGCACATGTCTATATAAAGCCTGCATTGGCACAATTCAGAGCTTAAAGGAGAAGACTGCAGAATAAATATTACGTCTACATGTAACAGTAATATTTATGGTGAAGCCATGCAATAATGCATGAAATATGTAACACTTCAAAGATGGCTGAAATTGCTCGAGAGCTGTGTTGGTGAGCCTGAAATCTTGTGGAAAAGAAATAAATTCTGTTATCTTTTCAGTTTTGATTGTTATTTTTATGGAAGGCTTAGGTGGTCCAAGCCTCTAAAAGACGATAAAATATGGTGCTCATTGTTTGCACACACATAATTCATGTCATCAATCAAAAAGTGATGTTTAAATGTAAATGTATGGTATATAACAACTGCATTAGTCTGGACTGTAGCAGGTGACAAGAAGCCACGAAGGTCCACATTCATCACTATGGTAGCATTATCAGTTAGAGCATATACAGTGCAACCTGCCAACACCGGCATAAATTTTTGGTCCCACCATATTACAAAGATAATTTGATCATTAAAACATTGTCTTATCCATATTCTGGCACAAGTTTCTGGTCCAAACAAGCAATTTTAATGATAATTAACACTGTCTAAACTGGCATGGGGATGAGCAGACCAGTCAAGGACCCATAATCCAATAATCGATGCTCTTGGCACGCTAGATAATAAGGAAGTACTGATTGTGTGGAGAGTCATAGACTCTGAGCTGGTATGGGACAATGCCCCTTCCATGGCCATGGCGCTGAAACTGCAATGTAACTGGCAGCCATGTTCCAACAGGCTTGTTTTATAGTGCTAGCCCATTGAAACACTATTAAACACCAATATATGTACACACTTGAAGCTAACAAGTTGGGGTAGTCTAATGGTAAAAGCGTTCGCTTGTCAAGCTGACAACCCAGGCGTGAATCCCATTTCTAGTTCCTTTGTTGTGATATTGCTGTGGCATAAAACTAAACCTGGTTACTCAAGCCGCCAAATCCTTGTTTTTTTCGTCCCTTAAATGCCAAATATCAATGAGGGTAAAAAGTGAGTGAGTGAGTTTAGTTTTACGCCACTTTTAGCATTATTCCAGCAATATCATGGCGGGGGGCACCAGAAAATGGGCTTCACACATTGTACCCATGTGGGGAATCGAACCCGGGTCCTCAGTGTGACGAGCGAACGCTTTAACCACTAGGCTACCCCACTGCCCCCAGGGTAAAAAGAAGAAACCAACATAGGGTGTGAGGTGAGTGGTGGTCAAACTCTCTACCTGCTTCTATGGCAGACACACTATCCTCAACACCACAAGGATGGATAGTATAGAGAACTATACTCATTCATTCAACAATAACAAGACATGTTCTACACAAATATCACTGCTCATTTAATATCACTCCATATGTACACATTTGAATAAATATATTTACATTTTTTGCCATACACAGTCATGCATATATGTATATTTATATGACCCTTTACAAAGATATATGATATGAAGGAATCCAGTCTTCCTTGAGCTTCACCTCTGTGATACAACTTAGATCTGATGAGTTGAGACAAGTCATACCATTTTGATACTATGCTGGAATGAAAATATTTAGAATTCTCTTCCTAACAAGGGCTATGGAGTGCTTAGTAAAAGACAGGGGTCACCATGTTTGTTCGAGAGCAAATTATTTCATTATTTTACAGATTATTTAAAAACTTGCATTTTGGAATTTTCTGATCCCTTATTTCACCACCCCTTGAAGAATTCTAAACATTTAAGCTTGATAAGTGACCAGGACAATAGTAAGCAAATGCAAACCTATGCTTTGGCAAACTATGGAGCAAATATATTTGGGATGGCCTTTTCTCAATAAAGTACCAATTCCACTACTCAGGTTGAACCCCATATGGTATTTTCAGAGTAAGGCAATCACCTAATCACTGCATACAAACTCTTCAATCTTGACATATTCAGCAAATGGGACTTCCATAAAAATTAAAGTCTATGTCAAATAATTAGATAATAATTAGACCCTCCAGACAGCAGTTGAAGCATATAAGATATCCTTACTTATTAATTACGAGGGCATAAGTATCTGGATTCATATTTTTCATACTATGCGCTAGGACAAAATATCACTTTGTCATGGCAATGTGACATGATGAGAAATACTGTGACATTACCTTCTACATGCAGTGGGTAGCAAGTCTATGTTTGAAAGTAGATTTTATTTATTTTTCTCAATTTGATGACTTCAATAATAAACAGAATATCACATTCATGCCCATATCATACTTGTGTCTAAATATTGGTATATCCCTCTCTCTCGCTCGGGAAATACCAACACTTAGGTACTCGTGTAGTAAACATAGTATGAAATGGGCATTCATTTAATATCCTCTATATACCAAACAGAAATTTTTGAATGAAAGCGCTAGATAATTGTCTGGAGAGTGCATAACATAATATTTGTAAGAAGATGATTACGTGAGAATTAAAATTTAAATAAAATATATATTTTTCAGAATGATAGCCCTTATATTGTTTTCATTCTTCATATTCCAAGTTAAAATGAGATGGCAACCCGTTGATGATGATCAGTTTTCATACTTAAAAGAAGTAAATATACAAGGCACATCAAATAAAAAATTAAAAAAAAAAAAAAAAAAACCAAGACGCACTTGAGACAAAAACCAAATCCCACTCTCTGAAAGAGTGCACACAAATCAGCATCTTTCATGTTTCATGTAGCCTGCATCGTATCTTGCTTTTGATTCTACAAAGTTTGTGTTTCATAGCTGAGGTACTGAGAATGAATGTAATTGTTTTCACCACACTGGTGTGCTTAGGCTGGTAGTTTTAAGGTGAGGTAAGATGAGCTGACAGTCTTTTAATTTATCACGACCCAACATATATGGTGTATTTACAATTTGTAAAGGTAGTTTATCACATATGTCGCTTACTATATAAGGCCCAGTCTTAACCTGTGAGATCTCCTGACACCCTGTCTCTTCCACCTCTTTACACAACATCTGATTCACTATGTTCACACAGACAATTTCACTATCTTCAACTGGCCTGGAATCCTTGCCAAATGGGCACTGGAGGAGGTTAACTGACCTCATTTAGTCACCGGATGAGGTCAGTTGACCTTTATGTGGGCTCTGGATGAGGTCAAATGACCTCCATTCAGTCACTGGTTGAGGTCAGGTGACCTCCATGTGGGGACTAGAAGAATTCATTTGACTTCCATGTGGGCACTGGAGGTCACTTGACCTCCATTTAGTCACTAAGGTCAGATGATGTCCATGTCCTTAATGGACGTCATATGACCTCCCTGTACTAACTGGCGGAGGTCAATTGACTTCTGTGTGGGCACTGGATGATCTCCATTTAGTCACTTGAAGGACTTCCATTTAGTCACTGGAGATGACCTCCTTGTGAGTGCTGGAGATCAGACATTTGACCTCCATTTAATCACTCAAGGAGGTCGGTTGACCTCTATTTAGTCACTGGAGGAGATCAGTTTACCCCCAGTGTGTCTCTCCTGTCATTGTAGTCACTGGAAAGTTCAGCTGAGAATTTGTTCATCTCTGTTGATTTCCATTCTAACAATTAGCCAATGGCCACAGGATGTGGTCAGCTGACCTTTCATCTCTCATGAGGTCAGCTGACTTGTCTCCTCTGTCATTGTAGTCACCAAAAAGTTCATCCTTCTGTTAGTCTCCATTCTAACAACTAGCCGATGGCCACAGGATGTGGTCAGCTGACCTTTCATCTCTCATGAGGTCAGCTGAGGTGTCTCCTCTGATATTCTCGTTAGTCAGCGACCCGTCAAAGATCACACAATGAGGTCAGCTGACCTTTCATCTGTCTCTCATCTGTCATTTACAGATGACACTGGATGGGGTCAGACGACCCTCTGTTATTTTTTCCATTGATTCCCTCAACAATAGGGCACTGTATTGGTCAATGGGCACGATGACCTGACTTGATTAAATCAGTTGACCTTCCGTCTGTCTCTCCTCTCGCACCTTGGACACTGACCTCGTTTGTCAAAACAGTGTCTGAAACAAGAACTTCACTCAGTATCTATCTGTCAAACTGTCTCACGAAAACATCATCTCCTGTATTTTAATGAAATTCAAATAAGTACTGCTGTATCAGCAATGTCACCTCTAAACATGACACTTACGTGTAGTAGTCGGCCGTAAGTGAGTCATCATTAGTGACATTAACTGACTTGCACGCTAATTAACTGTTATAGAATGATTTTTATAATTTTAGTTTCATTTGAATTGCTGTCAATACTCACCTACTAACTGGGAGATCATACACATAACCATTAAATTTTCAGATGATTTATAAGAAAACTGGAACTATTTAAACAACATATATTAGACATACCAACCAGGAATAACATGGCAGTGTATTAGACTGTGCCTAATCAGGTGTCATTTGATAACTAATAAACCGAAAGATGAAAGAAAATTATGTACACATAGCTGTGAATGATTTCCAAGTTTGCATAATATTAAAATAGAATGACTTCTACTCAGTTTATGAAAATTATTCTTCCAACAGTTTATTAACAAGTATGGAAATGTAACTAATGACTAGTCACCTATGACCAACTACTGTATGTATGACCCGAAACTCACTGTTGTACATTTCTATCCCTGTGTGACCTTCACCCTCATATGACATGACATTCACCTGTGCCATACATGGCATTCACATGACATTCACCTGTACCATAAATGACATTCACCTGTACCATAAATGACATTCACCTGTGCTATACATGACATTCACCTGTGCCATACATCTGTGTACAATAAGACGTTAACCTGTTTAATATATGAAATTTGGCAGTTAATGTAATTTACTTCTGACTTTGTAATTACCAAAGTTTGACAAAAAATTTTACTGTGAGTTACGTGACTCCTATTTCATAATACACATACCTGTGTATGACATTGGAGCACTGTGAGCACACCACAGCGATGTTATCAAAGGGAAACAGAACCTCCTTTTCCTCACACATCTCACAGAAGAAGCCTCGTGCCTGGCACAGCTGGGGACATAACAACAACGCATTTGAACACTTCATATATGTTAAACTTTACATAAATACACTTATAAGTCATTAAAGTGAAATAATATTGTGAATTCCTTACAAATATTACTTTTCCTAAGCATTCTTACAATTCTTGAAAGTACACACATATCCAAGGAATGTGCTGAAATCACATACTATAAACTGTCTTATTTCCGTGCCTTTAAATTTTTGCGAGTAATGGTCACTAAACCTTTTCGCGCCTTCTTTTTTTCGCGAGGTGCTAGTTGACATATATCGGAAATTATCTCAGACGTTAGCAAAGTAACTGATAACAAGGTCATTTTACTTCAGTTGATAAGACTTTAACTATCCCCATGTGGCTCTCTACTGCCAGGTTTAAATTGTGGTATCCGCCAATTGCAAGACAAACATCAGTGAAACAATAGACTCAGTATTATGAAGCCTGTACATGCATGGTAGATTGTCAAATGTCTCGACAAGCTGTTCTGAGGGGGTGACGAAAGCTAATTTGTTGTAAAAACTATCAATAAGAGGTTGTGAAAACTATCAATAAAAGGATCAGTGAGTGGCACGTGATTGAGCCATGTTAATCCAGATTAGCCCAGCGGTGACAGCAATGACACCTGTACTCTTTTGATGTTGTTGACTTATCTGAATAAAATGAATGATACATCCATAGGATTGCATGTTTTTATTCTCGCGTCATGAAGTCTGATGCGAAGTTTGCAAAAATTACACAGTCGCAGCAAATATGGCGCTTTACGGTAACCGTTAATTTGATTCCACAACAAAACTGTCTTGGTTTGTGGCATACAAATACCAGCTCAGTGGTGAAGTGGTGTGTCACAAATGATTTCAATGGCTGTATACACTACATAACCTATCTTGAAATGTTGGGCAGTGTAATGGATATGTCAGTATGTGGTCATCAAGAAAAGACACATGAGTTGCATTTCTATAAATCCTGCTCTTATTGTTCTGCATACATTGTTGAGTGTGTTTTAGGGCCTTTCATCTCGACAACATGAATAATCAAAATAACAATTAATGTCTACAGTTTAGACAGACGGCAAATGCCAAGTGTATTTGCGCTAGTTTAGACAGCAGCGTGTCTGTCTTATTGTCTGTGTGTCCACAGATCTTACCTCACAGTCTGTCTTGATATGCTGTGCCCATGCCGAGTGGATCTGTGCCAGTTCCGACAGCAGTGTGTCTGTCTGTATGTCCATCAGATCCTTCATGCTGTAGATGTCGGAACTCTCCACAAAGTGCTGCCGAGTCTGCAGCAGCAGCAACAGCTTGTTCTTCATGGCACTTGGACACAGCAGGATGTACTTTTTCATCACCAGCATCTCCTCTCGCAGCTTCTGCAAAGCCACAACACAGAATCTTGATGAGAATCACAAGGCACTGTAGCTCACCTAACAACAATTCCAGCCATGGTTGCAGTTTTTCGAGACACCATTCCAGACATCATCATCATCCACTTTCAACAATGTAGACTTTTACGTTGATGAAAGGGAAAGTGTAGGAAAATGTCTTGTATAAACTATGCTTCCAACAAAGATAAACATGTAAATTTTTTAACTTAGTATGCGGTCATTATAGAATTACTTGGCATAAAACCTGATCAAAGGGCACGTTTGGAGTGGGGCGCTTAATTTGATGCATATGGTATTTAGATATTGCACAGAAAGAGTGAGCGAGAGAGGATTTATAAGGACGTCCATTATACAACACAACATCTAAATATGATATAAAGACCAAAGTCGTGTTAGAAATATATGGGGGTGACAAAACTTGATAAGAATGTCAAATCTGCGATTCAAACATCCAGTCGTTGTGTCCTGGCACATCAAAGGAATGTAATTCTCTACTGGAAACATTGTACCTTAGGTTCATGAGGGATCAAACTTAATGATTTTACTGGGCCAGAGAACACATGAATTATCCCTGACATCCATTCTAACCTTGATTTCACTGAGCTCCTCCACAAAGTTGAACAGCATGGGGTTGATGTCCTGGATTCGGATCACAGCCTTGCTTGTCATCAACTTCAGGTACTGTTTGGATGCCCGACTCACCTGCAGTACCCACATGTTTTCAGGTGAGAGCGCACTAACATACCCACACATCACACCTTGAGTGACCACACACATATTGTCAACAGTATATGCACAAATGATGTACTTTCAAGTTTGCAGTCAGCAGCCATTGAGGCTATCAGGGGGCGTAGCTACCATCATATAAAAGCCTGTCTTACACATGATTGTTGTTTAAAAGGATGGGAAAGCCCTCAGTACAATCAAAATCAAAAGTTTTGTAACCTGTCAGGCTTACATGAAAAACATTCCGATGCCCCTTGCTATTCTGTGAGCAAACATGGAGCACCCCTTGGAGCATACCCTTGATTTTTTAGTAGGCTATATATTTATCTAGGGCCCTTTCACAAAGCTCTCACTGTATAGGAGTTAAGAATGCTACAAGGAAAGTTGTGAGATCTTAGGCTTATGAGAGCTCTGTGAAACTGGCCCTGGTATAAGCAGATAAATTCTCTTTATCCGCTATTACTGAAGGGTAGCAGTTCTGACTGTCTGAGAAGAACAGGAGAACACCTAGCTTTGAATTCTCACCTGGCAAAACAACATTTGCAGAAACTTCCATTGATGAAGATGAAGATGGAAAACTGTGTAAATGTAAATGTGGTTGAACTGACCTTGCGAGGCATGAAGTCCCAGTTGTGTAGCACCCTGCCTGGTACAGGCATCTGGTCGTTCCAGTGACAGAACTCGCAATAGTAATTGCCGCTGTAGTCACACAACCGAGGCTCATTTCCCCCCGACCCTGAAAGATCAACATTGATTGATTTTAAACAGCTTTTAGCAATATCCCTTCCTTATCACAGCAGGGGACACCACCAATGGGCTTCACACATTGTACCCATGTGGGGAATCAAGTCACTACCCTGTTCACATGACTACAGTGTTCTTGAGTGAACAAATTTGATGTAGGAATGTTTCTTGAGTGCAAGAGATGTAATTTGTGATTATTCTTTATGATTAAAAAAAACAAAATAAATCTTGCACTGCACTTCTTCACATATGGAGGGTGATATCCCAAACTAAAAATTAAAAAAAAACAATCGCATTAAGTTAATGGCTGAGCAAAACTTTCCTTGGGTTTAAAATATGTAAACTGCTGCTCTTTCACACTCCTTCAAAACAAAATGGGATCAAACTTGCACTGCGCCTCTCCTTAAGACAAAGAAACTATTTTCCAAATGTGAAAACACTTTGATCAAATCTTTTCAAGTCATTGCTTGAACAAACTTCAAATCTTTAAATTACTATTATTCTTGAAAGCATAATAGTATCATAATTTAAATACACACTGGACTTCTCCTTTAGACAAAGAAGAAACAAATTTTTGAAACAATCCAACAAAAATGTCCACTGACAGACAGACAACTTGGTATTATGACATAGCCCCATCTTTTTAGGTGATGATAGAAAGAGTTGACTATACCCAGGAGAGTAAAATATATCAAATATTCCCCCTATCACTCCAACTAAAAACCAGTGAATCCTCAAAAGGAATGATAACTTGAGTAAATACTCAGTTTCTCTGAGCCTTGTATGGAGGCTTGCTGCACACACTTGTACAAGTTCTTGGAGTGAGGGAGTTTAGGTTTACACCATACTCGGCAATTATTAAATCTACAGGGTGCCAGTCTGTAAATAATCTAGTCTGAACCACACAATCCAGTGATCAACAACATGCGCATCAATCTATGCAGTTGGGATACGATGACATATGCCACCCAGGTCAGTAAGTCTGACCATGTGATCCTGTTAGTTTCATCTTAAGTCAAGCATGGGCTACTGATGATCAATTCTAACCCTAATATCTTACTGAAAGACAGTGGAGACTTGCACTCAGCACATCTGTAGTTCTGTGATGCCAGACCCTTCTGAGGACAAATGGACAGACAGTAGGAGGGGTTCTCCAGCACCTGCAACACCATACTCTGTCTTCAAAATTCATAGAAAAACTGGAAGGACCCTGAAATCCAATTCTTGTTTCTTTATTATCTTTGATAGGAAGAAAACTCAAACTTGTTCAAACAGAGCCATAATTAACACAAGGAAAGATAACTTTAACCAATGCATGTGAATCATTTTTTTTTTAACTTTTCATGAGCTATGTCACCAGTATATATATTACTAATCAGGTCATTGCCTTTGCACTAAGCAATCTTTGCTCTTTGGTGACCTTAAGTTCCATACCTTAACACAAACTTACGGTAATCTTGTTTTGTACAATGGCATCCAGATCAATAATTAACCAATCAATTCCTGTGCAGTTTCCATGAAATACATATACATCAACCCACAATAACCAAGAACAATAAACACTGTCAAGAGCAACAACATGCTATCGGCCAGGAAACATATCCTTACCACCTTATCTCCTACTCACTGGAGTGAGTGAGTGAGTTTAGTTTTACGCCACACCCAGCAATATTCCACCTATATGACGACGGTCTGTAAATAATCAAGACCAGACGATCCAGTGACTAACACCATGAGCATCATCTGCGCAATTGGGAACCGATGACATGTGTATGACACAGTTTTGGAACAAAGCTTCCCACTTTTCCCTGAGGTCCAAGGTAGAATAGGCCTTCAGTGACCCATGCTTGCCATAAAAGGTGACTATACTTGTTGCAAGATGTGGCTAACACAATCGGATGGTCAGACTCACTGACTTGGTTGACACATGTTATCAGTTCCCATTTGCGCAGATCGATGCTAATGTTGTTGATCACTGGATTGTCTAAACTCGAATATTTACAGACCACTCCCATATAGCTGGAATATTGATGAGACTGGCATAAAACTAAACTCACTCACTCACTCTCCCCCAAGATGCCTATTCAGTAGACCAAGGGGTCTTTCTAAAAGACAGAATCCCTTAGGGTGAGTGAGTGAGTTTACTTTTATGCCATACGCAGCAATATTCCAGCTATATGGCGACTATCTGAAAATAGTTAAGTGTGGACCAGAAAATCCAGTTGATCCAGCGATCAACAGCATGTACATTGTTCTACACAAATTCGATATGATGACGTGCAAACCAAGCTAGAGAGCCTGACCACCTGATCCTGTTAGTCCCTCTTAAACAAGCATGGGTTAATGAAGATCAATTCTATCACAGATCTTCATGGGTAGAATCCCCATAGGAAAGCAGACCTACAGACCCTGTAGTCTAACAGGGACTTACCCGTTGCTTGGCACATGTTCGGGTGATGAGGATGAGGCACTTGGCATGGCAACTGTAACCACAGTCTGGAAATAAAGGCACATGACTTATCTCAAACATCAAACTTTCTTTTATGGATTCCCATTCATCCTTCTTCACTCAGAGATATTTACTTCTCTAAAGTACAGATGTATTTGTTAATGTGAAACTCTAGGTTTATATTACCAGCAGCATTGCTAAAGCTGCATTTTAGTTGAAAGATCCATCATATCATAAAACCAAATCTTACACTCCTTTTCAGTTCTGTAATCTGTAAAATGGATGTACTCTCCATACAGCTGTTACTACCATAACAACTTAACTTAAAAATTATTAAATCCCCTATGGGAACTGTTGACATTTCTTTGGGACATGAGACTGAACACATATATAAACCCCCATATGCAACCATATCATATCACAGTAACTTTTAGTGATATGTACATCCCACAGCAGCTGATGCTAAATCATCCCTAAACAGCAGCCATTTTTGCCACTATATCAATGAATTTCAACAATATCAACACAGTAGGTCACTACCAACCAACCAGCCAATTGGCACTCAAATCCTGCTATCTTCTTTCAATCTATTCAGAAAATTTGTCCAAGAACCCTGAATTATCCTTGATTATCACCTGACGCGCACAAACTACCAGATCAAACCTTACCTGTACACTTGTACCATGCTTGTATCATGCCCCATATGACAGCATTACACTTTTCACAGTAATGTTTGGAGCTCCGACTCGTCTTCTCTCGGAACTTGTGTCCTACCACAACCTTCACATCTGATGACACGGGCTCTGAACTCTCCTAAGGAACAAATCAAGGTGAGAGTGAGTGAGTGAGTGAGTGAGTGAGTGAGTGAGTGAGTCAGTGAGTGAGTCAGTGAGTCAGTGAGTGAGTGAGTGAGTGAGTGAGTCAGTGAGTCAGTGAGTCAGTGAGTCAGTGAGTCAGTCAGCATGGTTAATTACTGCTTGAAGAATATTTCAGATATAACACATTATAGCAGGTTGAAGAAGAATGGAAATATGAAGAAAGACAGACCTTATACATGTATTACTCCTGAGCATCTCACAAATATTATGTGGTGCTAAGATACTAAGAAATACACAAAAAAACAAACGAAGATTCAAACCCAAGATTGGTTTGTGGGACACAACTTTGCACAGGAAACTGCACAGCCTTATACAACTAAGTACAATTTAGTACAACAATTGTACCTCTAACAGAGCCACACCATTTATATGTGAGGTTAATCATTCTGAGTATGTGTTTGCAGTGTTGCCACGTCATCTGTCACAATTTCTAGTTCTGTGACTACACATCTGTTGTGAGAGTGACTCACAACATACCGACACAAGATAATGCAGCACAGCAGAGCACGAGGACAATGTCAAACTCATGACCAACACATTAGCACCCTCTATCTCATGATCAGCACATGATTACACCAAGCATAACACTTCGACTTCAATGACTTTTTGAATAATAATGGCAGAGCTGGTCTACCCCTTGTAAAAGTCTTTTTTCAGACTAATGCATAACGACCCCAATCTCACGCCACACACACAACCACAGCCACTTCCTTCAACTAGCACTAAGAGTCCTACTTTCAGCTCCTGCTTCTTCATCCTCAGCTGCACCAGCTTCCTGACAAGGTTCTTCTGTTTGTCAGAGTTGTGAGGCGCCAACTTGATCAGCTCTACACAGTTCTCTATAGCTAGGTCCAGCTCCTCACTGCTACTCAAACCAAAGTGACCCTGAAACCAAGAGACAAAGTGTTTTATCTGTACACATCAGAGAGGAAACAGTTCTGGCACTAGATGGTTAGCTGTGTCATTACTATCTCATCTTACTGGGCACCCTATTAGTGCCAGGAGAACAGACATATTTGAAAAAAAGTCACACACACCACATGCTACTCATGCTGAGTTAGGAGGGACTAAAGCCCCCAAACTCCCATAGATCAAATATAGTGTACTGGTGACAAGAACTACAGGCTTGATATTATAGAATAATGTTTACTGTTCAGTTTGTTACTTCATCTGTAAAGACCATGGCTACATTTGGTCGACGACTAACAGGATTGGGTGGTCAGTCTCACAGACTTGACTGACACGTATTATCATATCCCCATTGCGTAGATTGATGCTCATGTTGTTGACCATGGGATTGAGTTTCCAGACTTTCTGGACTATTGTTGAGTGCTGTGTTTAATAACAAATAACAAGCAAGCAATTCCACAAAATATTTGAGTGACCTTTTCTGAAATACACACCTTTCATTATATTCATGAACAACAAAAATACTTCATCATCCTGAACAATTTAAAAAGTTTTTCAACTTCAATGATATATATACTCCTTAAAATAACTAGTGCAACCTGAACTTTCAACCTGGACTGCAAGTATAAGCGTTAACAAACTTTTCAAACATCCACCTTATGCACCCATCACTGTCCCTAAAGCAAATTTCAGAATTGTATGTCAAACATCAGTTTGCCTTCAAGAGCAATTACAGAACCAACAACTATGGTCATAAGGAAGTGCACTCTCAAAACATTCATTATCATTATAGCAACACTGACTGATGCTGATACAGCTCAAAATTATTTTGATCATAAATCAAAACGGAAGTTCCCCTACTTTTTTTCAGAGTATAGACAGACAGCTTGTGATAGGATAAAATCCCAAATACAGAGTTACAGATATAGAAATTTCAGGAAACAACCAGTCACATGTGTAGAAAGGAAACACTTCATGTTCGACTTGAGAGTGGAAGTGAGTTAACAGCCAGAGCCTCTCCAGTCTTTTGTGTTCGGCTATAACAGTGTGCTGTCTTTCAAATGTGTCAATGGGCACTATTATGAAGGTTCATATCTTTTATAACTGAAATGTGACAAGGAAGGGAGGAAACAATGAAAATTGTAAACCAAAAGTTACTGTGTTTTGTAATCTGACAGCTTGAAAAACATGATCAAATGGTATTAGATTCCACTAAACTGCAAGACTATTCACTGCGTATTGACACGTAAACAATCGTTTTGTTGTGTCATCAACAGTGGTGACGTCATTCCAATCATATTGTGACGTTAAGTTAGAATGACGTCACAAATGAGCAACTCCAGATGCTACCATGGGAACCAACTGAAACGGCCCGCTGATGACACTTTACTGCTGTACCCCTTACTGGATGTAAACGAGTGCAGACAGTAAAACCCCTTTGGTTTACTTTTTTGTTTACAGTGTCGATAAATGTCTTCTAAATGTTACCTAAAGTTTTGCTTATTAAGCCTGTTCATTTCTACTTCATTTTACATGTTAGTTTAGCTAAATGGTGTGAATGTATGTTTATCACATAACAAGTAATTATGAACAAATATATTTAAGTGATTCCAAGGCATCTGATTGGTTAAGCAAATTGAAGTATTTGTATTTAGCATATCAGCAGAACACATCTGGACGGATTCAACTTCTTACAGCCTTACTGGATTGTTAGTTTGTTGTTTAATGCAGCACTCAGCAATAATCCAGCCACACAGGTCTTAAAAATAATTAAGTCTGGATCGGAATAGCCAGTGATCAACAGCATGAGCATCGATCTACACAATTGTGGAATCATAATATTGTCAACCGAGTCATCTAGCCTGATCACCCATTCCGGTTACAACAAGTATAGGTTGCTGGAGATCAGTTTCTAACTGGGACCTTCAAAGTTCACCTTACTTGAGGAACCACACCACGACAATGACCACGCCCACCTCATCGTGACCTCCTTCAACAAACACTAGTGAACTACTTTTAATTCAGG
Organism: Haliotis asinina; assembly: GCF_037392515.1. Lineage (NCBI taxonomy): Eukaryota > Metazoa > Mollusca > Gastropoda > Lepetellida > Haliotidae > Haliotis > Haliotis asinina. The sequence continues at coordinate 12,202,298 of NC_090293.1, read as the reverse complement.
TTTTTCAAGCTAGAAACAGCTGGCTGATTTATTAGACATAATTCTGTCATTGAGTCATACAATTATACTAAATAAAACCATGACTGTGCCAGATGTCCTACTGAACGTGAACATCATGCACAGATCAACAAGCTATTGCCAGAATCCTGCACGGTGGATGCCCTAAAGGTCACTGTATACTGATGACTGTTCTCTAGGTGACAGGGTATACTAATGAACATGGCAAACACTCAATGGGTGGCATCCAGCAACACATTACATACGTAACAAACAAAATTTGTCCTGAACAAATTCACAAAAGGTGAATTCCTTCACACATAAAACAAAAAACATCAGTAATGTGGGAACATTGCCCTTTTAACATCACCAGAGTCAGTATGCTGTATTACGAGGGGTAGGTGGGGTAGCCAAGTGGTTAAAGCACTCACTGATTATGCAAAACTCACAGTTTTGAATCCCAACATGGGTACATTTTGTGAAGCCAGTTCATCATGTAACAGGCATGATATTTATGGAATATTGCAACAAACAGTCCAAAAACATACTCACTTGCATATGCTTGGAAATTTATCAACACTGATACTTTCACAGTACATTTCTAAAAGAGCATGACAGTGCATAAGAAGTTATCTATGGCAAAATGCTGACAGTAAAGATATCCTCCTACCTTACCTCTCCAGCAAGTGATGCAGTGAATAGAGTCTGTAGTACACTATGCATATAATGGATGATTAGAGTAGTTCTTTCATGGTTGCCCTGCCAGTGTCTAATTTCCTCATTAGTTGATGCTAATCTCCTTTGTGTACTGTTAATTAGCCAACAGCATGTGTGACGAGAAAGCCTCAAGTCACATGACACCAAGCCAAGTCATCTTGCTGCCTAATGTCATGTGAAATAACACATGACACAGTGTGGCAACAGATTGTTAGGATCATCAATAACTAGTCTCACTATTGGCTGTCTGTCCCTCCATTAACTATCCATGTTGACTAAGTCTGTCGAACAATCCATGAACCACACTATCCTTCCTACTGTCTCCCCTCCCTGCCCTTAAATGAAGCAACATTTCCCCATTTTGTCGTATAACATTTCCCCAGGTCTTGAGTCACCCAGCTCACTGGGGCTCCTTTTCAATTAAAATGTGTGTTTTTTGGGTTTCTTTTTCTTTGTAAAAATATATATACATATTCAGAGACTAAGTATTAGTCTATGTGACTCAATCCCACTTGTCATACTGATTGGGAATCAGCAATAAGTATATCTAAAAAGCAGTGATGCCAAGCCCAAATTGTTGCAAAATAGTACTTTCAAGGATCAAAATTGTTAGCTCGACCATAAAATTAGTAGTCAAATAAATACTTAAAATCAGGATATATTCTGAGAAAAACAATGACAGTATTGACACTAATCTAAAGTGAAGCTTTAATAGACAATGTGTGGTCTAATTTCAAAGCGACAGACAGACAGACAGACAGACAGACAGACAGACAGACAGTCAGACAGACAGACAGACAGACAGACAGACAGACAGACAGACAGACAGATTCCTTACCGGACAGCTCACCTTACAGTTAGTATGTATGTTGTAGTTACATGATAAATTCATAGACACTCATTTGTAATTTATGTTACTTTCTTTTAACCTAGGTATGTGGTACAGCACAAGAGCTACCTTAAACAATATCTTCTGAGATACAGCATACAGAATTTTTGTCTGTGAAAGGAGAAGCATAACTGTCTTTAACAATTTAGAAGTTCCAAGTTACATCTTGCCGATAAGGGCTCATTTCAGGCTAAAGACATGGCTTACGAAAGAGCCGGTACCATTGGTGTCTATCATTTCATGCTAAAGGGAAGGGCTTGTACTATTGCTCGCTGTCTTTTCTGGCTAGAGGGAGGAGCTTATACTATTACCCTTTCCTTTCAGGCTAAAGGGACAGGATTGTACTATTACTCCTTGAAAGCTCCAGATCATTGAAATTAAAATATGTCACATCATGATCAATTTATACTCACAGTTTATATCTTTGTTGAGAGACAGGTGCTTGTATTCTAGCTTGTTAGATGAATACAATTTTAGTGACCCTGGCCTGTTGAGTTATTGATCACCTTACTACAAGTGTGTCACTACATTAGTCACAAAAATACAGTTTAACACTGAATACATGGTCCAGCCATGTGTATCTATTATTATTCATTCAATGAAAAAGTGGACACATTGACAGGAGAAGAAATCTGAAGGGTGGTGGTGAGGGTGTCAGATTATCAAACATCTGCCTGGAAAGATCATGTGAAAACTAACTTCTAATAAGAAAAATGTTTATACTTGTACTTGTACTTTGGACAAGCACTCGTCCCAATCTGTTTTGTTTGTTAAAGTCACACTCAGTAATATTCCAGCTGTATGGCGGTAGTCTGAAATAAATAAGGCTGGATAAGATATCCATTGATCAACATCATGAGCATCAACCCACGCAATCATGATTCGATGACAGGTGCTGACCATGTCAGCAAATCTGATCACGTGACTCTTTCGCCTCATATGTCAGGCATGGGTTGTGAAAGACCAATTCTAACCCAGATCTTCCCAGGCACACTGTCTGCTACCACGATAAGAGCAGGTGTAAACAGGGAAAAATGAAGGACTTCTACCAGGATTGATACCCGTGAAGATCCCAGGGTAGAATAGGCCTTCTGCAACTCATGCTTGCCATAAAAGGCGAATATGCTTGTCGTAAGGGGCTCGCTGACTGGGTTGACATATGTCATCGGCTGCCAATTGCACAGATGGATGTACATGTTGTTGATCACTGGATCGTCTAGTCCAGACTAGATTATTTACAGACCACTGCCATATAGCTGGAATATTGCCAAGTGTGGCATAAAACTAAACTCACTCACTCTATCAGAATTGAGAAGAAAAGATCAGATTGGAACAGGAACACCATGACCTTGGATAGTAGATAGGGACACATAGAATCTTCCACAAAAGCTACAGGTTACAGGGAGGACCAGCTTTGGCCAGATACTTTTTTCAGCAAAACACTTATCTTCAGAACAGAGTGTCCGAAGTGCACATTCCACTGCAGTATTACATAACAGACCAACAGCTGAGACGATAAAACTCTCAAGTCCCACAGAGGTGGCCTGAAACACGTACTTTCACTTCACTTTGGAAGTAAAATCAATACCTGATCGAAGTGACAACAATCATCAGAATCATTTAATAAGCAGGCTACATCAATGACGGTAGATCTCCCTGGCAGCATCACATTACTCAGGTCCTAAGCAGCTACAGTTTCCAGCTCCTAGTACACCCATTATCAAGATTCTCCCACTGACATGTCACTTTGGGTCCCAGTTTCAAGTGGATTTGAATTCAAGATCGTCTGATGTACCACTTCCTTAACTACTGAGATAGCTCCCAGTGTCAAGTAGATCTGACTTCAAGATCACCCTGATGTTGTACCACTACCTAAGCAGCTACAGTGCCTACCCATCTCAAGTAGATTTGACTTCAAGACCATCCTGCTGATTTACAACTTCCTCAGCAGTTGGAATGTATCCCTATCTCAAACAGATCTGCCTTCAAGATCATCCTGCTGATTAACACTGTCCAAAGACTGATCTTGTTATTTGAAGTCTGTGCTGCAACAGTACAGTTCAAGCAAAGCCCTGAGATCTGAGAAGAAAGCCAGGGAAGACCATCTGATAGACATGTGTTGTGAAAGGAGCAACAAATTCCAGCAGATATAATGGTGAGACATTTCAGAAGTTGGGAAGTACAATAGTGACAAATTCTAAGGCAAACATTTCCTTTTATATTTTTGAATACAGATTTTTCCATTGCCAAGCAGCTGCATCACTGTGGTACTATCACACAATCAGTCTCAAACTGAGTTCCTCCAATAATAAAAACACATCCATTCAGCGAACCAAAACCTGATATTATTTCCAAAATAACTGTACAGTGACGGCCTTATTGAAACAAAGCACCAGAAAATTATCAATAATTAAATGACATCAGACGCTTGTATGCAACAGGGTGCCATTATTACTCAAAGTGCTTAAAGCCCATCACTTCATGGCACTCACCACAATGCTGAAGGTAAGGTTTTCTTTGTCTATCACATTTGCTATCATTACAATTAAATCAACTGAAAACTGTTTACAGAGACATTGCTTATCACCTCTTACGACCAGTTGAGTGGTCAAAGAATAATTCTATCCCATATCTTCACCGATATCAGATTTTATTAACAAAATCTGGGGACTGCTCATTTCATAAACCTAGTCTATTTGTTACCTAAACAAGTAGTTAGAATTCTGGTCAGTGTTTTTTCTTTAGTTGAAACTGAGCTCATCCACAGGTAAAAACCAAACATCAACTGGGAATGAGTCTGTAAAAAGAACTAGGTAACTTGAAATGCAATGTGAGATGAGAGACAACTAACAGCACCCCTTAGATACCTGAGATAAAATCTGGAAAATTCTGAACTTTAAACAGATGATTCTGGAAAGCAATTTCCAGATTTTCCGTCTAATTCTAATAAGTCAAAAGACAGTACATCACTTCCCTCACTGAATCAACAGGTACATTGTATAATAGTTGAAACATTGTTACACCATGTATAACAGTTATATGACATGAATGCCACAGGAAATCATCACAAGGGCTGCAATATTATGGTCTGAATAATTGAATATTGAATCTAACACCTTAGTTTCTGTTTTCGATGTCAGTTATCACATTTCGATCCAATATTTGAACAACTATTTAGACTATTTCTACTCAACCAGAACATTATTTGACTCCAACTCAAGCAGTATGGAGAGCTGGAATAAGGCGAAACATCACTGGTTGACACCTGGATTATTATCCAGTGAGAACTGTTGTCAGAAGACACTGTCAAGTTGACAATGGATTTCATGCTAAAAAAGCTGACTCTAAGAGTTTATGAAATCCAATGTTTTTAATTTAAGAAAAATCAGATTGAAAATGATCAAATCAAGGGTAACAAGAGTCATCAGAAGATGACATATTCCCCCGGCCCCCACATATTTGGAAGGACAAATCACATGACAGCTATGTAATCTCTTTGTTTTGCAGAAAAGTATTGATTGTTTTTTGAGTTCTGCTCCAGAAATGAAGCCCATCCCTCCATTTTGAGACTTAGTCTGAAACGTTTCCATGGAAACCGAGAAAGTAATAAATCACAAAAACCGGTAAATACCAAAAGGCACCACTTTGGGGTCTGCCAAACATATCTACCAAATTTTACTGACAGTTATTAAGAAGTTTTTGAGTTCTGCCCGGAAGAGAAACACACCTCTCACTTTTGAGATTAAGTCCAAAACGTTTCCAATGGAAACCGAGAAAATATGAAATCCCAAAAACCTGTACAGAGCAAAAGGCACCACTCTAGGTTCTGATTGATATATCTACCAAGTTTTGTGGAAAAATATTAAACGGTTTTTGAGTTCTGCTCCAGAAATGAAGCCCATCCCTCCATTTTGAGACTTAGTCTGAAACGTTTCCATGGAAACCGAGAAAGTAATAAATCACAAAAACCGGTAAATACCAAAAGGCACCACTTTGGGGTCTGCCAAACATATCTACCAAATTTTACTGACAGTTATTAAGAAGTTTTTGAGTTCTGCCCGGAAGAGAAACACACCTCTCACTTTTGAGATTAAGTCCAAAACGTTTCCAATGGAAACCGAGAAAATATGAAATCCCAAAAACCTGTACAGAGCAAAAGGCACCACTCTAGGTTCTGATTGATATATCTACCAAGTTTTGCGGAAAAATATTAAACGGTTTTTGAGTTCTGCTCCAGAAATGAAGCCCATCCCTCCATTTTGAGACTTAGTCTGAAACGTTTCCATGGAAACCGAGAAAGTAATAAATCACAAAAACCGGTAAATACCAAAAGGCACCACTTTGGGGTCTGCCAAACATATCTATCAAATTTTACTGACAGTTATTAAGAAGTTTTTGAGTTCTGCCCGGAAGAGAAACACACCTCTCACTTTTGAGATTAAGTCCAAAACGTTTCCAATGGAAACCGAGAAAATATGAAATCCCAACAACCTGTACAGAGCAAAAGGCACCACTCTAGGTTCTGATTGATATATCTACCAAGTTTTGCGGAAAAATATTAAACGGTTTTTGAGTTCTGCTCCGGAAACGAAGCCCACCTCATCATTAGACTAACACCAAAATTTTCCTTGGAAAAACAAAGAAAATGAAAATGCCGAAAATCTGTAAATAGCGAAAGGCACAACCGTAGGTTGAGATTGTTATATCTATCAAGTTTGGTCTAAAAATATTGAACGGTTTCTGAGTTATGCTCCGGAAACAAAGTGATTACAAACGGACAGATAGGCAGACGGACAGACAGACAAGGCGTCAGCTATATCCCTCCGCATTACATGCCGGAGTGATAAAAAATGGAATCGAATAGTGGTCTGGGTCAATTGTTGCAGCTAGTAATTACCTCAGGTTGAGAGAAGTGGTCCTCAGCAAGGCCAAGGTCAGCGTATGTGACGTCATCAGTGTCGGACGTCCCTGACATCATCCCCCCTCCAATGTCTGTCCACGTGTCACTACCTCCCGAACCTGTCACAAACACATGACATTCAATAACACTGAACAGAGTCATGCTGAAAACAATCAAGAAAATATTACACAAACAATGTACGGTAGATGCTCCATGGGACAGAAGAATCTGTGTTCACTCCATGTGCATTCTTCCTTATCATTAGTCAATTTGTACCCAGTAATCAAAGTTCAGAACAACAGAATTCAGCAAAGCAGACGACGTTTCTGAGTACTCTTTTCTTTTCTGAGTACTTCTAAATTTCAATGAGAGATTAGTGTATGTTTGTTATTTTCAAAGATGTTGGTCATGTTGGCAGTGTTAATGCTTGCTGTTGTGCAAAATCTTGACTGAACAGTGTATTGTGACATTAGACATTTACTTCAGACTTCCCTCTTGAAAGTAACATATCATTATATAACCATTATGTGGTTAGGGGTAGGGCTGCACATTTTTACCGGTATACCGGTATATCGCAATGTGCTTTTCAAACGATACTCATTGCAATATTATTTCTGAGAACCGGTATACTGGGTAAAGAACATATATTTTTCTTTTGTGTGATTATCTTTATGTTTTGAATTACAATTTCATTCACAACAAATATTTCCTTCGTTATTCAATGACAAAAACGCATAGTGTAATACTATGAACTGTATAAAAGAAGAAAATAGAATCCCTGACTATGTAAGTCAGTCTTCAGAGTAGACTGCTGTTGTCAGAATTATAAGATATATGTTAAGGAACTTGCAATGTGAAAAATAGGATTATTTACTTTTGTTGGATATTTATATAGCGCACATCGATCATTGGATGTCCATCTCAGCGTCACATCGTATTATCAATCTCACTCCCTGAGGAGTATAAAACTCCTGCCACAAGGCGCACCGAGTTTATTATGGCCCTCTCATCCTAATGATGTACCCAACTCACAGTTGGGTGGACTGGGACACATAGTCACACGTCCGTTTATCCGGTTAACGTCCGGTTAACTGGATCAAATAAGCAAAACATAAAAATTAAATGAAAGCAAAAAACCTTCATGTACGTATATCGATAAATCAACAGTCAATAGTAATAAGAGCAAATCATCATAACATATATAACACATGGAAGGCGCAGGTTACCAATTGTCAGGTTGTCTCATACGTAATCATGTAGTGCGTGGAGCTTCAGATGGAAAGTTAGATGAAAAA